>NW_004567114.1:2558512-2587788 GCF_000260355.1 Condylura cristata
GTTGGGCCAGGAGAGGTCACCTGACCTGGGGCGGCCAATCCGGGCGCTACAGCACCTAGCGCCTGTAGGTTCCGGGCTGGGCTGCGCGCACTGCGAGCCACAGGCCGAGCAGCCAGCAGGGGGCGGCAGAGGGCGGCTCTGGCCGCCGAGACGCGCGAGGGAGGGGCACCCTGGGCTCCTCTACCTGGACCAATTCCCGGAGTGTCCACGTGACCAAATGACCGATTTCTAGGAACTTCTGCGACGCTGTGCGTTCGCGGAGGCCGCTGGCGTCTGGCATCTGGCATGCTGTCCTTGTCCCTCCCGTTTTGCTGTCCCTCTGGGTCTCCGAGGGTGGATGGGCGGATTTGAGGGGGCGTTAGGATTGCAGCGTCCTCTGGTCCCCCAGACCCACCTTGGTGAGTCCGGGCCTCTGTGTGGCGCGCGCGCCACCTCCTCCGGGGAGACTTCCCTCAGGCTCCGGGGGCCCCCCGGGGGCCCCCCAGACTGTTGTCGCCTCCAGGGAGCATCCTGGAAGTTTCTCCCAGAAGCAGAGCCTGGGCAGTCGGGGCTCGTAAAGGGCCTGACGTTGGCGAGTACCATCTCGGGCCCCCACGTTCAAACGCCTGGCCCGAGAGGCGGGCTGCGAGCGGCCGCCAAGCTGGGTGTGTGGGGGGCGGAAGTATCCCCGTGACCTCGTGCAGGGTTTGGGAAGTCGGGATCTGGCTCTGGCCTCGTGGAACTTCCGCCCACATACGTGTCCGCGCTGGAACGTTGCAACGCCCGATCAACCTGGCTAGCCGGGGTTGGGGGAGGGCAGACTCTCCTCAGCACCCTAGGGCAATCAAGTGCAGGAAATGGCAGCTAACTTAGCAGAGATTAGGTAAATGCATCAAGACTTGCGTAGAGCAAAGCTTGGAGAAACAGATTCTGAGAGAGAGAGAGAGAGAGGGAGAGGGACAGGTCCAGCTGGGAGGGCCACTCACCTCAGGGAACAGGGCTGCACCTGGTGTTTCTCGGCTATGCCCTCCCCAGGAAGGCACCAGCGGGCTTGCAGAAAACAATCCATCCCGTGGTCTTTTTTTTTTTTTTAAGAGTATTTGATTTCAAAAAATTAAGTTTTTTATTTGGATTGATTTGTATTAGTTCTGTTTTTAATCATTACACGTTTCCTCTGTGACTTCCTTCTGACTTTATTGAGATATAATTTCCAGATAAAATTGTGCAAGTTTAAAATGTACACATGAGGGCTTGATACATACACATTGCAAAATGCTTACTGCAATAAAGTTAGTTAACTCACCCATCCTGTTACATAACACACACATAAGGATGTGTGTGTGTGTGTGTGTGTGTGATGAGAGGATATTTAAGGTAAGCAACTCAAGTATACAATACAATATTATTGTTTTATTGGAGCCAGCAAGCTGAATATTAGATTCTCAGGAGTATTACTTGTGTTTACAGTTTTTTAAAAAGATTTATTTATGTATACAGAACTGGGGTATAGACCAGAGGTGCAGGGCGGTGAGAGGCTTCACCAGAGACAGACTGGGGAGCAGAACAGGCAGATGGACGAAGTACACTGCTGAGGGGAGCAGCGGGGGACAGGACAGGTCTGCTGTGCCCTGTGGGTCACCTCGGGGCAGGGATTGAACTTGTGCTGCAGGGGCTGCTGTTAGCTTCACAGTGCTGTGTGCCTAGTTCATTCATTTCTATTCACCCTTATTAATATGTTTAAACCTGTGCATTTCCCTGAGTACTGCTTTAACTGTTTATTTTAGGTTCAGATATACAGATAAGTATGCATACATATATAAATCTTGTTTCCCAGATATTCTGAAATTCCAACTTGCTTTCCTTTGTGAACCAAGAGCCACTTAAGAATTTAAAATGTGGGGCCCTCCCTGGTGGCACAATGGGTTAGACTCAGCACTGCAAGCTGGCGGCAGCCGCCTCAGTGTGAGTTTGATCCCTCCGCCCAGGAGGTGATCTCTCCTGTCCCCTGCATCTCCCCTCAGTAGTGTACTTCGTCAATTTTCCCGTTTTGCTCCCCACTCTGTCTCTGAAGCCTCTCACCGCCCCTACAACTCTGGCCTGTACCCCAGTTCTGTATGAATAAATAAATCTTTAAAAAAAAATAATTTAAAATTTTACAGATCATAAAGTCTTTTGTAGTTTTGTTGTTAATTTCTGATTTGATTAACATTTTGACTATAGAAACATTGTGTGTTTAATACCTACTGTAGGAATATGTTGGTTTTTAATGAGTTTACATGGGTTGATCTTTGTGAATGTTCAGATGTCCACTACAAATAGGGTCTGTCTTTGGGATAGAGTCTGATATAAACTAGCTAAATCCATTTCAGGTATCATTAGGTCTCCTATAATCTCATCGAAGCTTTTGTACACATTTTCTTCAAGAGATGAACAAGAGCATCCTAGCCTGTTGGGCCGCCCACTCATCTTGCACCTGTCACTGAGTGTGGATACTGTGTCGCCTGGTGTGTGACTGTCAAGGCATGTTCTTGGGCAAAGTAAAGATGTGAGATCTTTGTTGTGACTTGCGTTTATCATCATGATGATGTTCCTCACTGAATGTTTGCCTTGAATTTGACCCCTACTTTTTGTTTGTGTTTGTCTGACTCTAACCCAAAGACAGACCCTATCTGTGGTGGACATCTGAACATTCACAAAGATCAACTCCTTGTTCCATCTTTTACTTTTATGCTTTGACTCTTGTTGTTTGAGGAGTTAGTTTTTTGCCTCCAGCCTAGAGTTTAATGTGACATCTGGCTGCTTTTCCTAGCTGCTCTCACCTATTCGCATAAATCAATAGGACAACTCTTAGTTTCAATGAAGTCATCTTCTGTTGTGCTTTCTATTTTTCTAAGTTGGAAAATATCGGCCTCATTTGGGTGCAAGTGTTGTTTTTTTGTTTCAGACACTTTGAAAGTGTTGTAGCTCTGTCCTTGTGCTGACATTTGTACTCTAAAGAATATCTGTTGACTCCCAACTATGGGTAATATCATTTCCCTTCCTCCTTCTCCCCATCTTTACTACAATATAATTGAAACAAAGCAAACTTCCAGATGAATACATTACCTTGATGTCATACATGTGACCTATGTGTGTGTCTAAGATGTCCCTGATTCGAGATGTTGCACTGACGAAGCAATAGCGTTGACACCAGTGGAGCCCTGCCCAGCACACTGTGGAAGGCCAGCAGCGTAGATACCTGGCATGGAGGCTGAGGATGCCTGGATTCTCTTCTGTCTGTGCCCTCGGTTCCTGCCTGGGCATCCCGAGCCCTTGCTGCCCTCAGGTCACTTGGAGGAAGTGTCCAGTGCCCTTGGCAGTGAGCACACTGTGAGGGTCTCTGTAGGAGCCACCTGTGTGACCTGGATTCCAGGCAGCACGCAGTTCCGTGCCCACGTGGCTGACGTCAGATCTGTCCTGCTTGTGGCTCCTCTCTGCAGCCTCTTTCATGAATTGGGAGTGGCTGACACGAGCTCAAAAGGAAATCATGCTTGATAGCATCTTAGCAAAGCACCCTGAAGGTTTTTACGATTCCAGCAGAACCCAACACAACCAGGTGGCAACCGATGCCTATGCCAGTCATGCCCGTCCTGTGGAGCCTCCCTGGGCCCCCCTGTGCCAGCCCAACCAGGCTCCCCCATTCTAGGCACACATTCTACTGGCCTCCCCCTGGGCCTCTGTGCCTGCTGGCTGTTCACCTGGATGTGGTCCTTCCTCATCCCCAAATCACCTCCTGCGGGAGGAGACGACGCTTCCCTACTCCAGCCCCTCACAGCCTGGCCGCTGTGCCAGGGTACCCACAGGTCACTCGAGTATCCCTCAGCCTCTGACTCACGTCTCTGCTTCTGCTCCCAGAGCCAGGGCGGCCACAGAGCTTTCTGGGAAGAGTCTTGGCATCAGACAAGCCTGCTGCCGCTGGACAGGTTTCCATAGGCATAAAATGGGGATGGGTTGGGGAGAGGCCAGGCGGTGTCTTAGACCCACCACGAGGCTGTGTGGAGAGGCCCTTCCTGCCTGCACGGAAGGGGCTTGAAATGGGGAACTACCATTAGTGCCTGTGGGGGCTTGTTATGGCTAAACTGGCACATTAGCATTATAGTAGAACTCTTAGTGAGCAAGGGATGATGGTTCCATGTGCCTATACCATGCTCTGCTCAGATCAAATGATGCTCGGTTTGGCCCCAAGGACTTAACGAAGGGAAGCGCCATCCGATGCTTAGGATTTTTTTTTTTTAAGATTTATTTATTTATGCATACAGAACTGGGGTACAGTACAGAGGTGCAGAGCCTGTGAGAAGATTCACCAGCGACAGAGTGGGGAGCAGAACAGGCAAACTGATGAAGTACACTGCTGAGGGGAGCGGACAGGTCAGGAGAGGTCTGCTGCGCCCTGTGGGTCACTTCTGGGGCGGGGATCAAACTCATGCTGCAGTGGCTTTAGCTTCTTAGGGCTGTGCTTCAACCCGCTGTGCCAGCAGGTAAGGCCCATCACTTAGCATTAATTTGCCCACTTTCTGTACTGCATGGGAGTGGCATTATGCTGTGTGCTCTTTCAGGCTGGGCCTCCTTCATGGTGTTATAGGGCACCCCAGTGTGAACTGGGTCGCCTGTCTGTGGGCCTCACCTGCGCGCCAAAATTCAGTTGTCCTGCAGACACACACAAAATGGTCAATACTGGGTTTATTTACAAAAGGGGAAAGGAAAAGGAGCAACCCAGGGAAAGAGAGATACAAGGTAACTGGAATATCTTACCAGCTTGGCTGACTTGGAGCTCTGGTCACGCAGTCCCGAGAGCCATGGCCCGAGAGAGAGAAACTGTTGGACAAAATAGCTCCTATTTATCCCCCAAAGTCCCAGAATGCTGCTTAGCTCCACCCTAAGGGTCCTCGCAATTCTCTCCTAGGTACTGCTGGAGTTGTAGTTTCTAATCACTGGAGTAGGGGTGAAGTCCACAGAACTCTGCAGAGTTCCTTTATGACACCCTTGTCCTTAACAACAGGACTTCTGTGTTCTGTTATTTGTTTATTCATCATGGCAATAACAGTTTCATCTATCCCCCCTCGGACCTGGCACATGCTAGTGATGGACTCACGGTAAGCCTGGGGTGTGGGGACCCTGAGGGTGTGGGGACCCTGACCCCTGCTTTGCTTAGACCAGAACAGACCCTGTGTTTCACTCAGAGCTTGCAGGGGAGCTCAGGGCAGCTGATAAGGCCAAGGCCAATAACCAGTCACTCACAGTCTTTATGGTCTGGCTGTTGGTAAACACCCCTGGGAGTGGCCTGAGGCCCCTCCAGTAGGGGGCTGCAGCCTGCCCTGGGGATCCCCAGGCCCTGCCCCTGCACTCCTCTCTGCTCTGCCCAGGCCAGTGCCTTGCTGCCTTGGGGTCACCCAATCTCTTTCGTGGGTGGGCTGGGCACCTCCCCCCCAGGCACCCTGGGCTTGTCTCCAAGGGAGAAACTGTTCCCTCTCCCTGCTGTTGAGGTAGCACTCCCTGGGCCTGTGTCTTACCCAGCTGCTTCTAGCCAGGGTATACCAGGTTCTGCCAGGTTACTCCTCAGGAATGGGCCTGGCTGCTGACCCAGCATCCATCTCACGGATGGGAGCCCAAGGCCCAGAGTACACCCAGCTGGCACCTATTAGACACCTAGGTGTGCCTGGAGTTGGCACCAAACACCTAGAGATAAGCTGACCTGTTTAGGCCAACAAGAGCGATACCAGGGGTGGCCTCTGGGAAAGCTTCACCACGCTGGTGGCCACAGGGGGCCAGTAGGGCTTTTCCAGGCAGGCATGGGGGTGTCCAGGCAGCATGGGGGTGTCCAGGCAGGGGAGTGTCCTGAGCAAAGGTACAGCAGCGTGAGAGGGTCGAGGGCCCCTCAGAACAGAGCCCTGGACCAAGGTGGTCAGAGCCCACGCCTGGGGCCTGGGCCTGGCGAACTTCCTGCGGGACAGGTTAGGCCCTCTCTTCTCCCCTCCATCTGGTTCTAGTTGAATTCCTCCCTGTGACAGGTGGATGAATGTGGGGTGCGCATGAGTCAGGGACTTGAGGCAGGTGGGGCTGAACAAGCCAGCCCGGGCCTAGGCCTGAGTAAGTCACCACTAGAAGTAGTCCCGGCCCATTAGTCAGAGTCCCAGTTCGCAGGTCCTGGAGCAGAACGTCGGCGCCCCGCCCTCCGGGGCTCAAGCACAGCTTCTTGGCACGCCCCTCCCTCTCACACCCCCCAGTGACTCGAAGCCCCTTGCCCTGCCCTGCCCTGCCCTGCCAGGAGTCCCGCAGCTCACTCTCCCCGCCACCGGCCACCCACCACCGCAGGCCCCGGCGCAGCCAGCCGGTGGCCTCCCCGGGATCTCTTCCACCTTCTCCTCCTGGTCAGCAATTCTTGGTCCCAGCTCTGGGAGGCCCAACCCACACCTCCCCACCCTTCCCTCCTCCTCCTCACCCCAAGCCGGCCATTACCCTCTGTGGCAACAGAACAGAGAGCGTCTCCCCTCCCACCGCCGCGGCTGGTGCCTGCGGTGTAGGGTGTAGGGCCCTGGACATCAAGCAAGGCCCTTAGTTAGAGTGGGCGGTGAGAGGCCTGGGGGTGCCCTGCTCCCAGATGGGGACAGGCGCTGCAACTGAAAGGGCGTACAGTAAGCGCAAAAGCACATTTCCAGGCCTCCCCCAGGGGTAGTGGGCGGGGAGCGGGTCACACTGCTCCGGCTTCCCTCTTGCAGCACTCGGGGTGCAGAGGCCGGGTGCCACTGTGAGCAGGTGCACAGGCCCGGGGAGCGTGAGCCCGGGGCCTGCCCCTCTCCCGGGCCCCCTGACTCCAACACATTAAATTAGGTTCTTTTATGCTTTCACACAACCCACCTGTGAGACCACAGGGCGGAAGCCTCCCCTGCAGCCCCTTCCGGAAGTGACCCTGCGCTTCCGGAGCCTCCTCGGGCTTCCCCAGGGCGCTCACGCGTGCGCACCCTCAGCGGAGCGCACATGCGCGGGCGAGAGCTCCGCAGCCCCAGCTCCTCCGAGGCAGGAATGCTCTGCGGCGGGGCCCAGGCGCTCTGTGCCGAACTTCACGCCTTCGGCTCGGTTTCGGGCTCTGCTGTAGGAACAGCTGCAGCAGCAGCGCCTTCCTGGAGCCGCGCTCGGCCCCTGTCCATCGGCTCTGCCGGCCCAGCGGCCGGGGCTGAGCAAGCAGAACAGGCTCAGCTCCTGGCGGCTGACGGCCAGCGCAGGGCCACTTGGGGCGCCCTGGAGTGTGAGGGTGGGGTGTCAGGCACCCCCTTGGAATTTAGGGCAGTGTCCTCGCCGAGGGCAGAGGCTGGGCTGGCCCCTGACTCTTGACATTCCTGAGGGACATGGCTGCAGCCTTTGGGGTTCACCTGATGGGTCAGCCCCAAATGCAGAGCCTCCCCTGGAAACACAAACATGTGGAACCGACCTAGACCCTGACACACCCCGGGTCTTTGTTGCTCTCTAACATGTGAGCTGGTCAAGCAGCCTCTGAGTTTGCTTTCCCCCACTCTGTTGAGTTCTGGGGCGTTCTCCCCTTCAAATCCTGTATACCCCCTTCACCTGGAGGCTCACCTGGAGGGCTGACAGCCTGTCCAGCCTATCCAGTGAAAGGGATGACCCTAAACCTCACAGACCACGGGGGCTGACTGGCTGATGCTGACATCTACTGCGTGGGGGCCCAGCAGCCTCCTGCCTCCTGCCAGCACCTCAGCCCCCTGCACCTCTGTCCTCCGACTGGCCGCAGGCCCGGCTCAGAGAGTGTTTCCACTGGGGGGCTGCGAAGGCACTGAGTGGCCTGGCAGCGAAGGCACTGAGTGGCCTGGCACCTGCTCAAGATCTGAGCATCTGGACAGGCTGTCAAGCCTCCAGGTGAGCCCCCAGGTAAACCCTCCAGGACCCCAGGGGAGCCCTCCCAGGACTCACACTTGGATGGGGAAGAAGGCACATGGGGACTTGAATCTGCAGACTGCCTACCCCTGGCTGCCTCGGCCCCTGGTTGCTAAGTGTCACAGCTGGGCCTGGCTGGGGGTTGGACCCAGGAAACAGGAGCCTTCCAGAGCCTTGGTTCGGAAGCCTCAGCTCCAGGGATGGGGCTGTTGAGGTGTTGCCCTGGCTGGTTGCCTCCTCGGGCCCAACTCCCGGAAGGACGGGTGAGCACCATCATTGCCCGGGGGAGCTTGGGCCTCTGGAGAAGGCCTTAGTCTGGGTTGGGGCTGACCCTAAGTTCCAGATCTCCTCACCTGACTGGGTTTGTTGGTGTTTGGTGTGAGGCTGGGATTTTCTCCAGAAACAGCGACAGACTTCTTCAACAGGTTTTACTTTACCCTTAAACTGCATGTTTCATGAGAAGCATCTCATCAGTTTCAGACTGACCAGGGGTTCCGTGAGTAAATGTGGACAGGATGCTCAGGGTCTGGCTTCCTATGAGGATGGCCGCCCACTGAGGCGGCCTTGGTACCCACCAGCACCCCCTGGCAGCCGACAAGACCTTGGCACACGTGTCCTGCACACAGTCACTGCTGGTGGGGGCGGCCCAGGATCAGGGGTGACACCTGCCTACGTAGGTGCCTGCGCACAGCTGCCCTGGGAAGTGGGGCCTCGTGTTACAGGGAGGAGCTGGGGTGAGGGGTGCCCACGGTCACTGGCAGGCGAGGGGAGCTGGGGGCCCCCCCTGGAGGCTGTGCTGCCCTGGCAGAGCGAGAAAGAGAGGCCGTGGGGGTTGAGCCCAGCGTCTGGGGGCCAGGAGGGGTGAGAAAGAGGAGGCTGTAGCGCAGCTGACACACTGGGGGGGTTTCTGGGAGGAGGTGGCCTTTGAGTGTGGCACGAAGGGTTGGAGTGAGGTGGGGAGGGCACGCGGGTGAGAAACTTGGGGATACAGGGAGGGGCGGGCAGTTGAGGAGCAGGCTTTGCTGGAAGGGCCAGGTGCTGCCTTTGGGACAGAGTTGGCCTGGTCTGGGTGCACGGGGCGAGGGGGCCTGGGAGGGCCTGGGGGGGCTGCAGCAGTGGCGAGCTTGGGAGGGGTTGGGCTGAGGGCTGTCCGTCCTCCTGAGCAGTGTCCTGACCAGTGAGAGGCCTGTGGCCAGGGCGACTCCGGTTCTTCTGAAACTCATTTATTTTCCCTCTTCTGGGAAGCTTTTGGAATTTGAAGAGGAATTGACTGCTCAGAATGTCCTCAAAGGTATTTCTGGACAAGAGGTCTAGTTTTTGTTGTTATTGTTTTACCTTGTGTCCCCTTTTTATTTTTTTTGTACTTTGTGTCCACTTTAAAAAAAAATTGAGGCCCTCCCTGGTGGCGCAGCGGGTTAAAGCACAGCACTGAGAATCTAAAGCCACTTCTGCATGAGTTCAATTCCTGCCTGCCCCGGAGGTGACCACAGGGCGGGGCAGACCTCTCCTGACCCACCCGCTGCTCCCCTCAGCAGTGTACTTCGTCGATCTGCCTGTTCTGCTCCCCACTCTGTCTCTGGTGAAGCCTCTCACCGCCCCTTAGCCTCTGGCCTGTACCCCAGTTCTGTATGCACAAATAAATAAATCTTAAAAAAAAAATTTGATTTCTTTTTCTTTGTTTATGCACAGGAGAACTGGGATACAGGCCAGAGGTGTCGGGGATGGTGAGAGGCTTCACCAGAGACAGAGTGGGGAGCAGAACAGGCAGATGGACTGAAATTCACTGCTGAATGGAGCAGCGGGGGACAGGAGAGGTCTGCTGACGCTGGGGGTCACTCTCTGGCCAGGGATCGAACTCAGGCCACAGTTGCTGCAATAGCTTAACCCCTGCGCCACCAGGAAGGCCCTGTGTGGAATGTTTATAGCATGTAAATAGCTTAAATACACAGCTCCAATAGCCACCTGCCAAAGAAGGAAACTAGACCACTGTGTAGCTCACAGAGAAATAGTTCAGGCTGGATTAAAGACTTGAATGCAAAACTTGAAACCATAAAATACCTAAGAGAAAACAGACAATGTGCTCTTTGACATTGGCCATACACATGTGTTTGGGGCCTTCCCACCAATGGCAAAAGCAAAAATGAAGAGCCCACACCAAACTGAAAAGCTTCTGCATGGCCAAGGAAATTTGCATCACAACAAAAGAACTTCCACCAACTGGGAGAAGGTTGTCCAACAGCTACTAATACGGGAATATGCACACGACTCAGCAAACCAAACAATCCAAGTGAAAAATGGGCAAAGAACCTGAATCAACACTTCTCCAAAGAAGACCTCCAGATGGCCACAGATACACGAAGGCATGTTTATCATCTCTTATTATCAGTCCAAACAGTGAGACATCACCACACCTGTGAGAAGGGCTATCACCCAAAAGACACAGCACTCCACATGCTGGGAGGAGGGAGAAGGGGACCCTTGTGCAATGTTGGCGCACACGGGGTGGGAGGTCTGGAGACCTGGAGGGCTAATAGAAGGCCCTGGCGTGTCTCTGGTGGAGGGACGTTAGAAGCATCTCATCAGTTTCAGACTGACCAGGGTCGTCGTGGCCTCCTCAGAGTTTCCTTCAGACATGCTGTGTAGATGCTTCAGCAGGACCACGCAGCTCTGTGAGTGAGTGGGTGCTCAGAATTCTTGATCTCAAAAGCGACCCATGTCCATGTCCACCTAGGCCCTAGTGAAGGCCACCCAGTGTCACTGGGATGAAGGTTTTCATGTCCAGAGTGCAGTTGTCTCTGATGTGGAAGGAGGTTCATCTCCAGGGTCAAGCTCCCAGACCTGGCATGTGGGCCTGAGGTCTACTTTTCTTTTAAATTAAGTTTTATTTATTTATGCATACAAGAACTGGGTACAGGCCAGAGGTGCAGGGGATGAGAGGATTCACCAGAGACAGAATGGGGAATGGAACAGGCAGATGTAGTGAGATAAACTGCTGAAGGGAGCAGCAGGGAGACAGGAGAGGTCTGCTGTGCCCTGTGGGTCACTCCCTGGCTGGGGATCAAACTCACTCCGCAGTGACTGTGGATAGTTTCATAGTGCTGTGCTTAACCTGTTGCGCCACCAGGGACGCCTCCCCGAGATCTGCTTTTAAGTAGGGACCCACTGGAGGCCATGTTTGGTGGTGTTATAATGAGACTAAGTTGGGGCTCCAGTGTCAGCCTGCAGACAGGCACCCCCCGCCCCCAGTCTCTATGGGCCATTTTATGCCAGTTGTTGGTTTGGTTGGTGGGAAAGCCAGTGAGGTCTTGGTTGTGAACTTCTATTATCCAACTGGATGGTTGATGCAATGACGCACTCAGACCACCAGTAATGGCACTAATAGTGACAAGCACACACCAAGTCAGCGCACCACCTGAATGACACACAACAGACCGGCATGTTTTGCATTTATTATTCATGCGTGTGTGTTACCCATTTAAACAGGTCTCATCTCTTGCCACTCAGAAAACCAGACGCTGAAACATGAGATTATTGCCACAAAGGAAGCTTTTATTGGTGAGTAGTACTGCCTTGGGAGAAGAACAATTAGTACTCTAAAAAAAATGTCATCTCCCCAAGTGGTGAGTAAAAAAAGATTATGTAGGGAAGGAAGGCACGCAGGGCGTAGGGAGCTTTCATCATTCTCAGGTCTGGGAAGGGATGTCAATTTAGGGACTGTCAGTCACAGGATTATCAATGAACTTCCTGGAAAGTTGCTCTCTTCTGAGTTATCACTTTAAAATGGCATGGGTGTTGTTAGGCACGGATGTTATCAGCATCCTCAGAAGAAACAAAAACATCTTGTTAAGCATTAAGCAACTCATTGCCATTGCCCTGAGGAATGTATACAGTGTTTTAAACTAACCTGCTTAGTCGAAGTCTAAGGAGAAGGGATCATGTCATGGTCCCTGACTCCTGCCCAATCATAGGGGCGAATTTAGATTTACAGGAGTTCCCTAGCAGATGAGCAGCTATTTAGCTCCACTGCATAATCTCTGATTAATGGGTCCAGAAGAACATGGGTCCTTGCTCTGGCCTCCAGTCCTTATGAATGGGGACCAGATGGGACATTTATGTCGATGGGGAGATTTTAAAAAAGATCCTAGCATAAAATGAGTCTTTATGTACATGGAGAAGATACACTCTCTCTCTCTCTCTCTCACACACACACACACACAGGAAGGGAGATGGAAAAGTCTTTCAAAGTTGACATTATGGTGTAACTTGGCCAGGGGACCCTGAGTTAAGGGAGGTCCTAGAGGAAGATAGAGGCCCGGTGAGGGCTCACTTGCTAGCCTGGAGTTGGAAGTGATTTGTTTTTGAGGAAACCACTGTCTCTCAACTGAAGGACCCACCAAGGACAGGAAAGGTTGGTTGAGCATCTTTCTCAGGTCTGGTACCAAGTGCTCGGAGGAGTAATAGATACTTTCCCAAAGAGGATATGCAGGTGGCCAACAGATACTTGAAAAAATGTGTATCATCACTTCTTACTAGGGGAATGAAAGTCAAAACCACAATGAGATATCATCTCACACCTGCGAGAACAGCTCACGTCACAGAGACAGTTAGCAGCCAGTGTGGGCGAGGAGATAGGGGGCCTTACATCAGGGGGACAGGGACCCCTGCTGTGTGGGTGGCAGTGTCCGTTGGGACAGTCAGTTGGGGAACTGGTAAAGACCCTCCTTGAAAACTAAAAAGAGATCGAGCATGTCAACCTGCAGTGCCAGTTCTGGGCATCCTGACGACATGAAACCACCAACTCGAAGAATTGTATGCATCACGGAGTTGGTTGGAGCATTATTTACGACAGCTGACACAAGCTGTTACAGGGCACCCCAAATCTTTTACAGGACAGAAAATCTGTTAGAGGACAAAATCTGTTTCAGGACAGGGGAAGAGGGGCACCCCTGAAGCCCAAAACCTGCCTGCTCTAAGTGGGTTCTGCCATCCGCCGCGTCAAGACAAAACATATAAAACTGTAATGAAAAGGGACTTTAATACAGTGAGTATACAATACGGAACACAAAGAATGTAACTTCTAAATCAGACACCTGAAGTGACCCGTCCCCTCATGGGCAAAAGTCAACCCAAAAGGGATCGGCCCAGAGCAAGGCCTGAAAGCTGCCACAAGCCTAAAGCACCTTCTGGCCGGGACCCATGGAAAAGGGTCAGACATGGCCAGACAAGTCTGGGAGGAAAAAAGCAAAATCAAAATCAATATAAACAAGGCCATAGTCACCTCCCCACAGGTCTCTCACCCACATCTGCCTTCACCAGTCCAAGGCCAGGACACAAGCCCGGTGTCTCTGTCACATGCTCGCTGCTCCGTGTGGCTTCCTCAGGTCTCCTCCCCCTTCTCCATCCAGCTTCCTTTTCTTCTTCCCTCCTGATTCCTTCTCTTCTCTCCTTTATCTTTGCTCAGCTCCACTCTCCTGGGTGGGGCAAGGAACCTGGAACTTTCCCTTTTCCTAGGGACCACCCTGTTACAAAGCTATGCAACTTCTGTAGTCAGACAAGGTCCAGATGGAGAGGAAATACTTTGAAAAATCAGAATTTCCATGCTAGCTCATGTTATGAACCTCTTTTTTGTATAATCAAAATATTCCAAGCAACCATCAGTTTCCTATTGGCCTGCCTTAAGGTACTTCCTGGCTCAGGCGAGCAAGCGCTTCCCTAGGATGGAAAAGTTCTCTTAAAATCAAAAATATATAACTGGCTAATTAATAAAAACAATTATGACAAAATTAATATTGTAAGACAAGGCAGTACTAGAATAATCAGAATTCTTTTCCTGCCTGGACGAGAATCCAAATCCCATCTCTCTACTATCTTACCTAAGCCTTCTATTCAGTTTCTAAAGTACTACTTAAGTTTTCTATTGTCTAAATTTCAAATAAGGAACTTCACCTAAATTCTTTTCAACTTTAAGGAACTTTACTGTATCTCTTTGTGACTGATCTGCAAGAGAATTACTCCACCCTAGCCCAAGACCTTACTCTATCCTTCTTTGTCTCTCCACCCCGTCTCCACCCTAATCCTCGACTTTGTTTTACCCTCTAAGATGTCGTGGTAAAAATGAAGGTTGTAGAGTGACATTTTAGGTCTAAAGGAAATTTTATTTTTAGCCAACCATCACTAAAAAATGTTAGCTTTAAATTTTATGGACTTACCTTAATTTTAATAGATCAATAATGTTATAATCTTAGCTGAAGGTCAATAGGACCCCAATCTGCTCTCAGAAAAAAGATTGTGATCTCAGCCCAATTCATATGTTAATTGCTTACCTAAAGTGTACAAAAAAACTTCTGCTGAAGGCAGAACAGGAACATTTGTACCCAACTCCGACTCCTATGTCTTCCTTCCACCCGCTCCCCTTTCCCCTTTTTTTTAGGAATCTCCACTCATTGACACCGTTCCCATCTTGAGACCCTGCCTGTTCTGCCCCCCAGTAATCTGTGCTTGGGGACCAAAGAGTCTCCCCAGACAGCTAAGGTGTGGTATTGTAACAGGGGGGTCCCTAGGAAAAGGGGAAGCTCCAGGTTCCTTGCCCCACCGAGAAGGAGGGTGGAGATGAGCAGAGAAAATGGAGAAGCTGAGAAAGAGAGAGAGAAGACGAGAAGGAAGCTGGATGGAGAACAAGGAGACCTGAGGAAGCCACATGGAGCGGCGAGCATGTGACGAAGAAACCGGGCTTGTGTACTGGCCCTGGACTGGTGAAGGCAGATGTGGGTGAGAGACCCGTGGGGAGGTGACTATGGCCGTGTTTATATTGATTTTTATTGTGCTCGTTTCCTCCCAGACTTGTCTGGCCATGTCTGACCCTTTTCCATGGGTCCCGGCCAGAAGGTGCTTTAGGCTTGTGGCAGCTTTCAGGCCTTGCTCTGGGCCAATCCCTTTTGGGTTGACTTTTGCCCACGAGGGGACGGGTAACTTCAGGTGTCTGATTTAGAAATTACATTCTTTGTCTTACGTATTGTATACTCACTGTATTAAAGTCCCTTTTCATTACAGTTTTATATGTTTTGTCTTGTTGCGGCGGATGGCAGAACCCACTTAGAGCAGGCAGGTTTTGGGCTTCAGGGGTGCCCCTCTCTCCCGGTCCTGGAACAGATTTTGTCCTCTAACAGAAGCACCTAGAAGCCCTAGGACTGGTTAAAGGAGATGTGGCCACACAGTAGGGCACTTGAGCCATCAGGAGAGATGAAATTTGGTCACTTGCTACACAATGGAAAGAATTCAAGGGGAATAGGCAAAGTGCATTAGTTAGAGATGTACAGATATTGGATGATTTCACCTGTCCATGCAATACATGGAAATAAAGTGGCTGATGGGCAAAACAAAACAAAAATAACAAATAAGAAAAATGAATCAGTGGGCACTGACACCTGAACTGGTGTTGCCAGAGGTGAAGGTGGCAGGGCGATGCAAGGCTAGATAAGGGGTTAGATATAGCGGACGGTGGTGGGCTTTTTGCTTTGCTTTTCCCTGAAAGAAAAAAAGCCCCTGCTCGCCACTGTCCTTGGACATGAACAGCTGCTATATGTGAACAGTCATTCTGCATAGATAGAAATGAACTTCATTCTAAAATGAGCTATTTTGGGGCCTTCCTGGTGATGCGGGGGTTAAAGAGCCCTATCAGTATCGCCAGGCACTGCAGCTGAGGGTGATCCCCGCCAGGGAGTGACCCACAGGGCAGCAGACCCCTCCTGTCCCCCGCTGCTCCCTCAGCAGGGTATTTCACTACATCTGCCTGTTCTGCGCCCCACTCTGACTCTGGGGAGTCCTCCCAGCCCTCTGCCCTCGTACCTCTGGCTGCACCCCAGTTCTTGTACACATAAATAAATCTTTACAAAAGCGATTTTAACTAAAGCTTTGGATTTAAAAACCTGTAAAGATAATCGTTCACATGTTCTCCAAACTGTTTTCCTTTCTTTAGTTTTTTTTCTATAACAGTTTAGTTTTTAAAAAATTATTTATTTATTTGCAAAGATTTATTTTTATTTGTTTATGATTATGAGATCTGGGATACAGGCCAGAGCTGGGGGAGGGGGGAGCGCAGGGGCAGGTGAGAGGACTCACCGGAGCCAGAGCGGGGAGCAGAACGGCAGATAGACTGACACCCCCTGCTGAGGGAGCAGCGGGGGACAGGAGGGGTCTGCTGCGCCCTGGGGTCCCTCCCTGGCCGGGACTCTCACTCAGGCTGCAGTGGCTGCCAATAGCTTCCTAGCGCTGTGCTCACCCCTTGGGCCCCAGGGAGGCCCCTACTCCATTTAGTTTTTATTTTTTCACCCCCTCCCAGATGTCCCCTCCTCCCTCCCCCTCCTCCTCCTTAACCTCTGAGTCCTGGGGTGTTTACTGATGCCCTTTCTTATGGTTAGATACTGATTTCCTTTACTTTAACATCTGAAAGTCTGGCGCACCTGCTAGAAGGATGAGCCAATATTCCTGCTCAATTATTGCTGTTAAGTGCAGTTCAGGCGTTATTCTCCTCTGGGGTTAGGGCAGACCCTCCTGCTGCAGGGCTCCAGGGTGCACACCACCTCGCCTTCCCCTCTGGCTGGCTCGCAGGTGGACAGAAGCTGCTCCAACCCTGCCCACCTCGGACTTTGACCTCACTCCCACGTGGGCCCCTGGGGTCTGTCTTTCCCCATGTGCCCTCTCCAGCCCCTCTCTCAGCTGTGAAATGGAGGCATGGGATGGCTTCCATGGGGTGGGGTGGGTCATGGGGTGTGAGCGAAGTGTCTGGGTGTCACTGACTGCGGGGGTGCCCTGAAGAGCAGCGGGGGCCCTGACCGCACTGAGTGCACCACGTGTCAGTGATCATGTCCAGGGTCAGGGCCACCCCAGCCTTGCTTCACCTGTGGGGGTTCCTCACCTAGGGAGGGTGGTGGGCGACTTCTGAGGGTGCCTCTGGCTGGGACTGGCGCCGGTGCCCTAGTACTGGAGGGGGCAAGCCAGACGCGTAGCTGCAGCTAGCCAGGCTCAGGGCCTCTGCTCGGCTGGGAAGTCCAGCCTCCTGCGCCTCACCTGCCTCAGGCAGGCTGAGACGGGCCCAGACTCCCAGCTCCTGCCCGGTGGTTGGTGTCATACCCTGGGCAGTGGAAGGTCCACGGGTGTTCCACGCCCTGGCAGAGACTTCCAGGGGGCTGAGGGGAAGCTCACATCATCACCCCCTGCCCTGTGCTGGGGGGGGGGCAGGCTAGTGCCCAGCCCTCCCTTAGGCCAAGCTGGCTCAGGAATACCCTGAACCACCCCCCCAGAGCCCCCCCATTCTCCCAAGGAGAGAGGAGGGCGAGAAGATCCCAGAGAGGGTGAAAACAAGGCTCCGGGACCTCCAGGCTCCCCACAACGACTATTCCAGGTTCTCCCCAACTTCTGAGCCTCCGCAGTCGCTGCTCCCTGGCCCGTGAGCCCCGCGGCTGGCTGGGCAGGCCCGCTAGAGGTCGACGCCTGCCCTCGTGGAGGCGCTCAGACCCCTCTGCTGCAGAGTGGCCGGCGGAGTCAGGGATCCCGCCGGTGCCGGCGGTCTCCTCCCCCTGTCCACTGCTCGAGTCACGTCTGGGAGTGGCGGCAGCCAGTTTCTGCCCAGCGCTTTCGCCTTGGTCGTTCAGGAACTGGGTGGGGAAGAGGAGGGTGGCTTGCTGCGGCGAACCAGTGCTGGCGCCTCAGAGTACTGGCGCGAGGCCTCGGGTTAATCGCTATCCCCTCACCCTCGCGCGAGGGGGCCGCCGTCCGTGGGGCGGGACCGCAGGAGCTCCAGCGGGTGGGCCCGGGGAGAGCTGGCCGCAGAGGCTGGGGCGGGGCGCGCGGAGGCCCAGGACGCCCCGCGGCCGCAGCTGGAGGGTGGCAGCACCCCGGACCCACGCGGTCGCTCAGGATCGCCTCTCCCCCAGGTCACCCCGGCCCCGCCGGGAGCCACCTAGTCCGGCCCCAGGTGTGGGCGGCGCCCGCGGCCTCCCACACACCTGGCCCCGCCCCCGCCGGAGGCCACGCCTCGGCCCCCAACCTGTGGGGCCGCCGACTGCGCCGCCGGGCGGCAGGTGCCGCAGATCCCAGTCTGCGCCGCGCTCCGAGTCGCCTCCCGGCCCCACCATGGGCAACAGCGCGGGCCGCAGCGACTTCGAGTGGGTCTACACCGACCAGCCCCACACGCAGCGGCGCAAGGAGATGCTCGGTGAGGCCCCCCAGCCCCGACCCCGCTGCCGGGGGCGCAGCCCCGAGGCCGCGCTGGAGCCGCCCGCAGTCCGCGTCCAGAGTCGCTCCTGCGCGGGCGAGAGGCCCAGAGGGCTCCCCTCTCCCCCAGCAACTCGGCCCTTCGCCCCAGCGTCCGGGCACTCCCCCGCCCCGACTCAAACTCTCTCGGTGTCTCAGCCTCGGTCTGGGGTCGGGATCCGGGTGCGCCCGGGAGCGCGTCTCGGCGGCTCCTTCCAGGCTCAGGGACTCGAGCTCTCTCAGGGCGGGTACCCCGCGTCCTTCTGGGCGCCAGGGGGCGTCTGCGCGGGGTGCTCGTCCCTGAGGGCAGCTGCGCGAGCGGCCCCCTGTCCTCTCTGCAAACCCTGGGTACCTGGGTGTGGTCCTCTGGGCCTGCGGCCTCCGCAAGGCCCCCAGTCTCCCCCACCCCAATACTCAGGAGTCTGCTAAGGATGCAAAGGAGGAGCCAGAGTTCAACCCTTGTGCCCCAAACCCATCCATTCTGCCCGTCCTTCAGGGCTCCTACACAGGTGTCACCTAGTGTCACCTGAACTGTTTTTACCGGCACGGTCACCCATCCTGGACTCTCCGTTGTCCAGCTCCACAGTGGTCTCTCCCGGAAGACCCACAGGTGGAAGGCTTCAGCCAGAGAACAGCTCTTAGCAGCTGGGGCATGCGCCTCCCACCAACTCCAGTCGCCCGGCTGGGTGCACCGAGCCCCGTCCCGGGCTCACCATATCCTCAGGCGCACCGGGCTTGGCAAACCCTTACAGTCAGACTGACATTTGTCTGGCGAAGGTTGCACAGCTTAAGGGGCATTCACATTTCTTCTCTCGGGTAGGTGTTTTCGTGGTTAGAGCTCTTGGGTGACTTCTGTCTTTATTTCCCCTTTATAAATATGTCTTTTGCTGCTTTTCTTTCAGCGCTCAACTACTTGAATACAGTAGTTGTTTTGTTTTAGAGTCTCCCCTCTTGTGTCTTCCTGACCCCCAGTTTCAAATGGGGTGTGACCAGCCCCAGGTGCCCAGGCTCTCACCAAGCCTCCTGGTAGAGGCCAGACACACGCAGGCTGATGGTCACTGCTCATCAACCTCGTCTTGGGAAGCCACCGGCTGGACTTTCAGCCTGGCGCCCCTGGATGTGTTACATGGTCAGCATGAGGTTGGACCGGCTGTGGCCAGGGGCTCTGGGTGGAGACCCATGGGTGGGCTTGTGACGTTCGTGGCTTTCTCCTGTGAGGTGAGCATAACCCAGCATGGTTTGTGGTCTCCTGTGCCCATCAACTTCTGGGGCACAGGAGAGCTGCTCCCAGAGGCCTGAGTGATCACTGGGCCCCTCCCTGTACCTGCCCCAGGGAGAGGTCTTGGCTGTTCCCCACGGCAGCCTGGGCGGGGCTGCCTCCTCCCCTCCACCCCTTGCCCTTCCCCTCCCCTCACAGCCAGGGTCACCTGGCTGCAGGTAGAGAAGCTGGAAGACATTCTGGGGCGAGAGCTTGGGGGACACCCGGAGCTGCTGGGGAGGATGCAGCCCCTTTCCCAGCCTGCACAGTGGGCACAGTCCTGACCAGCACAGTGGTAGGGGATGGCACTGGACAGGTGGCGCCCAGCTCAGGGCAGGAAGCTTGTGAAGCAGGGTAGCCCGTGGCAGGAAGGCTTGCAGAGAGCGGGCGACTTGCTGAGGGCTGACTCTCGGGGAGCTTGGCCTGCCCCGGGCGGCGGGGAGCCCCGCAGCCTCCTGTCACATCCAGATCAGGCTGGTGAACTTGAAACACGTCACTGTCCCGCCCTCTGGGCACTTGCCGCCCGGGGGGTCCTCTCTGCGCCGTCCCCTTCACTCTGGGGGTCCTCGGGGCACCCTGTGGCCCCAGCCGTGGGCTCTGGCCTGGCGCAGGTTGCGGAGTTCAGTGTGGAGCTGCCCCTGGCAGCACCCTGGCATTTGCCCATTAGCCCAGGGCTCTGGGCAGGGCAGTGGGCAGATGAGGAAATGGAGGCTTGGTGTGTCGGGAGGTTAATAATAGTATGCTCCTTGCGTGCTCGTTGTGCTGATTAAATGAGGTGGTGTTATGTGCTCGCCAGACTCTGCCAGTGCCAGCTGTGACGCACCGCGGCCCGGCTCTCTGGAGGACGGCGGCCCTCTTGGCCTTCTCCTGATACCCATGCCAGTCCCAGTTCAGAAATCCTGTCTGTGCAGTGGAGGTTCAGAGGGGCCGTGAATGGCCAGAGCCGCCCAGCCTGGCGCTGCAGAGGGCAGCTGGAGCACTCCGCTACACACTCCGGCCAACTTTGGGGTTAACAGATGTTTCATAAAGATCCTAATCTCGGAGCTAGACCCAGGGGCCCTTTCAGGGCTGGTTGTGGCTGCAGGGCACGCGGCGTGGGCCAAAGTCTGGCTCAGCTCCTGCCAGGTGGGGCAGGCTCCACCGATGGACCCCAGCCCCTTGGCAGCCCGAGAGCCAGGCTCCTTGTGCTCGAGGCAGGGCCTGGCTTCTTGGGGTTCAGACTCCAGGCTGGGCTTGCCGGTGAGTAAGAGGTAGGCGTTATCTGTTCAAAAACAAAGACTTTTGTGATTTTCTTTTCACTTACGAAATCAGGGAACACACATGGTTAGAAAAATTCAAATAACCAGGGGAAAACAAAAGGGGAAAACAGAGCTCTTGGCACTGGGCTTGCTCCCTTGGAAAGGGCTGGCGGCTGGAGGGTGTGACCCAGGCCAAGGCTGTTGCCAATCTCGGCCTCGCCCGGCCTCGCCCGGCCTCGTCTGGCCCCTCCTGGCCCCTCCTGGCCCCACCCCACCCAAAGGTGCTGCTCCAGTGGGGTGCAGACCCGGCAACAGTGCCATTCTCCGCTCGCTCTCGCCCCCGCTGTGTCCTGCGGAGACTTTGGCTCCCACTGCAGGTGCCCACATGGGCCTGTGGCCCTATGTCCATCCGCTCCCCCGCCCCCAGGCCAGGGCAGCTCTGTCTGAGCCCAAGGCACTCTGGCCAGAGCCCCGGGCCTGGAATAAACCCCAGCACCACCTGCTCAGAGCAGCACACTGAGAGGGGAGGGGAGCTGTGCCCCTCCCAGGATGGGCGGGTGGGGGGTGGGGTGCACAGCAGTGCAGCCCCTGAGCTGTCCCTTAGGGTCACCCCTGGACTCCATTTGGCCTGATGGTGCCCTCTCTGCCTAGCCCTCCAGGGCCGTTTGCTGGCACCCTGTGAGGCCACACTTCCCTTTTTCTGTGCGTGCCTGGCACCTGTTCCCCAGGCGGTCTTTCCCTCAGCTGGTGGGTTTTCTCCCGGACGGTGCTCCAAGTGGCCACGTGCTCGCCCCACGCCCCAGCAGCGTGCCAGCCTGTCTTTGGCCTTTGCACCGGGACGCTTTCTCCCTTCACCCAGCAAGTTGCGACATGCGATGCTCTGCAGGCCGCCCCGGGACCAGGGCCGCTGCCGCCTGCGCCCCCAGCCTGCTCAGATGCCCCCCACACGTGCTGGGTCTGCCACCGCCTGCCTTCACCCCATCTTCCGTAACTCACGGCCTCCAGGAGGTGCACGCTACATGCCATACAGCGCTCTATTCTAAAGGCCCAGCCAGGAGAGTTCCATAGTGTTGCACAATCCAGCGCGCTTCCAGTTGAGTGTCCCGGCCGCGATGGCCCCTGGCACCCTCTCCCTGGACTAGCCTCGCCCCGCTGCAAGGGCTGTCTCCACCCTGCCCAGCCTGGGAACCTCTCCGTCTCTGATCCTGGGACCTTGAGCAAATATTTGCCTGTGAGCAGCAAGCAGGTTTAGCGAGTGGTGGTGGGAGGCGGAGAGCTGGTCCTGGGGAGAGCGGGAGGAAGAGGCGTGAGAAGGAGCGTGAGGGGCTCTGTGGCCAGGGCCAGCCGTGTGGAAGCTTGTCCAGGCACAGTTACTCGACCGTGGGGCGAGGGGAAGGAGCAGCTGCTCGCACAGAGCAGCTCGTGGCAGACAAGGCCGAGGGCCAGCCAGAGCAGGGCCCAGCTGGAGCTGACCTATAAGGTGGGCTGTTTGGGGGGGCATGGGGTGCTGAAAGGTCACGACAGGCCCCACCAGCTGCAGCCTGTGCAGAGTGGCCCTCCCCCAGATCCCCAACACGCTGTTGGGGCATTCAGAGTGGCCGTGCTGCCAGGATGGGTCCCAGGGGTCTCCTCCAAAGGCCTGGGGTCCCCTGCTGCCCTGGAGTCTGCCGGGACTCAGCCTCTTGGCATCCTTCAGTCATGACCCACGGGGACCCGCCGTGATGTTTCCTGCTCTGTCACAGCCCTGGGGCCTGGCCTCCCTGGCCCCTCCTGCCCCCAGGGTGGTCCAGAGGCAGATCTGGGGTCCCTGCGGTCCCCCGGTTGTTCACGTGTGGCCTGCATCTAGGGGCCTCACACGGCAGCCTCAATTTTAGTTGCTTCCAGCAGGGCCAGGCCGGTAGCTCTCAGAACCTGGACCGCCTGTCCTCAGGGGTCAGAGCTAGGGGCAGGGATGGGGCAGACCAGCCCCCAGACCAGCGTCCTCGGCCCAGAGGCTAGGAAGAGGGTTTTGACTTTTAGATCAGGAAACTGCATAGTAACAAGGTCAGCTCATGTTGGTCAAGCACTTGCATCCCCAGGCCAGAGCCTTCACCCCCACTTCCCAGGCGCTGGGGGCCTCTGGCCCACTAGGTCAGCCTGGGGAGGGCTGGGGACCCGGCGCCCAGGCTCCGTGGCGGCCTCTCCAGAGCTGCGGGCAGCTGAGCGCTTGAGAAGATGGCAGGAAAAGGAAGGGGGTTCCTGACGGGCCAGGCAGGGTGGGCGGGACAGGGACCCCATGGTCCCCTAAACCCTGCCTGTGGGGGGCACTTACTGCTTTTGTCTAGTGCAGACTCGAGGCCACCACCCACTTCACAACCACTGGGCTCTGCCTGCCCTTGGCTCCAAGGGCCATGGAGTGGGGATCCTGGCCCCAGTCTGCTCACCTGGCGCAGGTGCGGCTGCCCGACTGTACCTCAGACTTGGCCTCCTTCCAAGAGGAAGTGAGGGGACCGCCCACCCCGAGGAGGCCTCTGGCCATCTGGGCCCCAGCAGGTGAACCGACCGCTATCCTGGGAGTCGGAGGGGCGGGCTGGTGCCACAGCAACCTGGGTCGGAGGCACCCCACAGGTGGGCGCCCCAGAGTAACCCCCATGCACGAAGGCCCGGACTTTGCATGTGATTTCCCTGGAGCCTCGCCCTGGTCACCAGGTGGCCAGTCCTTCCGTCCCAGCCCGTGGCCCTGCCGGCCTGCGCCGGCCCTGCCTGCTGGCAGCACCCACCCTCTGGCGTGTCCCCACCCACCTGACCCCTCTGGGGATGGGGACAAGTGGGGACGAAGCCTGCCCCCTTGCTGGATGGGGGTCTCATGCAGAGACCCCCGTCGCCAGGCCTGGGGCCTCCTCCGCCACCCCATGCTGGCCTCTGCCTCAGGGGAGGCAGGAGCAGGGTCCTGGGCCATGTGGCCGGTGGAGGGAAGCGGGAGGATGGAGCGGTGGGGCCGGCAGGGTTACCGAGCCTCCCCTGCTGTGCTTCCTGGGGCTGGAGCTTCAAACAACACCCTTGTTGCCAGACAGCTTATGGGCCAGAGCCTGCTCGTCTCCCAGGCTGGTGCCCGGGGTGGGCAGGCTGCTCCTTCTGGAGGCCTTTGCCTGCTCGCTTGTCCTCCAGCCAGCCTGACCGGTGGGGTCCCAGGTTCACCCCTCCACCTGCTCTGCCTCTGAGCACCCAGAGAGCTGTGGGTTACACCGGGCTTGGGTTGGTCAAGGTGCCCTTGAGTCTGGTCATCTGACCTTGGCCTGAGTGCCAGGTGCTGCCTCAGTTCCCTGGCCGCCATCTGACCCCCTTCGTGGGTCATGGGATCAGGGTTTGGACATGGGGGGGTGCTGTGACCCAGCCCCCGCGGGTGCCAGTCTCTCTCCAGCCTGTGAACTACACCCTGCCCTGCGCGTGCCTGCAGCCCAGGGCGCTGCTCCCCCGGAAGTCAGCGGACGGGTCGCCTCCACGAGGCAGGCAGGGCCCCAGCAGTGCCACAGGCCACGCAGGCATGCTCAGCCGGCCCCTCGGTGTCGCCATCACGCCCGGCCTGGGTGTGCACGGCTGGAGCCTGCCTCCCTGGCCCGGCACCTTCCGGCAGAGGCAGGCCCACGTGGCTGCCCAGGCCGGCCGGCTGTGGGCACCTGCGCCTTATCTGTGCATCTCCTCCTGGTTCAGAGCCAGAGCCTGAGGGCTGAGCCCATTTGCCCAGAACGGGGATTTCAAAAAATTGTTCTTAGGTGGTGAAAGACATTTAACATCTGTGTGCACCACTGGTGAGTGTGGTTCGTGCAGCGGCCATCACCAGTGTTGGGCAGCCACCACCAGCATTTCTAGAACATTCCACCTTGTAAACAGAAACTCTGCACCCCATTCTGGCCTTCCCGATCCCCTCACCACCTGCCCTCAGACCCCTGTAATCTCTACTCTCCATCCCCATGAACTAGCCTATTCCAGATGTTTCTTATCCAAAAAATCCTACTCCACGTGGGGGCCAGGCCCACCCAGCAGACGCTGTCCAGGGTCAGCCACGCGGCAGCAGGGCCAGTGTCCACTCCTCTTTACCACCAAGTAGCATTCCACGGTACTCACACACCCCTCCATCCGTGCACAGGGGTCACTCCTAGCACGTGGCTGTGTGGGTAGAGCTGTGAAGTGGGGGGACGAGTGTTTGTTTCCTTGATATAAATTCGCTGGAGGGCTTATTGAGGGGGGCATTGCTGGGTCTGCTGGTGAGTATGATGAACGTTTGGAGGAGCCCCAAATTGTCTCCCACAGTGGCCGGCCTGTTCTGCTGTGCACCAGCGACCGTGAGACGGTTCCAGTTTCCCGGGGCTGCCTGGCCCTCGGCCGTCCCTGGATTGGAATCTCGCCCTCGAGTGGGTCTGAATCGAGTGCCTTGGTGGTTTCTTCTGCTCGGCCCTCGTCCTGGCGTGGTGTGGGCTCTCTCCTGGGCTCATGTCCCTGCACGCGTTTTGGGAGGACTGTCTGTTCAAATCCTTGGCAGGCCTTTAAACTGATTGCCTTTTTGTGGTTGAGTTGGAGGGGCGACGTCCACCTCTGGAGAGTGACCCTTCTCCAGAGCTGCGTGAAGCCACCCTGCCTCCTCCCGCGCCCAGGGATACCATGGCCTGGGGCCCCTGTTGAGTGACACTGGGGTTCTGGGCCCCAGGCACCGCCCCTCCGACTGGGGCAGGCCCCTTTTCCCACCTTGTCCTTGTCTGCACCCCATCTGTGGCAGTCCGGGGCTGGGCCGCTCTGACCAGCTGAGTCACAGCTTGGGCTCTGGCCTGCCCCGGGGTACAGGGTGGCTGATGGCGGGTGCCTGCAGGGTGCTGGCCAGCTTGCTCCTGGCCCATCCCTTGGGACCGGCCTCTGCGGCTGGCCTGGAGATGGGGCCCAAGGATGACCGGCTGCCTGTTGGGCATGAAGTAGACACTGAAGGCCAAGCCCCAGCCCTCACTGACCTCAGTTTCCCATATGCACCCTGAGGGTCTTTCTGCTCTTGACTGGGAGCCAGGGCAGGGCAGTCCCGGGACAGGTGCACCCGGAGCCGAGACCCCTGGGGGGTCTCCTGCTCTGGCACAGCTTCCCTGCCAGCTCCTCTGCTGGCCGCCCAGCAGCCCCGCCAGCGCCTCCCCCACCCCACCCCCACCTCCTGCTTGGCCCACTCCCCTTGCTTTTTCCTTTTCTGTAAAACAAAATCCAGCACAAAAAGTACTAAAAGTACAAAAGATAATAAACACCCCCACTCCAAATAAATTCAACATTTGACCCGGCTTCCTCAGGCCTTAAAAGAACAAGCAGTGGACACAAAGCCAGAGCCCCGGCCAGCCCTTGCCACCCCGCCCCCGCGGACATTCCGGATGGAAGGGGGTGTCCAGCCCCACTCACCCCTCGGGCTGCACCCAGTCACCAGGACACAGCAGCGTGTGTGTCCAGGCCGGCTGCCCGGCTGCGGGGACCCGACCCCTGCCCACGGCGGCTGTGTTCCCGCCCCGTCCCCATGCCCCCCCACCCCCGCACCCCGCACCCCACCAGCCGGCCCGTTTACCAGGGTCGGCGTTCCGGCGGGCGGACTTCCTGGAAGTGGGAGGTTTGCTTAGAACTCGCGCCAAAGGGGGTCCCGTCGCAGTGATGAGAGCCCCGGTCTAGGGGCAGCCAGAGAGGAAGGTGCAGAAGCTGTCGCAAAGCCCAGGAAACCGGCTGCTGGGGGGGGCGCCGAGCCCCGTGCGGGCGGTGGCGTGTCCACCCGGCCCCCTTAGCCGAGGCCGCTCAGCCAGGCCGCGCCTCTCGGCCTCCTACAGAATGGCCGAGCGGGAGCCCGGGGCGCTGCGCGGCCTCCTCAGGCTTCAGGCGCGGCTGCGGCCGCGAATCTCCACTCCTGCCTGCGCTCGGGCGCGGTCTCGCTCTCTGCGGCTTCTGCGCCCTGCGCGCGGCGGCGGCCGTGCGGGTGTCTCGGCCCAGGCGCGTCCACTCCGCAGCCTGCGCCCGCGCCGGCGCCCACCAGGCGCTGGGGCCTGCACAGGTGTGGGCCTTGGACACCAATGGCGGAGGGCGGAAAAGCCTGAGTTTCCACACACCCTACAGGCCGCTTTTTAAAGATTTATTTTATTGATTTGTGCATGCAAGAGCTGGGTGCAGGGGGAGAGGGCGCCCCAGAGACAGAGCGGGGAGCAGAAGAGGTGGATCCACTGAACCCCCTGCTGAGGGAGCAGCCGGGGACAGGAGGGGTCTGCTGCGCCCTGGGGTCCCTCCCTGGCCGGGGATCGCTCTCAGGTCGCAGGGGCCGCGCCAGGGTCACGGCTCTGAGACGACCCCCGCGCCCCCGGGGAGGCCCGCAAGCGGCCGCTATTCAGTGGAAACTTAGAGCGCCCCTCACGGCTGCCCCACTGCCCCTCGGGCAGTACCCCTAGGCCCCAGCGGTTCTAGGGGCCAGGACCTGCACCAGGTCTTGGGGATCCATTGAGGGCCAGTTTCTCTCCAGGTCCAGGGTTAGGGAGGGTGGACGGTGGCAGGAAAGTGGGAGGCAGGGTGGGGGTGCAGGGTGCCTCTGCCCGCACCTGTGCGGACCCGCTCACGCCTCTCCTGTCCCCCGCAGCCAAGTACCCGGCCATCAAGGCGCTGATGCGGCCCGACCCGCGGCTCAAGTGGACGGTGCTGGGGCTGGTGCTGGTGCAGCTGGGCGCCTGCTGGCTGGTGCAGGGGCTGGCCTGGCGCTGGCTGTTCTTCTGGGCCTACGCCTTCGGGGGCTGCGTGAACCACTCGCTGACGCTGGCCATCCACGACATCTCCCACAACACGGCCTTCGGCACGGGCCGCGCCACGCACAACCGCTGGTTTGCTGTCTTCGCCAACCTGCCGGTGGGCTTGCCCTACGCCGCCTCCTTCAAGAAGTACCACGTGGACCACCACCGCTACCTGGGCGGCGACGGGCTGGACGTGGACGTGCCCACGCGCCTGGAGGGCTGGCTCTTCTGCACGCCGGCGCGCAAGCTGCTCTGGCTGGCCCTGCAGCCCTTCTTCTATTCGCTGCGGCCACTCTGCGTGAACCCCAAGGCCCTGACCCGCATGGAGGTGCTCAACGCCCTGGTGCAGCTGGCCGCCGACGCCGCCATCTTCGCCCTGTGGGGGCTCAAGCCCGTGGTCTACCTGCTGGCCAGCTCCCTGCTGGGCCTGGGCCTGCACCCCATCTCGGGACACTTTGTGGCCGAGCACTACATGTTCCTGAAGGGCCACGAGACCTACTCCTACTACGGGCCCCTCAACTGGATCACCTTCAACGTGGGCTACCACATGGAGCACCATGACTTCCCCAGCATCCCCGGCTGCAACCTGCCCCTGGTAGGTGGGCCGGGGCGCAGGCGGCTGGGGGCAGCGGGCGAGGAGCGGGGGCCTCCTTGACCTCCCCGGCTGGCCACACTCTCAGGGGCGGCCCCCAGGAGGCCGGCCACCGCGACAGACATGCGCTGGCTGGAGCAGGGGTGAGTTCAGGGAGTGCGGGGCCTGGAGGCCTGGCACTGCCCGCTCTGGGCTTCAACTGCTGTCTGCAGAGCGGGCAGTGGTGGTGGCACGGCGTGTGTGGCTGGGAGGTGCCCTGCACTCACTGCCCTGTGGCCCTCCGAGGCTGCCTCACGCACACGGGGCAGGGTGGACCTTTCCCTTTGTGACCCAGGGCGCCAGCCTCCGGGCTGGCCCTCTGCCTGGGAAGAACTGAAGTTTGGGAGAGAAGAGGGTGGTGGAGGGGGACAGGATGCGGGTGTGATGGGTGGGGAGGAGGGGAGAGCAGAGCGTGGAGATGAGGACGATGGCAGGATGGCGGGAGCAGCGAGGCAGCCCAGGCCCCTCGCGGGCGAGGACGCGCCGGGAGGCCCCCTCGCCACCGCGCCTGCCCGGCGGGCGCTGCAGAGGCTGCGTGTGAGCCCGGGCCGGCCTGCAGCGCCTGGGCCACCGGGGCTTGCAGCCCTGCCGTGCAGCCCTCTGCGCCCCTCTGTGCCGGCATCGTCGCTCGGGCGCTGGACTTGAGCCCGCCGCCCCCCAAGCAGCCGTGGGCTCTCTGCCGGTGCCCAGCGGCCACCTGAGTCCCCCGGTTCCTGGCTGTGGCTATAAGCAGGCCGGGGCCTTGGGCCTCCGGGGGGTGGCCGCGCCGGTGAGGCCCAAGCAGGACGGAGTGAGACCCCGCGCACAGGGGCTTCTGGAGCAGAGGCTGGAGGCGGGGTTCTGGGCGGGGCGCCAGGTGGCTTTGGCTGTCTCCACGGGGCTGAGCCCCCTGGAGCCTCGGGCTCAGTGTGGGCCCAGCGCCCTGTGCCTCCGGGCCACCTGGCCTCCCGCCTGGCACGTGGGGTATTCGTTGTCCCTGGGGGTGACTGTGCGTGCAGCTCATGCTCGTGCATACGTGTGCATCTCCTGCGCACGTGTGCGCTCTCACCCAGCACACATCTGTGCACACGCCCACCCTGGTTGCGTCTGTGTGGACACCGAGTCTCTGTAGTGCGTGCACGTGTTCTCCTGTATGTGGACATGAGCACATGTATGTATGTGTGGGGCGGGGGCGCGTGCAGGGTGCGTGGCCGTGCGTGGGGCAGGGCACGTGCAGGGCGTGGCCATGTGTG
>NW_004567114.1:2588197-2594797 GCF_000260355.1 Condylura cristata
GTGCGTGGGGCGGGGGCGCGTGCAGGGGGCATGCAGGGCGTGGCCGTGCGTGGGGCAGGGGCGCGTGCAGGGTGTGGCCGTGCGTGGGGCGTGGGCGCGTGCAGGGCGTGGCTCGTGACCCGGTTCCTCTCTGCAGGTGCGGAAGATTGCGCCCGAGTACTACGACCACCTGCCCCAGCACCACTCGTGGGTGAAGGTGCTCTGGGACTTCGTGTTCGAGGACTCCCTGGGGCCCTATGCCAGGGTGAAGCGGGTGTGCAAGCTGGCAGAGGACCGCCTGTGAGCCGCCTGGCCGGTGCCCATGTGGACGCGCTGACCTGCTGGGGAGCCGGCCGTGCCCGTGCTCCCTCAGCCTGCTGCCTGGACCGGTTTGGCCACTTTTGGCTCCTGCACCTTGTTCTGCTGCTCTCGTGCCCGGGGCCCTGGGGACCTGCCTGGGGACAGTGAACACAGACACCCGGAAGCTTGGTCTGCTTGTGGCTCGCTGATGGCCCCAGGCCAGACCCTTCCTGGGCGGCCCCTGCACGGCCTGGCCCCTCCTGGGCGCCGCCCTTGGGCCTCATTTCTCTGGTGTTCTGCCCTCCATTAAATTTAGCATGTATTTTCATCCCCACGGACTGGCCTCCAGGAGGTGGTCTTGGCTCCAGTCTGGGCCTGAGGATGAGGTCCAGCTGGCCCCGCTGGGCGGTGTAGGCCCCAAATCATGCCCCACCTGCTCCCCACCCTTTGGGGGCTGCAGTTTCTTGCACACCCTGTCCTGAGGGCCCTGCCAGTGTGCCCAGTGCTGTGGGCCGCAGCCTGTCCGAGGCACACGTGGTCCCCCCACCCCTCCTCCGCCCCGTCCCTATAACCAGCCTCGGAGCCCTTCCTTGCTTTCCCCGGCTGAGCCCTGCAGGCACAGCCTCCCTGCGTGTGCCCGCCTCGAGCCTGCCACCATGAGTCCACACTGCAGAGCCTCCCCTGACCCCCAGAGGGTCCCGGCCTGACATGGGGCGGGGGGCGGGGGATTGTCCACCCCTTCCCCTGGCTCAGATGTGGCACTTGAGGGATGCTAGTGGGGTGGGGCGGAGGGGTGGGGATAGGCAACTGCCCTGGGGTGCAGCTCTGGGTGCTGCAGGCTGGGCAGTGGGTCTCTGTGAGCTGGGAGGCGGCTCTGCCTGCTGTGGCGGGGCAGAGGGTGCAACTGGAACCCAGGGGTCATTTTCCTTGGCTGGAGGGTTTGCGTGGAGAAGGGGGTGGTCCTGGCCTCCCAGCGGTGAGGCCTCAGGGCTGGGCACGGCAGGGGCTCTCGCCTGACCAGGAGAGGCACTCTGCAGAACCCCCGCATGGTCCTAAGACTTGGCAGGTGCTCAGCCGCTGGGAGTGGCCTCCGTGGAGCCAGGTACCTGGGCCTCTGAGGCCTGGCTCCAGGGATGCCGGGCGGGGCCCACCTGTGGGCGAGGCAGCTCTGTTCTGGCTGAGGACGGCGAGCCCGGCCGGCTGCCCCTCTGCACCAGCAGCCCTGGCCAGGGGCCCAGCGCGCACTGCACGGAATGACGTCTGTCCTGAGTCCGGCCAGAAGTGGTAGCCCGGCACCCTCCGGCGGCCTTTGCAGGTGGCTGGGGGCCGGGGGACCACGGTCTCCTGGTGGCTGTGGGTGGGGCAAGACTTCAAGGCCTCCCCGGTTGTTCACACTCCTGGGGCAGCAGCCGCTGCAGCGAGGGAACACGTCTGGGGGCATGTGTGGCCTGAGAAGCGCCGGGGCCACCTCAGTGGACGCACGACCGGACACAGGACTGGCGGCCCTGCTGGGAGCTGAGTCCCCCGGGCATCGGCGGCGACCGTGGGCCCCGCTGTCCGACATGGGCCAGCCAGCCAGGCCCTCTGATGTCAGGTGTGGGTGTCTCCGGGCCATCTCCCTGGGGAGGCTGATCGCAGGTCCGGAGGCCCCCTGGGCCCCCCGATGTGCCTGAGCGGCAGGCGCTCCCCGCGTCCGTACCGTCCTGCTCCCACTTCCCTGTCACCCCGTGACGGCCCCTTCCCCGGAAAGGGGGCCGCAGGCCACGCGAGCGATAACAGAGCCGGCGTGGACAGTGACCGTTTATTACCACGTGGACACAGACACCGGTGTGGACAGCGTCAGCTGGGAGAGAACTGGGACACCACCTAAGGAAGCGTGACTTGGGGTGTCGTCTCGTAAACCAAAAGAAATGGACACTTAAATAAGCAAATATAAAATTCAAAAAAAGGCGAGGAGACCTGGTGTTTTGTGTCAGGTAGAATCTAAAAAAATCCAGGAGTCGGACTTCTTCCCTCGTGTGACATCCCCACAGGCGAGCACCGGTGAGGCGCGTCCAGCGTCCTGCGAGCGGGCGCGGCGGCTCCTGGGGTGCAGTGGGCGCTAGGAGGTGCTGATCCCGCTCAGCTCCTGCCTGATGGCTGCGGGCAGAGGAGGGGCTCAGCCTGCGCCCCACACGCAGCCCCCCCACCGTGGGGCTTCCCGCGCCTCTGTCCCAGGGCCCCTCGGGGTCCTGCGGGCTGGGCGCTAGCTGGGGCCACGGCAGCTGTGGGTCCTCCTCGCTCCTGACGCCCTGGACCGGTGGGCGCCCTGGGGGGCTCGGAGGACGAGGGTGCCCCACTAACAGGTGGGGAGCCCCTGCCTCGAGGAGGGGTGCCTCCCACCAGGACTCCCCCAGGCCCTCCCTCCAGGGAGGGCATCTCTGGCTCTTGTCTCCAGCTCCCTCCTGTCCCCACCCCAAGCCTGGGCCTTTCTCCAGAGTCCAAGGCCATGGGCGAGCCCAAGGGCTGGGCATTGCCGGGTTATGAGGGGGGCGGTCCTGGGCGGCAGTGCCCTGCGGGGTGCCAGGCGGGGTCCCCACCGCACCCCTAGCCCGCGCCCCTGCAGGCAGCTCTCGCCCTGGGGCCGCAGGGTAGCGCCAGGGGCACCCCACAATAAAGGGACTTAATGCTCGGCCTGGCCTCTCCTGCTCTCTTCACTCATTAACTCCTTATCTGCCCGCGCAGGCCTGCGGGGGACTGGACAAACAGGAACCGCTCCGCCGGACGGGCCGGGTGTGGCGGTCACCCGGCTGGGCAGGCTCCAGCTCTACGGCCGGCTGGCTCCCACCCAGGCCCCCACTCTGGCTCCAGAGTCCCGCAAGCCTCTGCCTTCAGAGCCACCCCACTTAGTTCTGGGACCCCCTCTTGCCGGGCCCCCCACCAGGCGTGAGACCTCTGCGGCCAGGGGAGGGAGGCGGGGGCCACGGCTGCGCCCCGGCTTGCCCGGGTCACGCCCACCCTGCCCGGCCTTTCTTCTCGCCCTGGCTCCAGATCTGAGCCGGCCAGATCAAAGGTTCGTGGGAACCAGTGTAAGACGTGATTCACGGGACGAAGCCGGCGGCTCTTCTGGGGGCAGCCCTGTGGGGTCAAGCGGGCTTAGGTCCTCCTAAGGCCCCGGAGGGCCACAGTTGCTCGCCTGACCCCAAATCCAGTGACCGGAGGTGGCAGAACCACAGGTTAAACGGGGCCCAGACCATTCCAGCCGTCTGCGCCTTGGGGGACCCCGGCAGCCACCCCTCCCCATGGCCGCCGAGCTGACCGGGCGGGGCCCTGGGGGAGCTGCGGGGGGGTCCCCTCCCCTTGCCCAACTAGAGGGGGCAGTCGGGGCGCGGGCGGATGGAGGAGCAGGCCTCGGGGCGCCCGCCGGCCACCCCTGCGCGGGCGGCCCGCACTCACCGTCGATGATCTCCTCCTTCACCTTGTGCAGCTCCCGGACCACCTCCTCCAGGATCTCCTGGTGGGGCACAGCAGAGGCGCGGGGCAGCAGGCCCGGGAGCCCCGGGGGAGGCTGGCGGCCGGGCCCAGTGGCTGGCGGAGCCCGGGCAGCCGCGGGCCCCGTCGCGCCTCTCCGGACACTCACCTGTTTCATCCTGTCCAGATCGAAGGCGTCCAGGGCCACGTCGTTCACGCTCCCCGCCGGCTTCATCCTGGGGGCAGGAGGGCGGCAGGTGCGGTCAGGCGGGTGCGGCCACGTCCTCTCGCCGGGGGACCGAGCCGGAAGCCAGGGCCCGCTCTCGGGACCCGCGCCGCCCGCTTCCCACTCTGACCACGGTCCCCCTTCAGCCACGTGGAAGGAGCCGGGCCCAGGCCCCCCCTCAAGACACCCACCATAGTCCCAGCCCCAGAGAGCCAGGACTCGGGGTCCCCGAACTCCCCTGGTAAGAACACTAGGGTCACCGTGGGATGTGTGGGTCCTGGTTAGGGGAGCCTGGTGAAGAGGGTGCTGTTACGGTGCAAACCGCAGAGCGGGTGGCCAAGGCCGGCGAGGGCACCGGGCGAGGGCACCGGGCGAGGGCACCCGGCGAGGCCACCCCTTCCCACGCGCGGCGGGCTGGCGGCCGTCACGGCGTGGCAACTTCGCACGGAATGGCCTTGGCTTTCTGTTTCGCCCCACATCTCCCCAGAAAGCTGAGGCCCGTGGGCTCGACGTGCGACATCTGCACACCAGCCCCCGGCACAAGCAGCCCAGGGGCCCAACTGTTCGGGACAGGACCTGGGGGACACGGCTGCCCCTCTGGGGCTCGCGTGGAGGGGCAAGGCGTGGCGCCGACGCCCACGAGTGGTGACGCTGGCCACTGCGTCTGTGCCACGAGGGCGGTGCGTGGTGGGGAGGACAGGCTGGGACGCTCGTGCGGGAGCACTGTGCTAAGCGGCCCAGCCCACTCAAAGCAGCGCCGCCCAGGGCCGCACCACCCCACTTTGGGCTCCCACACGAAGGAAGGGGAGTCACTGGTAGAGCCCTGCACCCCGTGTGTGTGTCCACCCTCGGGGGGGGGTGAAAGTGATGTGCGGTGTCCACACTGGGCAAAGCCACTCGGCCGAGGATGGAGGGAACGGCGCCCCCTCCGGGCCCGTGGTGGGCTGGCGCGGAGGGACGAGGCTTATCTGACCCGCTGGTGGAACTTAAGAAAGCCCAGCAGAGTGGACTGGCTGCAGGGGGCGGGGGAGGCCAGGGGTGCACACCCCCCGCTGGGGGGAGGGTCAGGCAGGCCAGGCGGCGCCCCAGCTGACCGGCCGGGTCCACACAGCCACAGGGGAAGCTTGAAAGTAGCTCGCAGAGGGCAGAGCGTAAAAGTCCTCCCTGCATCCAGAAAAGGGGGCCGGGGAGCTGCCGTTTTGCAACACACGTGGGCGTGCGGCCGCAGGGCACCTCAGACTCACCGCGGGGGGAAAGCCCGAGGGAGGCCGAACAGGTGAAGTCTGGTCGCGCAGGGCCAGACGCCGACGAGGGGGAAGGGAAGGGGCGGCCCCACACCTCGAGGAGCCAGCGGGCACTGGCACAGCTGGGTGAGGGACTCGGCTCCGAGGGGCAGGCCCAGCCTGCGCCCCTGGCGTGCCCGTCGGGTCACCTCGCTCACGTGCTCCAGCCCCGTCTGCACGTGCAGAAGGCCAGGCCAGGCCAGGCCGGCTCCGCTGAGCTCACCCCCGCTGCCCCCGCCGCACCCCAGCACGCCTGTTCTGAGCGTCCAGCACGCGGTCCCGTGTGGCTCCCCGGAGCCTCAGCCACGGCCCTTCCGGCAGAGCGAGGCTGAGCTGGCGGGGACCACAGGGCCCTGCCTGGGGCCCAGCTGACCACAGGCCCGAGAGGCCTCGCGGCCCGGTTCCAGCCCCTGCTGGCCAGAGCTCCCAGCGTGCCAAGTCTCTGCTCTCACCCGCCACCCGCGTGGGACGAGGGTGCCTCCCGTCAGTGTGGGTGGGCGTGGAGACGCCTTGGCAGGCTGGGGCCCAGGGCCTCTGTTTCCTGGGCACCTACTTTCAATATTCTATCCTGTGACCGCTCCAGCTTTTGACAGGGGAGAAATGGTCACACCTCGGGGCGCCTGCTCCACAGGGGGCCACGCAGTAGTGGGGATGGGGCCAGGCCAGCCACGGAGGTGGCGTGGCCAGCAGGCACTTCCGGCATCCACTGTCCACGCATCTGCCCCGTGAGGCAGGGGTCAGAAGACCTCCTGAGCAGGCGGGTGGGGAAGGCCAGAAGGGTCACCCGCTTGCTTGTTGGGGTTCCCAGGACCAAGCGTGGATCCAGGGTCTCAGCTGCACCCTCTGGTGGCCCCCAGGCTTCAGTGCCCCAGCCCCACCCCCCCAGGCCCAAAGAGAAGATGACACCCGTCCCCAGAGCCAGCTGTTAGAGGACAGGACAGGACGTGGTCAGGTGTTAGTCACAGGTGGCCAGAGGCCGGGTGTTCGGTACCTAGAATGAGGCTGCGACTGAAGGGGGCTCTTAGCTTCGGGGCTCTTGGCCACAGACGGGGTTCTAGGGCGACGGAATGAAACAGACGTGTGAATTGGAGCGGGTGGTCTGGCCCGGGGCGGTGCCGGCTCCCCGGGCAGCTCACCTGGACAGCAACGAGGACACGGGCTTCTCCACCGAGTTGCTCCGCTCCCAGGGCTTCCGGCCAGCGTCTGTCAAGTCACCGCGTGGACGCAGAGCTCAGCGCCCAGAGGACTCGGGGCCACCCCACACCCGAGACACCCCACGGGCGGCGCTCGGTGGCGGCCGGGCGGCGGAGGGTGTGCCTGGGCAGAGAGGAACTCGGGGCTTGTCCCCGCCGCGGCCAGCTG
>NW_004567114.1:2595389-2600867 GCF_000260355.1 Condylura cristata
GCCCCGGGCAGCCGGGCCCACAGAGGCAGTGCGGGTGGGGCCGGGCACCAGCAGCTGGCAGCGGGAGGGCGGCCAGTTCCCCTCACCCCCACCTCGCACGGAGCGCAGGCATCATGTTGGCTGAATGACTGAGTGACCCAGCGTCTCCCTCCGGGCAGCTTCAGCTGCTTTTCCAGTTGCACCCGACCCCTCGGGCCGGGTCAGGGGGTCTGCGCTTCTGAGGCAACTGGGGGTGATCACTAACTAGTCGCGGGGGCACTTCCCAGGGAAACCGAAGCCACACCGACATGCTCAGCCCGGAGCCCTGGTTCTGGGGGCAGATGCGGGGCCCTGTGCCAGTGCGGGAGAAGCAGCGGTGGGGGCTCTGCCCCCCGACCAGCGTGGCACCGCCTGGCCGGCTCAGCTGGAGCTTCCTCCGGGCGGCTGGGCACTCTCGGGAGTGGCCGCCCGGCAGTGGCGGGGGCCTGACCGCTGGGCCCTGCCCCCCCGGAGCCGGCCCCCCCAGGACCCCTGCTCCTGGTGCTCACCTGAGGGGTTGGGAGCCTGGCTGGCAGCACGGCCCCCGGGGCACGGAGAGGTGCTCTGTTCCTCCTGAAACGTTAAGACAGGCGTTAGCCCGCGGAGGCGGGGTGCGGAGCCGGCCACCCGCTCCAGCCCGCCCACAGACCCGCTTCCCACGCTCTACTGAGCACCCGGTGCTTTATGATCTGTAACATAATGAACGTCACAAACAGATGAGACCCCAAGTCCCGGCTGTGAACACTGGGCGAGGCCGCAGGGGAGGAGGGCTCTGCCAGGCAGGGCGCCCGCCCACCCCGGGGGACTTCTCTCAGCCACAGCACAAGTGGCCTGATGCCAGGCTGGGTGCCCATGGACCCCTCTGCAGGCCAGCGGGCCCGCTACGGGACCCCGCCAAGCCCGGAGGCGGGTCTCGCTGGCGGGCCAGGAGCTTGCGGGTGCTGTGTGGGCGGGCTGGAAGCCTGGGGGTGTGGGCGAGGCCAGGGCCCCCCGGCCCGGCCGACATGACTGGGCCGAGGGAGGGAATGAGGCCTGCTCCGAGGCTCCCTCCAGCCACCAGCAAGCCCATGAGCTCTAGGGCCTGGCCGGAGTCTCCGGGCAGCTTGCAGGAGGCAGGCGTGAGGGGGCGAGGCAGCGTGACCCTGGCCCCGCCGGGGGCGCCTCTCGCCCCATGTGGGCGCCCCCTCCTCCCGCTCCCCAGCTCCCTGAGCTGCCCACCTGCTCCAGCGCCTTGCGGAGCTCAGGGCAGAGGCCACCTCTGGGCAGCAGAGGCCGCAGGGCCCGTTCCAGGCCTACCGGAGCCCCTGGCACACCTTCTGCTGCCCTCCTCACTCTCGGGGGCCCCCCACCATCTCTGCTCCCCACGGCCCAGGCCCGTCTGTGGCAGCGCCCCGAGCCGGAAGTGAGGCTCAGCTCTGCCAGAGCAGGGCGGAGGCGGCGGCCGCTGACACCCGCTTCCGTGCCCGCCTGGGCCGGGGGCTCTTGGACCCAGTGGCCACCTCCGGGGCAGGACGCCACGCTCCCAGCAGGAGGTGCCTGCGTGGGCTCGGCTGCTGGCCACTGTACCCACTCGAGAACCTCCCTGGCTCCTCCCAGCACCCCGTGTCTGTGGGGTGCACGAATGTATCTGGGGCTCTGGCCAGAGCACAGGCAGGTGCCCGTGTGGGTGGGTGGAGAGCAGCTCTCGGCCGGGCAGGGCCAGGCGTGAGGGGCAGCACAGCCCCACCGGACGCTCCCTCGGGCGCGTCTCCGAGCAGCCGGAAAGGCTCCCTGCACTGGCGGGAGCCGGCGTCAGGTCTCAGCGGGCCAGGCCGCTCAGCCCTTGCCGCACCTCCGCCTGGGGGTTCCTCGGCGCTCTCAGCCACCGGCAACTGGCCCTGGCCATCCTCTCGGCCGGGCTCGCCCTCCCCTAAAGCCCTGCCTGCCCTCCGGGAGCAGCCCAGGGTGTGCTCAGGGCTTCCCAGCCACCGAGCCGTGGGCCTGCGCCCTCGAGAACCCGCGGTGTGGAAAGCCGCCCTGCCCTGGGCAGGCCTGGCGTGGGCGGGGTCGCGGCCCATGGACGGCCGGCCTGGCAGTACCAGGAGTGGGGCCGCGGGGGAGCGTGCCATCCTTGCGCTGAAGGAGTGCTGTGGGCTGAGCGGGGCTGGGGGCCAGGGGACCAGGGGCAGGGGGCAGGGGCGGGGAGGGTCAGCCGGCTGGCTGGAGCTGGGGCACTGGGCACGCTGGGGCCGGGCCTGTGTCTGCTGTCCAGCCACTGAGCCGCAACCGCATGCCATCGTCGGAAGGTCGAAGGCGGCCACTACCGTGTCTCATGGGGAAGCTGACGCCGAGGAGAGGACACTGGCGCCTGACAGGGGCAGCAGCTCGGAGCTGGGCCAGAGGCCCAGGCCGGTCACCCGCCACGGCTCCCCCGGCACCTGCCCATGGCGGGGCCATCAGGGTCCTCTCCTGCCGCGGCGCCCCTTGACCTCGTCCCCCCGCTGTCCGTGGGGCCCCCCCAGCTCTGGGTGGCCTCATGGTGTCCCTGGGCTGCCGGCCCCCTGCCTCCCAGTCAACCCAGGGGCCTGTGGGCTCCTGCCACAGGGGCCTCTGGGTGGTGCGGCCTGTTGTCCAGGGCATGGGGGACGGTGCCTGGGCCCTCTGCCCCAGCCACCCTCCTATACGGCCCCTGGTGAGCCCCTACATGTCCAGGTCACCCAAGTGCGCCTCAGCACCCTGAGGCCGGGGGTGCGGGGGTCCCGTGGGTGGGGGCCATGGGGGGCCCGTGGGCAGGGCGGGGAGGGGGCTGCTTACCGTTTGGCTTTCGTCTTCCTTTTTGTCGGCCGGCTTGTCTGTTTGGGAAGCTGCTTTTCTCCTAGGACGAGGAGGGAGACAGGACCCAGCTCCTGAGGTTTCCACACTGACCCAGACACGCCTCTGGCTGGACACAGTGTGGTCCCCGGGGCCCTGACCCACTTTACGTGCAGGAGGCGAGCGCCCACGTGGCATGACACCGCCGGGCCGGGTGCCCGGGCCTTGCTCCCCTGTGGCCCTGGCCACGACGGCGGCCGTGCAGGAAGGGGGGCTCGGGACCCTTCCTCAGTCTGCAGCACCGAGGGGAGGGAGCTGGTTTGCCCTCAGTCCGGGATGCCTGGGTGCCACGGGGAGCTGCCCTCGGGCCGATGTCACAGCACAGGCGGTGGCAGCCCGGGGCCCCGCAGCCTGAAGCTCCCCTGCCTCGCACTCTGTTCCCAGCTGCTCTGCCCGACCTGGACGCCCTGCGGGGCCTGGGTGGGCTCAGAGCAGCAGGGACTCCCAGGGGCTGGCCCGGGCGCCTGGCCCCTGGCCCCCCCAGACGTGGACTCCCTTCCCCTGGCGCCGGGACTCTCTCTGGCTACCCGCAGCCCTTCGCTTGCCCCAGACACACGCCTTCAGGAGCGCCACTTCTGGGGGCACAGAGCAGCCCTCAGACCCGAGCCCGGGCCCCGTGGCCCTTCACCCTTCCCATGGCCATCACTGCCCCCTCTGCCAAGGGCGAGGCCGCCTCCCGCCCGGCTGCTCCTTGCAGCCCGGGGCGGGGGCTTTGTGCCAGAGCCAGGGCTCAGCTTCAGGCAGAGCAGGGCGGCTGCTGGGCCTCGAGTCGAGCAAAATGTTGCTGCAAACGCTGCGTCTCATAGCTCAGCCGCATCCCCTCTCTGTTCCCGAGAGACCGGCTCAGGGCAGCGCGGGAGCCCGTGAGGCCCTGGCCTTCTCCAGTCCGTCCTGCCGCCCAGCACCGGGGCGCGGCCCTGGTTCTCCGAGGGGCCCCGGCACCCCCGCAGCGTGTGGGTGTCTCCCAGGCTCCTGCTCTGGGAGCCTCCTCTCCGCTGGGTCTACCTCACCGCGCCCAGGGCTGCTCACACATGGGCTGGGCCTGGCACACAGCATTTCTTTTCCAGAAAAAGTCTCCCACTCTCACACGAGGCCCGCAGGCCTGAGCTGGGAGGGGCTCGCTCCGCCCACGGGCCTCCCACCTTGCCGCCCCCCGGCCCTGCTTTCTGCAGGACCTGCCCCGCTCCCGCCTCGGCCGCCTCGGCCTCCGTCCAGCAAGTGGGGCGCTCCTCTGTGGGGCCTCCCTGGGAGGCGCCCAGCCTGCCGAGCCTGCTCACGGGCCGCCTGCCTCCTGGCGACCTGCCCTCGCGGGCTGGCTGGGCGCCCGGCTGAGGCTCGGAAGGCTGCGGTGGACCCCGCTGCCCCCTGCAAGGGCCTCTGTGGTCCCTGACCGTGCGCACAAAGGCGGGGCCGCGAGCCCGAGCTGCCCTGTCCCCTGGGCCCATCTGTGTCCCTGACAGGGCCGTGCAGGGCAACGCGCGGCGCCCTCACGGGCAGCCGGTGGGCCTGCGACGGCGGGTGATGCCGCTGCTTTTCTGGGGCCATCAGGGACTCTACTGGCGGGGCCGCCCGGGCACCCCCAGGCCCGGCTACGGGCTCAAGCAAAAGCCAAGGTCGGGCTCCCTCTGGGGCGGGGCACGGTGTCCCGGGCCCGGTGTCCCGTGGGGGCGGCGCAGTGACAGGCGTGGAGGAGAAGGCGCGGCCCGCCCGGCCCGTGGGGTGGAAGTGTCCTTCCGTCCCTCAGGCCGCCAGCACGCCCAGCTCCTTCCCGGCAGCCTGCCCCGGGCCCCCTCATGCAATCGGGGTGGGCTCTGGGCCCCAGTACTTGTGCTGCCTTTTCCCAGCGGGACACGCGCTTCCCCCGAGACTGACCTCACGGATGGCCTCGCAGCTCACGGATGGCCTGCGATCTACCGCAGGCAGAGCCTCGTGCGGGGGCCCTGCCGGCTGGGCCCCGGGGCCAGGCCAGGGCTGTGCCTGAGGGCCGCGACACCCACCTCTTGGCCAGCAGTTTGTTCATCTCCTCCATGAGGCCGCCGCCCCCGCCCCCACTGCTGGCCCGGTTGGTGTCGGACTTGGAGGTCCCGCTGGGGCTGGAGCCTGCAGACGCGTCTTCAGGCTGGGGAAGGAGGCAGGGCTGTAGCCTCGGGTGGGCGGTGGGCAGCACCGGAGGGCGGAAGGGGCGTGCGTGTGCGTGTGCGTGTGCGTGTGCATGCGGGCGCCCCGCAACGGCGGTGCTGGGGGCCGGTGCCGCCCAACCTCCCGGCCCCAGCGATGACGAAGCCAGCGGCCGAGAGGGAGCGGGCTGGCCCCCGGCCGGGCGGCCTCCCGCAGCCAAGCCCGCAGGTCCTGGGGAACGGGGGGACGAGGGGGAGAGGGCCACGGCCCGTGGGGTATCCTCTCTGGGCGCTGGGGCGCCGGGCGAGGCCAGTGTGCGCATAGCGCGCCCCCGCCCCCCGCACGGCTCTTCACGGCAGCAGTCGGGGCGCCCCAGCCCCCCTGGGGACCCTTACCCGCTGGACTCGTCTCAGCTTGGCCCCGGCCAGGGCGGCGGCCAGTCCCGACACGGAGCTCTCGTCGTGGCTGCTGCCCTGGGCCCCTCCGGCTGGC
>NW_004567114.1:2601042-2605729 GCF_000260355.1 Condylura cristata
CAGACGAGGGGTGGCCGGGCGGGAGGATGGGTCCTGCAACAACAGGGGCCTGTCAGTCCCAGAACCCCTGGGCACGGGGCCCCGCGGCTCCGGCCGTTCCAGGAGCCCCCGGGGTGTGTGTGGGGGGCGCCTGGCCCGGCTCAGCCGCTCATCTGCTGCCCCAGGCACTCTGGGCCTAGGGGGACAGTCCTTGAGCCACTTTCCTTGGCTCCGACCGGGACGCCAGCGGAGGAAGTGCTCGCCGGCACAGGCGGCCCACTTGGTCTGCTCTGTCTGTCCTCTGCGCCCTCCCAGCGTGGGCAGATGTGGTCTGGAGGGGCATCTGTGACTGACCCTGCACGGGGACTGGGGCGGGTGGCTGGGCACAGGCCTGGCTGGGCATCGGGAGCCGCCCTGGTCCTGCACTGGGCCAGGTGTGGCCCCGCCACCCCGAAGCCCCTCCGGAGGCAGAGGCTAGGGGCCGGCAGGAGGGAAGGAGCCTCTCCTGGAGACCGGAGGGCCTGAGAGGCCGAGGGCAGCGCGGGTGCAGAGTGCAGGATGCAGGCGCGGCCTGGCGGCGCACAGCGGCCCAGGGCTGGCGGGGTCCGTGCTCTCGCCTGCCACAGGACGCCGTCGCCAGCCTGCCTCGCAGGGCGTGCGGGAGGGGCCTTCCCCGGCCGGGAAGCCTGTCCTCCGTGGCCACGCGGTGGCTCCCTCCCTCCCGCCGCGGGCTGAGGTCAGGGCCAGCTCGGCCAGGCTCCCGAGACCTCTCACAGCGGACCCCGTGGGCCTCCTACGTGCCTCTGCCGGGACACTGGGCTCCCTGGCGCGGCTCCGCTGTGACCCAGCCCCGAGGCGGCCCTTGCCTGGAGCCGAGGGGACAGGGCGGGGCTGCCCCGAGGGGACGGGGCGGGGCTGCCCACTCTGCTCAGTCCTCTTCTCTCACTTCCACCTGCCGTGACCGCCCCGGAGAGCGGGACCCAGCAGCGTCCTCAGAGGGCTGCGGTGCCCCGGGGTCCCCAGGCACGCGGTGGCGCTGCCTGGGAGGGTGCTCACCTGTGGCTGAGGTTCTTCTCTCGAGAGACTCCTGGCGCTGCTGCTCCATCACTTGTCTGCAAAAGCAACAAGAGCAGGGCTGCTCTGACGGAACGAGGGTGTCGGTGTCCAGGCGCGGACTTGGGTTTCACCTGCGCGCTGAGAGCCAGCTGGGTGCGGCTCCCGTCCCGCCTGGGCGAGCTGTCCCACTCAGCGGAGGTGGGGCGCCCGGCTGCACCCCGCCCCCTGGTGGGGGAGTGCGGCAGCCCTAGGGGCTGTGCCCTGCACAGGGGGCCCCGGGGAGCCCAGCCACCACCTCGGGCGACCCAGCCTTCCCCGAGGCCGGGTGGGGCAGCTGCTCAGGCCTGCGGCTCAGGACCGCCTGTGCTCTGCCTGGGAGGACGCTCGGCGGCAGCCGGTCACCGGGAGGACTCTGCGGCTGCAAGGCCCCGTCGCCTTTTATGCAGACCCGGCCGCCGCCTACCGGACCCTGGGCAGGCTGCAGCGCAGGGTATGGGCCTTGTGGGTACCCAGCCTGGTTCCCAGGGCAGAGTGGCCTTGGGGTGCTCTGTCAGCCAGGTCGGGTGAGGACACCAGCCCAGGGACATACCCAAAGCATCTGGGCAGAGGGGAGGGCCACGTGGGTCCGGGCGGCAAGGCTTCAGCTGGTGGGCAGCGGCTCTCTGTGGCCCCGAAGGTGCTCGGGTCACGGGGTGCTGAGCCTCCTCTAGTCTTGGGGGAGGCTGGGAGCAGCGCTAGCCCCAGGCAGGTCAGGGCCTGGAGCATCTGGCTGGAGCCAGTTGCTAGTGCGAGAGGCTGGAATGTCCCCTGGGCGTCGTGTCCCCTTTCTTTCTATGAGCAGAGGGGACCCGCCAAAGAGCTGTGCAGCGCCGAGCGCTCTCAGGCCGCTGCTGGCCGGTTCCAGCCCGCCTGTCACTGCCCTCTCTGGGCCTCAGCCTCTCTCTGTAAACCAGTGTGCCAGCTCCTGTGTCTTGGGGCTCCTGAAAGGATTATGCCTGGTGTCTCCAATAACAGAGTGACCCGTGTCACTACACCATCTCACTGGTGGGACAGCCCACTGCTGTCCTGGGGCTCCTGTGGGCCGGGCAGGAGGCCTAGGGGCGCCTGCAGGTCACATGCTGACCACCAGGGGCCGCTCTGGCTGCGGTCTTCGACTTGCCTGTGGGCAAAAGGGACCTGACTCTGGGCCAGGCCTTGGGCACCAGGACTGGGTGGTGGTTCAGAGAAGGCAGCCTGGGGCCTGCCGGCTCTGGGAGAGTGACCGTGGATTTCTTCCTGGTCACAGTCCCCGTGGATTTCTTCCTGGGGTCTGATGGGGCGCCCGGTGGAGGTGGGCCAGGGACCTGGCCGAGGGCCGCGCTGCGCCAGGCCTGGCTGCCAGTCCTGATTCTGCCCCCGCCCCACTGCTGGATCCTTTGGGCCAGTCGCTCGGAACACAGAGCTGGGCCCCTTCCAGCCCACCCCTCCTGCAGAAGCTCCTGGGAGGGCGGCTGCCGGCCCAGACCCCATGTGGCCGCACACACAGGGACCCGCTCAAAGCCTGGCGGGAGGCTGAATCCTCGGGCCCAGGCGTCTGGGACGAGGAAGGCAGGGCTGGTGCCCAGGCCCGGCCTCAGGGCTGGGCGCGCGGGTGGCTGGCGGGCTGGTGCCCAGGCCCGGCCTCAGGGCTGGGCGCACGGGTGGTGTGGCGGCCCGCAGTGGGTCTGGGTGTGGCCTTGTTGCTGAGGGCTGGGAAGTCCTCATGCCGCAGGGGTGGGGCTGAGCAAGGGGGTGGCGCTCAGGACCCCGCTCTGTGGGCAACCCCAGGCCCCGCGCGAATGAGCTCCCTTTTCTCTTTTGGACAAGCCTGTCCCCGAGTCCCAGAGTGTCCCTCGATCCCCAGAGTCCAGGCCTGGCTGCGTCCTACCTTCTCTGCATGTCCATCTCATCAGGAGAGGGGCCATTCTGCACCTGCCGCTGGGTGGATGGGCCTGTGGGCGAGAAGCACAGACACGGGGGTCAGCAGGACCTCCAGGCCCTGCATGGCTGGAGACAGCCCTGTCCACACAGCCTCCTGAGACCCTCAGGACTGGTCCTTCAAGCCCATACGGGGACCACGTTTCCCAGGTGGCTCAAACCACCTCTTCTAGCACCAACCCCTCTCCGGCCCACCGGCTGACCTGCTCTTTCTACTTCCTCCCGGCCAGCGCCCTCTCAGCCCTCTCAGACCCCTCAATCTCCTGGCTCTGGCCTCCCCTAGCCAGGATGGACGCAGCATCACAGGCCTGCAGGCCACCTTCCCTGCTCCTGGGCAAGGTCCTGTCAGAGCGGGGGCTCCCTGCCCTGTCCGTGCTGCAGCCAGGGCAGGGGAGGGCAGTGGCTGTCGCTGCGCCCATCTGTGTGGCTGGGCTGGGCCACATTTACAGGGTGAACCAGGCCTTTGCCGGGCTGGGCCGCTGGGAGCCGGGCCGCCGTTCTCGCCCAGCGGCCTCCACGGGCAAGGCTGTGCCCCGGGGGCCCCGTCAGCCGGCTCGGCACCCACAGGTGCCCACGCCTCCTCGGGTCCCAGCGGCTGAGGGGTTAGCGGGCTCGGTCAGGGCACAGGAGACAGTAACGGCAGGTGACGGCTTTGGCCGTGACCTTCAGGGCTAGCTCCCGCGGCCTCCTCCTGTCCCCAGCCCCCCATCACGTGGCAGTGGGGCACCGCCTCCCAGTGGCTGCGTCTTGTCTGCAGAGCAGCCCCAGTGACCCTCCTCCGGGCAGCTCCAGGCAGCGCCGTCCTGGGGCCTCCACCGTGTCCGGGGGCGGCCGTGACTGCCTGGCGTGGCGCCCGCCCGCCCCCGCGCCTCTCAGACGCTGCGCCACTGGCAGTTCAAGCAAACGTCGCTTCTCTTTCCCTGCTCTAAACACCATTTTCTTGCCTTATGGAACACAGGATGGTTTTGCTTTGTTTTTCTTGTTTTTTTTTTTTTATTTTTATTTTTATTTTTTTTATTACAAAGTTTATTTTTACATCATTTTGCACATTAGGATGGTTTTGCTTTGTAAAACACTGGTAGTTTTCTGACAACAAATACCATGTGTGCTCGGGATAGATACTCGATCGTCTTAAAGTTTAACAAAGAAAGCAGGTACTTCCGGGCCCTTCTGGGGCGCAATGGGTCAGGACGCATCTCTGCAAGCAGCCGCAGCCGCTTCAGTGCAGTTCGGTCCCCGCCTGCCCCGGAGGTGGCCACAGGGCGCGGCAGACCTCTCCCACCGCCCGCTGCTCCCCTCAGCAGTGGACTTCGTTTTCTGCCTGTCTCTGCCTGTCTCTGTCTCTGGTGAGGCCTCTCACCCCCCTGCACCTCTGGCCTGTACCCCGGTTCTGTATGCATAAATAAATAAAACTTTAAGAGAAAGCAGATATTTCCAATTAAAAAAACATCCGGCGTGGGGCTCTCTGCTCCCCACCTCGCCGAGCCCCACGTCCCAGGGCGCGAAGGCCGCCGGCTCCTCCCGACAGCTGGGCGCGCTGTGCCCAGCTGCCAGCACAGCTCCCTCGGGCCGAGCCACCAAGTGGCGCCGGTGAGCGGCCCGCAGACCCCGCCCCAGCACCAGCCACCTGGGGCGTGCCCCGTGGTGGGCCGAGACAGGGACCGCTGCAGACTGGCGGGGCCAGCAGAGCGGGGGG
>NW_004567114.1:2606512-2629046 GCF_000260355.1 Condylura cristata
GCCACCAGCTCCTTGGGCCGGGGTTGGCTTTTGAGGGGCTGGGCTGGCCTGAGCACTGGGACCCTAGCTGGGAGCTCTCACTGGCCCGACTCGCCCAGACACGTCTCGCCAGAGTCAACACCCAGAGCCCGGTGGGTCACGCCGGGCCCATGAGAACAAGGACGCATGAGGCGGACAGCCAGAAGGCCTCGGGGGTGGCGGCCGGTGCCCAGGCCGATGCAGGGCTCGAGGCCGGGCTGCGCCCCACAGACCTCCTGGCTGGACAGACAGCAGAGCGGCACTGACCCTGGCAGGCTGGCCCCGCTGGGCCACGACCCCGGGCGCCGCCTGGGGCAGTGCTGGCTCCTCACGGCCTGCCAGTGTCCAGCTTGAGCCCGAGTGCCATCAGACACCTCAGAGGGCAGAGGGACGGGAGGGAGGGGCAGGGAGGACAGACTGCCCCGAGGAGACGGCACCTCCCACCTCTCACCCGCGTAGGGCCGCTGCGCCTGGCCTGGCCGCTTCCCTGGTGACCGTCAGCGCAGAGCGGAGAGGACTGCTGCGGTGGGGGCCGGGGCCAGGCCACCTGCGTGAGACCCTCCAGCGCAGCGGGGCTGAGCAGGTCGCTGCGACAAGGGGACTTCAGCCATGGGGCGCCGGGGCGCAGCAGGAGGCGCAGGGAGAGAGGGCTCCCGCCTGGAGGGCCGGTGCCAGCTCACCCCGTCCGTCTGTCGGGGCCTGGGGTGGCCTCTACCTGAGAGCCGGGACGGGAGACGCATGGCCACGGCAGCAGGGCACGTGAGCACAGCCGTGGGGTGCGAGTGGGCCCCAGAGAGAGGCGGGCAGAGCTGAGCAGAGCACCAAGGTGGTGGAGGAGGGGCGGCTTGGGGCAGGGCAGGCGGTCCCGGCTCCCAGCTGGCCAGCTGCCCAGCCGCCTCTGGGCCCAGGGCCCCTGTGGGCACGTGGGCCTGCCCAGCACCCTGGAGCCCGGCCGCGGCGCCCCGCGGAGGTGTGGCCCAGGGGACCCGGCACAGAGTCCGTGTCCTGCGGAGGGCAGCCGTCGGGAGGGCCGTCGGCCCCACAGCACTCCCCGCCAGCGAGCTCCTGGGGCCCCTGCCGGCACCCAGAGACACCGCCCTAAGGATAGTGGACCGCAGGCCACGTGGCCTCCTGCCCGGCCTCTCCCTGGGGGTGGCTTAGGCCCCCACTGCCCTACCGGTGGGCACTTCTGGGCCCTTCCAGTCACTGCACGGCCCTTTAGCAGTGAGCTTGGGGCCCGGAGGGCCAGACTCTTGGGGCTTTGCCCCGCCGCGCCTAAGCCTCCCATGCCCCCACCTCCAACCGGGGCCTCTCCGTGGCGAGATGGCTGGCACCAGTTCTTGGAGTTTAGAGTCTCCCAAGAAGAGAGTAACTAGTCAGCAGCGGCTCTCTCTGCCCCTGGGACCACTTCCCTGTTTGAATGACACAGTGGCAGGGTCGTGGCCTGAGTCCCCGCAGCAGGGAGAGGCGCCCCGTGGCGCCCGAGAGCACTGGCTGGTGCGGGCCGGTGCCGGGTGGTCCTCTCCCGGGCACAGGTGCCCCGCAAGCTGGGCCCCGGCTCTCTGGGTCCCGCGGGGCCGCAGGCTTCCAGCCTTCCTGTCGGAATGGCGCCCTGCCTCCGAGGAGATGCAACCTGAGCTCCCGAGAGCCGGAGCCTGCTCAGCGTGGCGGTCCTCGCCCCCAACCCCCACCATCCCCGCCAGCACCTGCTCCCCCGCCGGGGGCCCTTCCATTCTGGACTGACCAGAGCAGGGGGACGGGGCTGCCCCCGATCAAGGCCCTCTCAGCTCAAGGGTCCTGCAGCCACACCAGCGAGTGTCCGTGTGGGGTGGGCCCTGAGTCCGGGCTGCGTCCCCGGAGTCCCCTCGCCAAGGCCACACGGGAATGTGGGGCTGAGCTGGGACTGCACCTGGGCTCCCCGCTCTGGGCTCCAACCCGGGCAGGCTCCGGGTAGGCTCGGCTGAGGGGCACCCACCCTCCCCTCCGCTCCACAAGGCAAAGCCTGCTTAGCGCTGCCCAGCCGTCCTTAAGGTTCCCCCGTGCGAATTTTCTAGTGTTTTTTGCTCAGTCTTTGCCATGTGGATTTAGGTTCGCAGTGGCGATGGTGGGGTCAGGAGTCTTCTGTCCTACCTCCCACCAGGCACACCTCACAGTGACCAGAGGTCAATGTGAACCTCGATGACCCACAGACTGGACAGTCAGCACGTGTGAGGCTGAGGCTGCAGTCCAAGGAGGCTCCACGGCCCCCAGAGAGGCCTCGGTGCCCCCACTCTGCCTGCAAAGAGGGGTCCTGGGCCCCAGTCCTCCAGCTGCCAGGTCATGACACCCCAGCCAGCTGGCTCGGCCCCCTCAGGCCACGAGCCTCGGCCGGTGACTCCCCTCGAGTCAGTGTGTCCCCCTCCCCATCAGCTCATTTCAGAACACATCAGACACCTTGAAAAGAATCTCAAGCGGAACACAGAGCAACAGTCTGTGCGGCCTCGGCTGGCCTGCGCGGCGTCATCAGCGGTGAGCCGAGCCCGTGGCGGGGCCTGGAGGACCTATTTCCAGATGGGGAGACCGAGGCTGGGAAGGGTGGTGGCCTGAGCGAGGCCGCGGCGCCACAGCGGCCCGGTGCTGCCGGGACCGCCGGCTGCCCTGCTGGCCGCTCGTGCTGGCCACCTCTCGGGGCCAGGCGCTCCCCCGAGACCCCAGCGCCCACCCTGCCCCGGCCCCCACGCTGGGAGGGGAGGGACGCCCCGGGAGCAGGGGTGCGCCATCACCTACAGTTCACTCTGCAGAGCACGGTGCAGTCACAGTGGCAGAAGCAGAAGCACTGGAAGGTCCACTCCCTGCTGACCATTATGGGCCGCGCCCGGACGCAGTCCTGGCCACTTACCTCTCCTTCCTCCGCCACCTGCTCCCAGTGGGAAAGCGATACGCCACCCGGCCGTCCAGTGGGCTTCGCTGCTCAATCTTTGATGAGGTTCCCAGCTAGCCTATCAGAGCCTCCTGCGTACCGGGCGCCAGCGGGCTCCCGGGGCCCTGGACGCGGGCCAGCTGCAGGCCTTGGCACCCCCAAGTGTACCCAGAAGAGGCCGCCCCGCAGCTCTCCTGTGCCCTGTGGGTGATGGCCGGGCGGGGCGGCCAGGAGCCAGGACGGCGCTGGGGCAGGGAGAGCCCGGCTGCCTCTCCCTGGGGCCCGCTGCTCTCTGGGGCTCTTCCTCTCCTGGCCACACACCCGCTTACTCGCCTGGCCCCGCCCCACCAGTGCCAAGGCCGCACTGGCCTCCGCCACCCCAGCCCGTCTGCCCTCTGCTGTGGGTGCAGGGGCCACTCCCCTGCCGGAAGCACGCTGCACCCCCGACCGGCAGCCCCAGGGCCCCGGGACAGCGGCACGGTGCAGCGGAAGCACTGCCTGCCACACTACAAGGCTCCCTGGGACGCGGGGGGAGCTCTGAGCCATGCCACAGCTGCCACGGGTGGGAGCAGGATCCGCCCTGCGGGTGGCTCTCCCTGCCAGCCCCGAAGCCATTCTTCCCTGCCTGTCTCTGGGGTTTCCGAGGTTCCCCACCAGCTCTGCGGTCTGGGCCCTGGGGCGTCGTCGCTCCTCCCCCAGCCCACCACCTTCCATCAGAGTCGGGGCGCAGGTCTGCCGTCCCTGCCGGCAGCAAGCACCTACCACACAAGGGACCCCTCTTTACACTGCCACATCCCAAGCCTGGTTCTCAAAACAGCCTGGCACACTGTTTCCAGGGGACAGACCAGAAAGCGGGGCTTGGAAGCAGGAGTCACCCCCCCATCAGGGGAGAAGTGAGGTTCAGCCTGGACACGTCCACATGGGCCTGCCTCCCCGGATCGTGCATCCGTACGTCCAGCACCCAGTCGTGCCCACCCCGAGGCCCCGCACACCCTCCATCGCCGCACTCACTGCCCAGCTCGCCTGGACAGCGACGCCCCTTGCTCATCGGTCTGCGCCTGCCTGCCCCTCATTCGCCACACGCTGCCCCTGGGTTGCGCCCGGGCTGGGCCTGGCCGCTGGCCCTCAGAGGGCAGAGGTCAGCCCCAGGGCTCAGCAGTAAGGCCACTGGGGTGGGTGCCGGCGACCTTCCCACTGCAGGCGACAAGCCGGCCGGGGAAGGAGGGCGCCTTCCCTCAGTGGGCGCTGCCCTGGGTGCTGTGCTGCGGCAGGCCCGCTGCGGGTGGTGGGTGGTCAGCGAGTCGGGGCCCCCAGCGGGTGCCAGTGTGCAGAGGGAGGTCTGGGGGCCCGGCAGAGCGTCTCCCCGGACTGGACTCCCACAGAAGGGCCTGCCTGTGCCATCTCCCTCCTCCTCCGGCCCGCAGACCTCGCTCCACCTTCCCACCCCAGCAGCCTGGCCTCCCTCTCCCACAGGCTGGGGGCCACGGGAATTCAGTGAAGTGGCTTCGAAGTGTGACGGTGGTCAACCAGAGACGGAACAGTCCAGAATATCATGCATGTCCTCACAACACCCCTGTGAGGTGGGGTGACTGACTCTGGCACGGGGCAGGGGGGTGCCCGGCAGGCGAGGGGCCTTGCCCCAGGGCATCCCCTGGGCACGAGAGGGGCTGCGCCCCGCTCTGTCCGGCAGGTCGCTGGCTCCAGTCTGGCGGTGGTGCTTGGCGGGCCAAGGTGACGGGTGCGATTTCTGTGTGAGACAATTCCATTGCCATGTCCCTCACTCACAGATGGCACCCCTCACCTTGAGCCCGATTCCCCAGGCGTGGGCGCTGGTCCGGTGCCATCCTGGTGTGTGGGCGACGGTGGGGTGACCGGCGAGGCTTGCAAGGAGGCAGGGCTGGCCGGCGAGTGCATCTGCCCGCCAGGTGCCCATGGGGTGGGGTCCTGCAGGCACCAAGCCAGCCGCCCGCCCCCGAGAACCTCAGTCTAGATACGAGGGAGGCGGCCCGTTGTGGGGGTAGGTGGAGGGCAGAGCACCTGTGCCCAGGCACTCCGTGCAGAGGACATCTGAGAGGCGGGAGCCTGGCATGGAGGCTCGGGGGCACTGATGGGGCAGAGCAGAGGCCGTGCTGGGAGCACTTGCAGGACCGGACAGAGGGAGGAGGAGGCCGGCCCCGCGGGACCGGACGGAGGGAGGAGGCCCCAGGTCCCGCTGCCGCAGTTCGGGAGAGACACAAGCGCACAGACTGAGGTGCCCGGGCAGGCGCGGGGGGTGCGGGGTTGTCAAGGATGGGCATGGGGTTCGGGGCCCTTCACCAGCCCGAACTGTCCGGTGTGATCCCAGCACCGGGCTGACCGGGGTGGAGTGTCCCATGAGGCCCTGGGTCTGGGCCTGCCCGCCCGGCCCTGTGAGGACACATCAGGGGTCCCCAGTCGACAGGAGGCTGGTTCTGAAGATCCAGACACTAAGCACCGGCCCAACTTCCCCACGGTCTGGGCCATAGGCCCAGCGGTGCTGGGGTCCAGCGCGGGCCAGAGAGGCCACCTCTGAGCAGCCACGTCCTGGAAGGTGGGGAGGCGGGGGGACGAGCGCCCTGCGGGACAGCGCAAGGGGAGAACCGGCCCCACGCCACGGCCCCGGCCTGGCCACAGAGGCCATGGGGACGGTCCATCAGGCCACGCGGACAGTGGGGAGCGAGGGGGGCAGGAGGACCCTGGGGCGGCTTTCTCCAGGTGGGGATGCTGCTGTCTGGGCTTTCTCTTTTTCTTTTTTTTACATAATAGCTTATTTTTACATTATTTTGTACATTTTTATTTTTTCATCTCCATTGTAATCCCCGTGGTTTCCCATCACCAAGTCACCCTGTGCCATCACCAGTGTCTGGGCTTTCTGGCTGCACCGCAGGGAAGTGCCCGGCCCAGAGCAGGAGGGAGGAGAAGACTGGGTATTTCTTTTTCTTTAGGGAAAGGTGGGTAAGACCCAACAGACAGGTTTAGAGGAAGCAAACTTCAGCGCCAGGGCGGAACGAACCCCGGGAGGAACAGGCTGCAGGCCTGGGGTGGGGAAAGCCACCGTGACGGACGACGTGAGCCAGCGCCAGGGGCGCCCTCCCTGGCGCAGGGGCGACACGTCGGAAAGGACGCGCCCGTGGGAGGCAGTGCGGGGGCTTCACTCACCCGCGTGACTTCGCAGGGAGCCCCGCTGGCCTGGTGTGTGGGCACGGCTCGGTGAGCCCAGAGCCCCTCAAGCAACCAGCTGGAAATTCACTGCATTCCACCCCGAATCTGCCGGCCACGCTGCCCGTGAGCCTGCGAGCTCTGTGCCACCCGCCCGCCCCACACCGGCCTCAGCACCCTCGCGCCGCCCGCGGGCTGTGCAGGCTTCACCTCCTCTCCGGGCCAGGCCTCTGGGTGGAGCCCAGCCCTGCACCCAGTCGGCATGCCGGCCGCAAGGCTGGGAGACCCAGGGGGAGCCTGAGGGGAGCCGGAGCGAGACCCAGGCTGAGCAGTCTCAGGAAAGATCAGGCTGGGAGGCCCGGCCCGGCGGCCCGGCACGGGACGGGCCAGCAGCAGAGGGGCAGTCCCGAATCCGTCATCACCGCTGGCTTTGTTACCCCAAGGCCGCAGGCGGCAGGCAAGCGACTGCGAGGTGTAGGCGCCCCAAACAAACGCTGCCCCAGGGAGGTGGGCTGGCACCCGCTACAGGGCTCGCGGGGCAGAGTCAGGGCAGAGGCCGGGGCCTGGGACGGACCCTAGCAGGCTGGCCGGCCCGGAGCAGAAAAAGGGTCCCCGCGGCGTGGGCCCGCTGGCCACCACGGCAAGGCACCAGCACGGAGATGGCCTCCTGGGGCTGCGCGCCGGACACGCGTCGTGAACCCGCGCCGGAGACCGGACACGGACGTCCACCCTGTCTGAGTCCAGGTACATGACCCGCGATCATAGCGGCTGGCGTCAGAGCGGCCCTGCAGGGCGGCCGCGCACGGACGCACACACGCTCGGCCGGCTGCACAGGCGCAGGTGGGCACGGCCCTGGCGGCTGTCCGCGGCGGGAGAAAGGGCTCAGCTCGGCTCAGTGAGGCCTGGGCTCCTCCGCCAGGCCAGGCCAGGCCCAGAGGCCCCAAGGCCACGCCCCACTGACCACGCCCCATAACATTGCCTCGGCCCCGCCCACAAACGCCACGCCCCTCCGAGCCACACCCCCGAGCAGCGGGGCCACACCCCCGAGCAGCGGGGCCTCCTGACCAGCAGTACCCTCTGGGCACACCCTGAAACGAGCTGGGCCCCTGCCCCCAGGCCTGGGCTCCCAGTCTGCGCGGCTGTTGCACACCCGACACGGGCCCTAGGCTGCGACAGGCTTGGGCTGCCGGGCTGCCTTGCCGTTCTGCGGGGTGGGATGGACACTGGCCGTTCACTCTGATGCTGGCGTCGCCTGGCCTGATCTTAAAGCCTTTTTTTGCCCCTTTCAGGCGTCCTGGACACACAGCCTAACTCTGGCACTCTGGGGTGTGCTGCCCAAAGCCTGGGGCCCAGGGGCAGAGGGCTTGAGCAACACTTGCTGGGTGTGATGTCCAGCCCTGTGCTGGCCGCACAGCCCCTGGGCTGACCCAGACAACAAGCACGCGCCCACCCCCACTGCCTTCACACGCTTGCGCCTTCGCGTGTAAGAACACGTCCCTGTTTAAGGCGGAGCACGGCCGCCCGTGTGCTCAGCCTGAGGCGCAGAACGCCCCCCTCGGCCGTCAGGGCGGGATCTGCAGCAAACCGCGGGCCACTTCCAGGCGCCCCGGCTCCGGCCCCCCAGCCCCGCCCTCCCTCCGGAGCTAATGCCGCAGAATTCCCATCAGCCACGTGAATTTCTGCTCCTTGGCCACCACGGCCCGCTCGGAGCTGGCCGGCACCAGGCCAAGCCTCTGCCGCTGTCGCCAAGGAGCCCAGCCCACCAGGCTCGCCCAGGCCTTCGGGGCCTTGCGGGCACAGTGCCCAGCGCGACGTGAGCCTGCCCCCTCCCGGCTCTGCGCCGTCCCGAGGGCGCAGCTCCTGCTCCCCTCGCCCGCCCTGCTGCGCCACGCCTCACCTTTCAGAGCCCAGCTCAGATGTCAGCGCCGCTGCCCGGCCGCCCGGCCACCCTGGTGGGAGCCACGTCTCCCGCTCCTCCATGCCCTGCTCTCACCGTGGTTAGCACAGGCACAGCAAGCACCGCTGGCCAGTCTGTCCACGGAGCGGCTGGGGGCGGGAGGGGCGGCCGTGGGCGTCCCACACCCTGCCCGCTGGGCCTGCTCAGGCGCAAATATCCCGTAAGTGTTTACTTAGCACGGGAGCAAACGGCTAACTCGAGGACGCACGGTGGCCTGTCCCCCCATCCCCGCTGGGGCTCTGGACGGCGCGAGCGCGGCAGGTCCCGGGCGGCTGTGGGCCAGCAGCAACGTCCACACGCCCTTCTCCTCCCTCCAGCCGCACGGGCCTGGCCCTGGAGGGCTGCCCTGACCCCGGGCGGCGGCACGGGCCCCCAGAGAGCGCAGCGCGGGGCAGGGCACAGAGGCCGGGCCGCCCAAGCCCCGCTCACCTCCTTCTTGGGAGTTCATGATGTTCAGGGCGAACAGCATGGCGTTGGAGAAGGTGGTCGCCTCTTCCTTGCTCGCGAAGTTCAAGCCGTAGACCTGGCGGGCGTCTCGCCACTGGTGGAAGGTCGGCGTCGCCTGGTTGTACTTCAGCCCTTTCACAATTGAATAATTGATCACAACCTGCGGGGAAAAGAGCGAAACGCTGTAAATAAATAAACGGTGAGTGAGCTGGAGGGAGCTGCCAGGGCACCGTGTCCCTGGGCCTCGCGGGCGGGGGCGGGGGCCGAGCCCAGGAGGCTCCTCAGTCCCGGCGAGCGATGGCCAGGGCTGGACGCGGCGACTTCCCTGCACTCGGAGCTCCGAGGCGGGACCTGAGAGCGGTAAGTGGGCTATCAGCTCAAAGCACCACTCGCAAGAGTCACACGCCCAGTCTCATCTGGACTGTCGTCACGAGCCCACCAGGAAGGTCCCGGCTGCAGGAGCCGCGCCAGGCCCGGCAGGGACAGGCCAGCGGGCAGAGCTGGGCCCGCAGCCGGCAGGGACCTGCACCAGGGCACCGGCCCTGCCCTTTCTGACATCTCTCGGAGGATGACGTCAAAGCTCAGGACGACACCCAGCACGCAGCTCCGGGGCGGCGGGGCCGGCTCGGGGTCAGCTGACCTAGCCCCTGGCACCGGCCTGCACGACGGGCCACGTGCTGGGCTGTGGCGGCCGCCCAGGGAGACCCACCACGCAGCGGGAGCCCCGGTGGGCCTCCCAGAGCCGGAGTCTTCTCCGGGGTGGCAGCCAGGCTGTGCTCTTGGTTCTGTTCTGGGGGTACATCAGAAGAGCAGGCCTTCTCCCACACGCGGCCCGTCACGGGTGTGGAACCGCGCCTCCGTCTTTTCAGTCTCCCCGGCCGTAGGCCACCACACGCCTCGCACAGGTTGGGGCTCCAGACTCCAGCGAGGGGTGCTCGGGCGTGTCCCCACACTCTTGGGGATGTCCTTCCAGCAGGATCAGACCCTCTCAGGGTGTGACCAGCATTTTGGTCACCAGACCCCGTTCAGCTAAGGATCTCATGATCTCTTTCACCCTCAGTCTGAGCCAGCTAGACCTTGGTCACCAGCACGGTGCCTCACGGGCCCTTCACTCCACAATTGAGCCCTGGTATTTAGCCCAACGGGGGCGAGAATTCTCTTATATCCTCCCGGGATAACTGGGAGGCGGAGTAAGAGGTGACAAGAACCCCCAAGCTCAGGAGCATTCAGCGCGGACGGATCCTCCAGGCCCCCGGGGCCCAGGCTGGCCCGCGTCAGCGGCCGACTTCGTGGCCCGCAGGGAGACGATGCTGTGGGATCCGTCTTTTCTCTTGTGGCCCTTGAGCGTTGCGACGGCCGGCGCCTTCCCCGGAGTGCTGGGGCTCTCTTTCCGTTCCCGACTAACACGCCCGTCCCCGCCGGGGAGAGGTTCAAGGCGCTCCAGGGCCTCCCTGGACCATGCAATTCCGAGGGGAAGGCTGTGCCGGCAACTTCTCTGCCGGCCCCCGAGCCCCGGGACCCATTCTTCCTGGAGCCGGCCCTGCTGCGGTCCTCCCCACGGAGCCCCCGGCGTGGCTTCCTCGGACGGCGGCAGAGGGGCGCGGAGCTCGGCGTGGGCCCCAGGGCGTCCTCTGCTCCCACCTGTGTCCCTTCCACGTGCCGCTGTCCTCCTTGCCCAGAGGACCAACAGGGGCACAGAGTGGAACACGTCATTGCCAAAGCGGGCAGGCAGGGGCTTCACCGAGGGAGCCCACGCCATTCAGGACCTGCCCTGCCGAGGGCGCTTCTGTCGACGGCTGTCGGGCACCGGCCCCCAGGCCCCTCGGCCGATGCGAGCGTGTCGTCACGCGACTGGGCTAAGGGTGTGGCATGTCCCTCCGCTAGAAGGCAGAGCTAGCACCAGCAAGCTGCAGGACTACAGAAGCCACTTTTAGGAAGTTTCTAGAAAAACCGTCAACCGCTGAAGCCCATCAGCAGGGCCTGCGGGTGTAAGTCCAAGGGTGGACAGGAGGCGGGCATCAGGCCCGAAGTGGAAGTGTCCTTCCAGCTGCAAGTCTGAAGCCAGCAGGCTGAGTGCGGGCAGAAACCCTGCAGCAGGCCACACGCTAAAAATAGCTGGAGTTTCTGTTCTCTTTCCTCGGTGCTCACATGCTGATCCTGCGGAGGCGGCAGACTTGCCGCTCGGCTTCGCCCGGCTTGACCCAAGGGGCAGCCGGCGAGGCCACTTGAGCAGCACTTTCACAGACCCCGAGACCGCAGGTCCGCCGGCCTCACTGGGCAACAGGCCCTGTCAGCCTCCGCGAGCTGAGGGGAGCGTCCAAGATGAACCAGGGCCACGGGGCCCCTCCACGCCGCCCACGCCGCCCGCCTCCGAGCCCCAGGCCATGACCACGCCAGCCACGCGCCACCTCACCTGACTGCCCCCGGCGGACCGTGGGCCACGCGCCGGTCTTCAAGCCCCCTGACGGTGCTGCCCGAGCGAGACTCGGAGCTGACCCATCGGGCATCTTCGAGCCAACCGTGGGTCTGCAGCTGACTCGTCCCTCCCGACACGCCTCAGGGCGGTTTCTCAGCCACCACGAGACCCCCGGTAGGTGGCGTGGGCCACCGTCCACCTCGGGGTGAGGGCGGGAGCTCAGGGAGCAGTTGGCTCGGGGCCGCGTGGGGTGTGAAAACCCTCGGCTCAGGCTGGGGCCCGGCGGCGCACCGGCGCCCGGCACTCACCTGCTGGTCCTGAAGCTTCACGCCCACGACCCGGAAGGTGCCGCTGGCAGTGTTGTGGTAGATGTGGACGCGGCTGAACCCCTGCTGGCCGGGTTTGATGGGCACCCACTTCTTACTGGTGTCATCGTAGACCATCACGGAAGCCCGGGCTTGGCAGATACTCTGTTCACTGCAGAGCAAGAGAAAACCTGGCGTGAGCCCAGTGGCCAGCGGGGCCGGCCCGAGACATCGGCCGGCAGCACCGTCCAGTGTGCGGGTAAGAGCCCCCTCCTGCAGGCCAGAGAATCGGAACCCCAAGAACCGCTGGTGTAGACGCCCCTGGCAGCTGCCACGGTCGGCAAGGAGGGGAGACTGCGGTCCTCACTCAGACCAGCGCCGTCCTCGGAGGGTGTCCAGGCCTTCCGCCCTTCACTTATGGGCAGCCCAGGCCCCCGTGACCAGTGTGGTGCCGTCTCCAGCGTACTGCAACCCCCAACTGGTCAGACGTCGCCCGAGAGCACCCCACTACAGGAGGAGAGGTGGCCATAGGGAGGAGGCCACAGACACATGGTGGGAGGGTCAGAGATCAAACACAAAGCCCAGCGACCTGGCCAGCGCGGAGAGCGGCCACGTGTGCCAGCCGCCGCTGGCCGGAGTCCTGGCAGCCAGGCCGCAGCCGCCTCAGGCTCTCCCCCACCGGGATGAAGGGCAGCGGGTGAGGGACTCGTTAGCCGCCCTGGTCCCGGAAGGGGCGGAGAAACAGCACACTGCCCGGCCCCGGGCTCCTCGTGGCCGAACCGCCACGGGGCCGAGGCTGCCTGCTCGCCGTGGGCCCAGGGTGGCTCCTGTGGCCGCCCCCCCCCCCAGGGCTTATGGCTGGTCCAGCGTGTGAACGAAAAGCACGTTTGGTGCTGGGGACCAGCTTCCACACCCACCCCGACTTCACTTAGGGTCCTCACGTGCCTCGCAGGCGTCCAGCCGATGACACGGGCCAGCACTGCTACGAGACCTGCCCGCACCTACTGCCCCTGCGCCTGGCTGCGAGCGGCAGCTCTGCTCTGGAGGCAGGGCCAGGCCCCGGCCAGACGTCCAGCCTGGCGCGGAGGCTCTGCCCACGGACCGCGGCGTCGGGAGGGGATGGAGGGCTCTGGGCAGCGGCCTGCTGCGTTTCCCCTGACCACCTGTCATCCAAACACTGAAGGGGGAGTCAGGGGTAAAGCAAGCCTGGCTCTTTCTAGAAGAGAAAACTGAAGAAGAGCTGCTTCTTCCTGAGTCAATGGTACCCCGGCTCAGGCTTTGGTTTAAGTCCTGGTCCCACAGGTCCAGCGTGAAGCCGTGCCTTCTGCCGCTGACCCGAAATACAGCGCTCGAGGGAACAAGACAGGCACCGCGCCACATGCCAGCCCCACCACCCGCCGGGTGTGACCACACGGGGGTGGTCCCGGATGGCCAATGCGGGCAGGCACGCTGGCTGGAACCCGGGGTCGGCCTGGTGTGCCCCGCCACGTGCCCAGCCTGCCAAGGGGCAGAGCGCCGCCCGGCCCAGCGGGGGCTCTGGGTGCCCGCGCACCGGCACACGGGCCAGGCTTCTCCGGGCCGCTCCCCTCCAGGGCCGCGCACGCCAGGTGCCCGGTATCCGTCCACCCCTGCTGGTGTAGGCTGCTCAAGGGGGTAGCCCCGGCTGCACCGCCTCATCGGCGGGGCCCACACTTGCCCAGCTCTGCTGTGGCTGCGCGGCCTCTGCGGCCCCTCTCATGGCAGTCAGCCCCGTCACACCGAGGAGCTCCCCACCACCCCGCCCCGTGTCCTCGCACCCCCACACAGCTCCTGCATCCCCAGGGTCTTCCTGTCCACCCGGGGACCCCAAGTGATCCGCCCTGTTCCAGGGCAGGTCCCAGGGCTGGGCCTGCTGGCCTCGGGACCCCGCAGATGACCTGACCCTCTGGGCCAGCAGGACTCGGCCTGTGCGGCGACCCACATGCATGCCAGCCGCCTGCCTGTGTGCGTGCACCCTCCTCCAGGGACCCCTCTGCTGGGAAGTGTCACCATGGTTAGCCTGTCCCCTTCATTCTGAGTGGCATTCTGCTCACCACCCCCCAAGGGGGAGCCTGTGACCGACCGGTGGACCATGAAGACCTTTGGCCATGGGGTGAGCCCGCTCGCCTGCCCTCCCGGCGCCCGGCTCTGGCGGGTCCGGTGTCCCTAGTTCTGGGTGTTCGCCTCGGGGGGCATTGCTGGGGGTGACAGGCCCTGCCCTCCGCATGCCAGGTGACAGGAAACGAGCTCTGGGGGGTTGGGGAGCCAGGGAGCCCAACACAACAGTGCGCCCCAGCATCCAGGAAGGGGGTGTGTGGGCTGGGCCAGAGGCCAGAAGAGCTGGTGTGCAAAGAACCACAAGCCCATTGTGGGGTCCCAGTGTCCAGGCCGGCACTTCTGAGGCACGTGTGGGCGGTGAAGGGCGCCCCCCTCCCCCCGTGATCCCCATGAGCCCGGGGCCCCGCAGTGAGCTGCCTTGCACATACGGCCACAGGATTCTTTTCTTGGTGGTTGTTTTTTAACACTTCAGGTTCAAATTAAACTTGTGGTTAACCAAACCTTGGCTGTTTTCCACCCCCCACCCCCACCCGACCCGCGCTGCCGGTCCCTGCCGAGCCTGTCTCTCCCCATAAATCTAGCTGCAAGAGAAGACGGCGCGCCATGGCTCACTGCACGGCGTCTTGGCGGTGGTCTCCCGGCTGACCCTGCACCAGGCCTCGGCGGCCCCCCAGCCTGGCCGAGTGAGCGCGACGCTCACCTGCCGCCCCCAGCCCGCGGGGTACACGGCGCCCAGGACACACAGGCCCTGGCATCACCCCCTCGACATCTGGACCAAGGACAGCAGGTGTGGCAGACAAAATACCTTCAAAAGCACCATTTCTTGGACTTTCTTCCATTTGTTGAATGAATGAACTACTTGAAAAAAAGCCACGAACGGGCCACCTTCCTTTCACTAAATTCAAAAGGCCACTGCCTTCGCCCCCAGCTGACCCCTCCAGTTCATGTCTGGGACACAGCCTTGGCCCCCCCGGGCCCCCAGGTGAAGCCGCAGAGGAAGGTGGGGCTACTCCCCGTCTCTGGGGAGCTGCGCACCCCCCCACGGCCCCAGGGCCTCTGAGCAGCTGGGCGCTGCCCCCACTCCCCGCCCCGTTTGCCCTCGCGACTTCCCGGGCCTGAGCCGGCGCCGGGTTCATCAAAGTGCCATTCTCAGACCCCTGGCGGCGCAAGCCACGCCTTCTAGCTGATTCCGGCACACGGGCCGCAGAGGGAACCGAGCCGGGCAGAGGTCGGCCGCCCACCGGTGCTCGGCCGGGCCCGGCCTCCCTGTCCGTCCACGGCACAGGCGCCCACTCTCCGCAAGCCTGAGCAGAACCCCCCATGCAGCAACCTGCCCGGGTGTCTGCTGGGAGCGGAAGTCACCTCCGCTCCACGCCCACGGCGCTCACTTCCCTCCCCAGCCCTCGTCTCTCCTCGAAGCCTTCACCTCACCCCCAGGGGCCCCAGAACGCCCTGCGCAGGCTGCTCTGGCCGGGCCTTCCCTCTGCCCCCCTCGGCCTCCCGCCTCACGGGTCTCCCCCGATTCCCGTGGGGTGTCGGCAGCTAACGCCTGCCAGCACCTGCAGCAGCACTGCCAGGGCCACGGGGCCACGGGGCCACACCCTGCTCTCCGCCTTGCGCCTGCCGACGCTGTCCTGGCTGGGGTGCCTGTCCCGGCGCGCACACCAGCGTGGCCTTCCCCCAGACTGAGGCGCGAGCTGCCCGCGGAGGCCTTGCAGAGGAGGCAGGCGAGGCAGGCGCACCGCCTCGGGACCTCCCGCAGGGGCCCCCACTCCTGGCCCCGGGGCCTCGCCGGAGGACCGGCTTTCCTGCCGGCGCTCACCCACGGAGGCCGCTCCGCCTCGACTTCCAGGACTGGGGCAGGCTCTGGCCAGGGAAGCTCTCGCGCCTGCTCCCCCGCCAGACAGCCCCGGGCCGCCGGGCACAGGCTGTGAGCAACGAGGCCCATGTGCCCACCTCTGCGGGCTGCCGTGGGGGCCCCTGCCTGGGAGCCGGGCCAGCACACGGTCCTCTCCCGGCCAGTGAATGGTCCTCTCCCGGCCGGAAAACAGTCCACTCCCGGCCGGCGCATGGTCCACTCCCGGCCAGCGCACAGTCCTCTCCCGGCCAGCGCACGGTCCTCTCCGGGCCACGCGCCACCCTTCCTACAGGTGGTCTCACAGCCAGGCCCACGTGCCTTCAAGCATACTCCCTGCAGGGAGCACCCACTAACGACTGGCCTGAAGTCTCCCCAGGAGCGAGACACCCCTCACTGCCTAGCCTCTGTTGTCCTCCTCCTTTCTCTGGAGGCCTCCTCCTTGGGGTCCGACTCGCCCACGCCCCACTGCCCCCCGAGGGCCCGGCTGCAGGCTGCTGCTCCTTCCCAGCTCACGGGGTGACGGGCGTGGCCTCGTGCTGAAGCTTTCCCTTGGCTCTCGTGGTAGCTGGTTCTCGCGACTGTCCCTTTCCCGACCACTGTCCTTCCCCGGTGGACAGGGGCAGAGGGGGGGAAGCCAGAGGGAGTCAGGTGGGCTGGGGCTGGGGTGGGGAAGATGCCGTGACTGGGAGGTCTGAGGGCAGGGAAACGACCTTCCTGACTGGCTGTCATTTGTTGGCGTTGGACAGACGGCAGTTGAACGAGCCTGGGGACTCGGGCTGGTGCCCAGGGACACCTAGGCCGGGAGCCTGCTCCGGCGGCCAGCTCGCCTGCCTGTGGGCAGGACGGTTCGCGGGCCTGCAGTGGACTGGGCGTCACCTCCCAGTCGACTGACCTTCCTGGAGAAGACCGAGGTGGTCACCTTCGTCCCCTACGGTGGCAGAGAAAGCTGGGGTCGCCCAGACAGGGCTGGGCCTCAGGACTGTCGCTGGCCCCGGAAGCCAGGCCTCCCAGCTGGGCAGGTGCTGGGGACTGAGGTTTTCTGGCTCTCGGTGAAGAAGGGTTTTGGTTTTCTCTTGAAAAATATCGTTCACGTCTGCGGTTCCAGTAAGTGCAATCTAGTGATCGCTCAATTAGCTCCTGTGCACACACGCTGTAGGTTTGCCAGTCTGGTCAGTTCTCCAGTTCTCAGCCTCAGGGGCCGTGAGGGGTCACTCACCAGAGATCCCACCCCTGCTCGCCCCACCCCTGCCTGCATTCACTTAAAAGCAAACTGAGAAAAACACCCATTTACTGAGCGCTGCCTGTGGTCCCCCAGGGCGGGGGCGTCGAGAGCCCCACGTCAGCAAGCGCTTGGAGGGGAGCGAGGACAGGAGGCCCACACACGAGGCCCGGTGCCCGCTGGGCAAGGCTGGCGTGGCATCGAGCTCCAGGAGCGCCTCTCCGTGTGCTGGCGTCTGCGTTCTGCACAGCAGGCCACTGCCCCTGAGGCCTGGCCAGCTGGGCTCCCGTCCCTGGGGTCCAGAGGAACCTGGGAAACACGCGACCAGCTGCTGAGAGCCCGATGTTCTCAGGCTGCCGGTCACAGTCCACACCTGTCCCCCAGGCACCCGCGCGGCCTTTCCCGGGAGCCTCAGACGCCAGGCCGCTCCGCCCCGTGCACACACGCAGGGGGCCCCACCGCCCCGGCCTCTCATGCTTGTGGGGGTGCAATCCTCTCCATGGGGCCCACTGACCTCCCATGGCCAGCCTGGCCATCTGAGGAGGGGCACTGGGCCCCATGTCACAGGGAAGCACCCCCTCTCGCCACCACAGAGCTCTAGGTGGGAGGGCGCAGAGGGTGACAGGGGCCGAGGCCGCCTCAGTGGTATCAGCAGCTGAAACCAGGCTGCAGGGAGAGACGAGGCGGCCTCGACCCGGCCTGACCCGGCGACTTCGGGCGTGTTCCTTTGAGAGGCTCCAGCTCAGCTTCGGATCCCAGCGCTGCCCAGGCCCCGCGCTCCGGGCCGGGCCGCCCCTGCCTGCTGTCCCGCGCGCTGACAGCGTGCGTCTGGGACACGGTTAGACACGAAGCCCGCCTGTCGCGGGCCCGAGTGACACCAAGGACGGCAGCTGCTGCTCCTCTCCTCGGGGCTCAGTGCCGGGTCCTGGCGCGCCCTGCCCCTTACTGCAGCCCGCACCCCCTTTCCCGACCCTGGAGCCCACCAGACTGACTTCCTGGCCTGAGGTCTTTGCTCTCCGAGGTTCCGCCCCCCCAGCCCCGGGGGGCCTGCCATGGTCAGCGGCTCCCACCGCATCGTGCTGCCTTTTGGGTCTCTGGGCTGTGCTTCCTGGCCGCGCCCCGACTCGGGCCCCAGCCCGAGTTCCCGGGCTGCAAGTGGGCCGTGGAGCGCCAGGGCCTTTCAGGACTGGCCATGGCGCCCTGGGGCCACTCACTTCTGCATTCTGTTTTTCTCTTTCTCTGTGATGTGCAACCAGAGATCCAGTCCTCATGCTCACCTCGGGCCTGTGGTCAGCTATTCCGTGGGCAGTTGTGTGCTCACGTGGGCGGCCCAGGCCACAGCCTGGCACTCAGAGCTCTCCATGGAGGGGTGGCCAGAGCCGGGCGGATGGGACTCTGTCCTGACACAGGGTCCCACGTTCCCACGGTGGGGCCACGGGGACTCGGGCACCCAGGGCGCTCGCCCCACGTCGGCGGGCACATTCTGGTGGAGGCTGTGGGTGAGGCGCCCCATGATGGCCACTCGGCAGGGCGGAGAAGACCTCACCATGGCCAGCCCCACCGACGAGGAGCCGGGCCCAGCGGGCACCTCGCCCGCAGTGCGCCTCTGGGCTGGGCGAGAGTTTCAGGCTTCAAAGCCGCCACCACCATGACACAGTCTTTGCCCCTGGAAGGGGTGCGAGGGTCACTCAGAGGGAGATGGTCACGGGAGGGGAGGGCGTCTCGGCGCCACTGGTCCCGACACTGGTGTCGAGGTGCCCACGGGTGCTCTCAAGACAGGCATTTCTAAGATTTAGACACCTCAGAAGACCCGATGCATTGCTGCACACCCCCCCGCGCCCCTCTACTTCGGATGCTGTGCTCGTACCACACGGCGAAGTGCTGAGCCCTTTGCAGAAAAGAGGCCTCGAGTCCCGCTCTGCCCGCCTGGACGTGCCCGTGCCGGAGCCCGCAAGGCCCGAGGAAACGTTCTAAGACGAGACAAGCCTGGCTGCGGAACTGAGCCAGCGTGAAACCAGGGTCTGGGCCCAGAGCGGGGCCCGTGCCGGGCTGCGAGCGCCTTCCACGCCGGCGCACGCGGGGCTGGCCGGAGTCGGCTTTAGAGACTCACTCCGGGGCCTCCCTGAGGGCACTCGGGGTGGCGGGGGGAGAGGGGGTGATGAGCCGTCACACGGACGCAGAGCACAGTGTGCTTAGCCAGCGCCCGCAGCCCCGGGGAGAGGCGCCGGCCAGGCCCCCCCCCCCAAGGGCCCGGGAGCGGCAGGGGTGGTGCCCCCCGACTAGAAGCGCGGAATGCGACTGGCCGGGCAGGGCAGCAACAGCCTGAGTGACCGGCGGCCCAAGTCAGCCCCCGCGGCGCGAGCGGTCAGGGCTCTGGTGCCACAGCCCATGGACCATACGACTCGGGACCGCTGCGCCCCTCTGCCCAGTGTTTGGAGCAAACAAGCTGGACGTCCCAGAGAGCAGCCCCATCACAGCGCCTCTGGGCCAGCCAGTCACGCCCTCGGGACTCGGGCCGAGCCCCCTTCCGAGGACGTGCCTTCAGCCCACAGGCTCCACGAGCTGGCAGACCAGCGAGGGGGTGGCGGCGTCACCAACCTGCCTGCGGCATGATCTCTGCCCGGCCCCTTTGACACCCGCCGCTCTGGCGCGGTACTCACCCCGGGGCCATGGCGCGGCCTGGCGCGGCCTGGGCAGGGAGCGGGCGAGGGGTGAGGCTGTGCTCTCACCGGGCTGTGCGCATCAGAGCCCACGGACTCTGGGAGAGCAGCATTTGATTTTTAGACTCTTCTTGAAGCCAAACAGGAAAAGGAAGCTGAACCAGAGGCAAAGGGGAAACTAACCCTAGTAAAAACTGAAACTGGGTAGAAAATAGAGAAATGAGGTTCACAGCACAGAGCCCCGTGGCGTGGGCGGCGAGCCCCGCAGGCTGCAGCAGGGCTGCCTACCTCAGCTCCCCGCTTCCTGCAGGGCCCAGGCGGCCGGGGGAGGGGCCCCACGGCAGGGTTGGCATGATGGCTCCTTGGAGGCCCCCCAGAGGATAAAAGATTGCGATGGGGTTAGAACAGCTGGGAAAGCCTGGTCTTCACTCGGGTAGGCGCTCTGCCCCTCCGCTGGGGAGACATTTCACTCCGCTGGTGACAGTTCTGCCAGCAACGTGGGGCCCAAAGGAAATGTCGAGGGGCATAGGGACCCTGATGACTCCTATTCAGTGAACTGGGGCCTCAGTTTCCCGCCACTGTGAAATGGGGCCCACCACCCTGAAGATGCACTCACAACTGGAGTCAACTGCACTGCACTGGGATGAGACAAACCTCGGAGAAGCGGGGGTCTTGCCCTCCACCTCGGGAAGGCGCGTCAGCAGAGACTGCTGAAATGTGACTACGGGTACATTGAAAAACAGCTGTGAGAGCTCAGCAGGAAGGTTAGGGCCAGCAGAGAGCAGAACGCCCTTTACATGCTGAGTGCATGTTGTTGTTATTTACATTTATTTATTGTTTACATCATTCTTCATTTTGTGCATCTTTTCACCTCGGATGTCAACCCCGTGGGCTTCCCACCACCACCTCACCTGTGTGCCATCACCATGGTCCTGTGCGCTCTTCCCACCCCAGTTTTGACCCTGTTCCCCTCTCCACCCCTGTAAAATGTCTCTGACTTAAAAATAAACATTTCCCTTTAAGCACTGCTTTTGATGCAAACCACAAATTCTGATATATTGTGGTTCTCATTTTCTTCTTGTTCAAAACATTTTCTATTTTTCCTTGTGAGTATTCCTTTTGGCCATGGATTGTCAAGGATCTTGTTTGCCTTCTTTTTATTTTGTGTCTCCCACGTTATTGTTTACTTCTAATTTTATTGTTTCAATGCTACTGTCTCTGTTTTTTTCTTCTTCCATCGTTAGGTAAATAAAACTGACAAGTAAAAACTGTGTAAACTAAAGGTGTGTGACGCGGTGTTTTGCTGTGTGCGCGCTGTGGTCAAGAACATGCTTAGTGCTGTTTCTTCTGTTGCTTTTCCAGTGATTCCAGTTCTTTCCACTTCCCGGTGGAGGAGGCCTCACCAGCAGTCTGTCTTAGGGAAGGTACTATGTGCACAAGAAAAGAATGTGTGTTCTTCCTGAGAGTATCAGTTTGTCTGGGTTGTCAACAGTGTTGCTTAAATCTGTCCACATTTGTTTTATGGGTTTGCTTATTTTGGGTCAAGTATTGAAAACTCCAGCAGTGACAGTGGGCTTGTCTATTTCCTGCTTCAGTTCTGTTAGTCCTGGTGAGTTAGCCCTTTGCCAGCATGCCAGTCTTTGATATTAACAGTCATTCCAGCTATCTTAGGCCTTACTATTTGTCTGGTATGACCCTTTCGATCGTGCATTGTTCTTCTATTACTGCAAAACATTACCACACATTTAGGGCTCATAAAAACACAGGTTTTTAAATCTCACAATTTTTTAATATAATAGCGGGTTGGAGGCCCAACCTTGAGCACACTGGGCCAAAATGGAGGCAGGGGAAGCACCCCATTCCATCTTGGGGCCCGGGGAGTCCCTGCCATTCCCAGTCTCTCCTCTCCTGCTTGCTCGGCTCCTGTCTCGCCACCGTTCAGGCCGGTGCTCAGGCTCACATCCTTCCTGCACCTGAACACTGGCAGGCGCTCCTAGCTGAAGTCTCAGGAGTCCTGTCTGTAATTGGAGCGCTGAGCCCATTTACATTTTACTCACTGGCAAGGCTGGATAGTGAGTCCAAGACAAGGCTGCTGTTTGTCTTGGCCATTTTGGTTCGAGTTTCTTCTTTGTTCTGGATACATGAAATAATTTTCAGAAATTCCATCTTAATCCCTCTATGATTTTTTACATTATTTTTTAAAGCTGTTTTTCTGGGGATGATAACACTTCATGGAAAGTGCAGGAACTTTGCAACTACAGAAACCCACGCCCACCTTCTCTGGCACAGCGCTCAGTTGTAGCACATGCTCACAAGCTGTGTTATATGCTTTTGCGTTCAATTATTTCTTTACACACACACACACACATATATATGTAGGTGTGTGTATATGATTATATAATAGAAGCCTTTTATATTTATATAACATTTATATTTATGTTTTTATATTAATCATTTATTTACCTTATCTGGTCTCCTCATCCCTCCATGTACATCTGAGATTTCCGGTATCTGTTCTTTTATTTTTCTTTTACCTTACAAGTATCTCTATCTTGATTTCATACTTGAAGCTACTTTTTCCTGAGACTTCTGGTTGTTTCTATTTGTTTCCTTTCATCATTTTAACAAATGTTCCACTGTCTTCTGGGCACAGGTTTCTGACGAGAAGTCAGTCATCGCCCAGTGACATCTTCTGTGTATATCACTTTCCTCTAGTAACTTTAAACATTTCTTTTTTCCTTGGTTTCCAGCGTGTGACCACATAGGTTTAGATGTGTTTCTCACTGTATTTATCAAGTTAGGGGTTTGCCTAGAATCTTGGATGTATAAGAAGGCTTTCATGAAGGTTGGGAAACTGGCAATTATTTCTTCAAACATTATTCTTTCACTGTTCAATTTCTTTCTCTTCTCCATCCAGGACTCTAGTTACATATAGGTAGATCTCTTGTTATTATCCCACACATTGCCAAGGTGCTATTAACTTTTTTCAATATTATTTCCTGACTTTTCAGATGAGATGATTTCTACGCTCAGTCTCAAAGTCCACTAACCCTTCTCATGTGGCCTCTGATCCACCATTAATCTCACCCAGTGAATTTTAAATTTCTAGTATTAGAATTCCTATTTCAGTAAATTTTTAGAATGACCATTTCTTTGTTGAGATTCTCTGTTTACCCATTCAATCCATTATTTTCTTTAAGTCTTTGACCAAATTTGTAAGTGACTTACAAGTACATGCCTGCTAATTCCGACTTCAGAGTCATCCCAGGGCCCACTTACTGTTGCCACGTAGAGGTCACATGTCCTGACTTTACACCTCCATGAAGGTGTGACTGTATGTGAAACACTGCTTGAAAGCACTGCGGGACATGGGTTATGGTGCCTTCTTTTAAAGGAACTGAGCTTGTCCTGTTACGCAGATAAATTAGCAACAGATTGGATCAACATTTTTTTAAAAAGATTTATTTATTTGTGCACACAGAACTGGGGTACAGCCCAGAGG
>NW_004567114.1:2629536-2639153 GCF_000260355.1 Condylura cristata
GTCCCTGCCCTCGCGCCCGCTTCCTCTTCTCCGTCTCCTCGCCCTGCCCAGTCCGGCTATTTCAGTAGCCCGGAACCCCAGAATCTGCCTCGCGCGCCCACTCACGTGACCTTTCAGTCAGTGCCCCTCCATCTGGGCTCTCCGCAGGCCCCTAATGGAAGCCTGGGCCGTGGGAGCGCACACACGTGTCCCTGCACAGGGCAGTCCTGCAGCAAGGACTGAATATTTTGTGTGAGTTTAAGTGCTCTTTGTCTATTCAGCAGTGAGTGTTTTATACCTGGTTAGGTTCACAGTTGTTTTTGTCAGAGAACAAACTTTTTACCATTACTTGGCCAGAGCCAGCAGCAGAAGTAAATGATGATCATGGGATGTACCGAGATATTCTTTTTCATTTCCCAAAGACACCAGTCTGAGGGCAAACAGCTTCACCGTGAGCAGGGCCTATCACTTTCCCCACACTTTCGGTCCTTCACATGGGTGACTACTCTCTTTTCTTGGTTTCACTAAGCAGGTAACAGATAAGAGTGGGGCAAGGAAAAAAATTAAGAATCTACCATCCAGATTTAATAAGACAGAGGGGGAAGCATAACACCAGGACAGAGAATGGAACTAGAACACTGGGTGGGAAAAGAGAAGTACCAGTTTTTGTGTGAAAGACACCTCAGAAGGAAAGGACAGAGAAGAAATATTTGCAGAAGTGACAGTGCTTTGCAGAATTTAGGATGGAAAAAAGACAAACAGCATTGGTAAATAAAAATATGCATGTGTACACACACATCCACGGATTGCAATCATATGTAAGCACTTCAGACAGAGGGAAAATTCTAAACCTCTCTCCTAGTAGAAACAGATCACTCACAAGAGAACAAAAACCAGGCCAGCGGTCGGCACCCTAGCTGCAATAAGACAATAGGATATTAGCTTGTGAAAGCTGGAGAATGACCTTTGAACCTGACATTTCCTGCCTAGCTAAACTATTAGCTCAATGTGAGGGGGGAGTAAATATATTTTCAGGGGTACAGGAGCTCAGAAAATTCAGCAGACCTTTTGCTGAGTGGACTCCAGCAGAAAGGGGCGCAGGGAGAAGCAAGGGCTGAGAGGCTGGCACATTCACTGGCGACTGCTCGCCACCAGAGCGGCCTCGCTGCGCACCACTCCCGGTGAGTAAACGGAGACGCCAGCCACAAACGTGGCACAGGCGGTGTGGCTGCGCTGTGGCAATGGCCTGTGTCCACGCTCAGAGAGCCAGGGCTGGCGGCACTGTCACCAGCAAGGTCCTGAGGGGCCCGAGAGTCTGACTTCTCCGCTCCAACGAGCTCACACACGGCCTGGTGAGGGCATTTCACTGTGTGCTCCTGGCCTGAGGGCAGCTAGCCAGAGGCAGGGCCTCCTACAGGGGCTGGCAGCCGCGGTGAGGTGAGAGCCGCCACTCCCACGGCTGCCCTTGTCGGCTTCTTGGCTTTGCCCCCCCGGGGGCCCCCACACCTGATGAGCCCCCCCGCTGGGCCCGAGGAAGGTCGCCATGCCCACAGGCGATATCTCGGATCCATGTCAGCGTGGAAGAGACACAAAGCGGGACTCAGGAAATGGGGGCCCTTCAGCTGCTCTCGCCGAGAGGGCGGCCCCAAGAGGTCCAGATGTGGCCCTGGGAACGCCCTGTCCCGGCGCGAAGACCGCCGTGCTGGAGGGAGGCAGTGACCGACTCTGGACGGGTTAGGGCCGCCGGTCAAGGGACGCCGAATTCAGTGAGAAAACAGCAGGCTCGGGCAGCCCACATGAGGTCTGGATACAAGGGACGCGTCAAGATGGAGACCGGCGTGGGCAAGGCCTGGGCGCAGAGCACCAAGGCAGCGGCCCGCGGGTCAGACGCAGCAAGGAGGGAGAAGGCGGGGTGGGGGCCCAGGCCACAGGACCAGGAGAGAATGGCCTCAGCCACGCGGCCACTGGGCGCCGGAGAAGTCCTGCAGGTGCAGATGAGGGCATGCGAGAAGACAGGACCTCCCAGGGAGGGACGGGGCGACAAGGGGCCCTGCTCCCCCCCAGACACCCTTGCTGACACTTCCTTTGAAGCCCTGAGTGTTCAAAGCGAGAAAACAAGCTACAGAAAGGCAGTTGGTAACCAGGCCCCTTGCCCGCTTCCCCCCACAAGACAACCACTGTCAACATGGTGAGGATGCTTGGGGAGGCTCACCCCGCTCTTAGCACACAGTGAGGTTCTCCTGCCGCTCTGGGACCCCTGGGGGGTGGGCTGATGTGGCTGACCAGCTGGCAAACGACACAGCTGGGCTTTAAGCCCTGAGCCAGGCGCCCCGTGAGCAGCCGGAGACCCTTGGGGCAGGGCGGGGAAATCTGTGGAGACTAGAGTGGGCGGGTGGTGGCGGGTGGGGTGGAGGTGAAGGCACAGGGGTCTGCCAAACGGTCTGCAGAGCGACTGTTGGTGGGTGCAGGGTTTCCTTTCCGGGCGGCGAACGAGTTCTAAGGGATGGTGCGGCTGGTCAAGCACCGAGTATCCTCGAGGCAAGTGAATTGTACACGTCAAGGTGGTGAATTTTATGTTTTTGAATTATATGAGTAAACTTACTATTCTACAATGTCCTGACCGCAGACTGAAACACAAATGCTTTCAAGTGGGTCATGAATTCACAGTGGGGCTCTGAGGCTGTGCAAGAAAGTCCAGCCCACTGGGCTCATGTCTGCGACAGTGGTCAGTGGATGGGACATGGCCGCCATGAGCCTCAGGCAGCTCCGCTTTCCAGAGTGGAGGCAGAGTCCGAGGGAGCCAGGACCCTCGCCTAGGAAGGCTCCCAGAACACAGCACTGAGCCTGTGTGCGCCCTGGGCTCTGAGGTGGCCCCTGGACTCTGAGGTGGCCCCTGGGCTCTGAGGTGGCCCCTGGGCTTTGAGATGGCCCCTGGGCTCTGAGGTGGCCCCTGGGCTTTGAGATAGCCCCTGGGACCTCGGACTCTTGGTTTTAGGACACACCCGTGAACCTGACTGAGAACCTTTTCTTTCTCAACGTATACACGCAGTCTGGTTATAGTGCCAAAGCTTCTGCTTCCTTTCAGTGATTTCCAGTAGATTTAAAGAGTCTTTGAAGAAAATAGGGCACATGAGCTCCATTTGGTTAATTACAAATCAAATAAACCCAAAGACACATAACAATGAAAAGCCGTTTTGCATCGGTCCGATTACTAGAGCTTTTGTTTTCTCAGATCATTTCATTTGGCTTGAGTTTGATTTCATCTCAGGTTTATGAACGTGACACCTGTATGGACACCCCCAGATCAGGAGCCTGACAAGCCAACAGCCGCCAGGCCCGGCCAGCGCCCCTTCACCCCACACCCTCCTGCCAGCGCCCCGATCTCATCTCCAGCCTGGCTTCCTTCACTCACACGCCTCCCGGGAGCTCCCTCGAGTGGCACCATGACCTTGAGCCGCAGAGCAGCCCTGCAGGGCTGCAGGCTGCTCGGGCCGGGGCTGAAGGACATTTGAGTCCGCCTTCAGCTTTCGCCACTAAGAACAAGCACTATAAACGGCCACGGGCACATACCACGTTGTCGTGTGGTGCCTCCCTGCACGAGAGCCTGCAGGCTGCGGCCTCCGCAATGGCTGTGCACTTCTGCCCTGCCAGCAGGCTCTCAGATGACTCCATCTTCTCTCGGGTACCCTGCATGTCTCTGGCCAAGTGTCGTCTTTCACCCATTTGGACAATTTGGGCGGCTTCCTTCTGCTCGATTTTGGGAGCTCTTTATACACTGTGAAGAAAAGTCCTTCGTGATTTGCACACGTTTTCTCCAAGTTTATGTCTTGTCTGCTCATGGCCCTAACAGTGTCTTTCACAGATTAAGAATGTTAATTTTGATGGCGTCGAATCACTTTAATTTCAGTCCGATTTATCTTTTTCCTCTTATAGCTGGTGTGTACCTGTGAAGTGTCAGCTTAACCCACCCGGGCTGTCTCCGGTTTTCCATGGGGAGTTTTGTACCGGCGTGCCGGCAAGCACACACCTGAGGTAGCTGCATGGTGTGAACATCAGATTCTTTTTGTCTATTGATGTCCAGTTGCTCTAACTCCACTAGTAGAAAAGACGATGCTCTGGATATCTGACTGGCCTTTGCCATTTTGTCGAATGCCCATCAACACATTTGTCAAATCTTTCTGCAAGCCTCACCCATGAGACGGTCGCCTTGAAAACCCAGGAGGTGACCTGTGGCTACCACTTGGAACTGCGAGCCTGAGTCAGGAACGACGGCGGGGCACAGGGCTCCCCGCTCGAGCTCGGCCACAGACCACACGTGGATAGCGAGGTCAGTTCTGATGTCACTACAGGGAAGGATGTGATAACCCGGGAACATCGAGGGTGAGGCGAGCAGAGCTCCTAACGCCGGGGTTGGCCGGGGCAGGCGCTGTGTCCTCTGGAAGAGGCCTGTAGGCTGCGGGCACCGGCTCTGGACCCCGGCCCGGGGCTCAGTGGGCCTGATCATACGGGATCCTTGGGGAGCAGAGCCGGTCTGGGACCGGGGCCAGCGGGTGGGATGTGTTGCTTGCTGTCAGAGGGGAAGCCGCAGGGCGGGGTACGCCCTTGGGCCTTCAGCACCCCCACTTGGGCTCACACCTGGCCTTGGTGGTTTCGGGACTGGGCTGCCGCACACTAGGGGGCCCGACGCCCCGATGTTCTGATGGACTTGCCTCTGCCTTGGGTCCGATGGCTTGCGAAGGGCCGGGTCACGGAAAGTGAGCTCTCCAAGGTCTCAAACAGTGCAGACCAGCTCTGCTCCCCAAGGGCCATATCAGATCGGGCCCACTGAGCTCTGGGCGTGGCCCAGAGCTGGGGCGCACAAAGCTGAGTCTGGAGCCCAGGACTCCTTTCTACTGCTTGTCAAAATTCTTATTCAAGTTTTCTGAAGAATGGGTGAGCCGCTGAATGCCTCCTCCTCCTACCCGGTCTCGGGATCTGGCGTCTTCAGGTCACCATCTCTGAGGCCTTTAAAGAAGGAATCCTATGATCCGAGCTGCAACACTGCTTTTCAGGGACAACACGGGAAGCACGTAAGTCAGGAGGTCTCTTCCTAAGGCTTCACTGTGCGCGGGGCTTCGGGTGACCCACTGCTCTAGGGGCCAGAGTGGGCCAGGCCTCCGAGAGACTCCGACCTGGCTGACAGGGAGCCGTCAAGTCTACTTCAGATCATCAGCGCCCACAGCGACCGCGGAGCATTCCAGGAACTTGGGGTGCCGCCCCACGTCACCCCGCTGACTGCAACAAGGCGCAGGGAGGACAAGCACCATGACCGCACCCTTGGGGTGCATGGCTGCACCCCTCCAGCTTGATGGTGGCGCCTTCTCCACGCTCCCCAGGGGTGTGGTCACCAGGCATCTCTGCAGTGACAGTCTTTGGGGGAGCAGGTGCGGCTCCCCCCAGCCCAGCCGCAGACGGGGCCAGGGCAGACGCTGCTGCTTCTTTACGGAGCCGAGAGAAGGGAGACGCTTCACGGAGCCCAGGGCACGGTGACCAGCGGGCTCCGGTTCGTGTCTTCGCACCGGGCCCCCGGCCCCCGGCCCCGCAGGGGTAGCTGCTGCCTCTCGTGGGGATTAAATCCGTGAATGAACGGAGAAGATTCTCGAAAAGTAGCACACGTCACCTGGCAGGGGTGTGGCGCTCGGCACCGCTCACCCCAGGCCCCAGGCTCTGCGCATGCACCTGGGCTCAGGCTGGCGAACCCCAGCAGTGTGCTCAGGACAGGAGCCCCAGGGAGCACGGGGCCCCAGGGAGCACGGCAGCAGCAGCACCTGCGAGACTGACGTCTGGCCATCACAGCCACGCGCCGCTGGCCTGCACTGCCGCCCTGCACTGCCATGCCTCACACAGCAACAGGTTTTCCATGGCAGGAGTGTCCCCCCGGCCACCTGGGCCTATACCCTGGGTGCCCTGGCACCGCCCTGGAGGCCCAGCTTCGCCAGCGTGGCCCTAGCTCGGGCAGAGTATGCGGTTACACGATGCGCCCACCATCCGGCAGGGAGTCTGCACTAACACCCTGGGCCCCTCCACTGGCATTTGTCCACCCTCCCGGGAAGCCATGGGGCTTGACCCGAAGCCCTCACAGGCCTGGGCTCTGAGCTCCCCACAGGGCTGCCGCCTGCAGCAATTCCCGAAGCTTGTTAGCTCTTGCTAGAACCACCCGACTGCTCCCACCCAAACTGAGCTTGGCTTTCAACCATGAGTTCACGGCAAGGGCCTGGAGGGTTGCACAGCGTGGGTGTCGGGGCTTTGGGCACCCCCTTGGCAGGGCTTCCTGCTCTCCTCTCTGGCTGCCCTGCACCCTGCTCCCGCCGCGCATCTCAACGCTCTGTTTGAGGGGCGTCCCCACCTCTGCACTCAGCCTGTCGTGCGGGCTCCACCTTTCCTGCCCAACACCGCCCCCTAGAAACAGAGGGTCCCCCGGTCAGGACGACTGACTGGACCCACTTGGCCTGCGGCCAGAAGACCGAGGCTCCAGGCTGAGCTCTGTCCTGCACAGCAGTGGGCTGCACCCAAGACCCTCACCTCCCGGGCCTGCCTCCCCGCAGAGGGGCCGGGGTCCGCATTCTGCCAGAGGGCTGACAGGAGACCTGGAGGCGACACCGAGCAGAGCCAGTGTGGGGTCGTGGCCTACAGCTCCGGAGCCTGGCAGCTGGGATGTGCCGGGGCTTCCCGCAGCACTGGGGCTTCTCGGCCTGCAGCCGGGGAAGACGCCGGGCGACCCAACACGGGTGTCTTCCATAAAACACGAAGCCCACTTGCTCAGTGCCGAGGGAGGGCCTGGCCCAGGAGGCACGAGGCGAGGGCTGCCTCTCCCGTCAGTCCTCTGGGGCTGTGGACAGGTCAGCGCCCTCTGGCCTCCACGTCGTGTGAACAGGAAGGAGACACACAGGCCACTCCCAGCCTCGGCTCTCCCCGCCTCACACCCTTCCCTTCCCTGGCCCCATGCTTTCACCCACAGACTCTAGGGGTTCAGCCCCTCTGTGGCCAACACACTCAGGAGCTTCCTTCCTGGCTCCTGGCCCCAGCCAGGGCGCTCTGCCACACCACCGCCCACGCGGCCAGTTCGCAGAGAAACCAAGGTCGACTGCCCACCTGGCCCGGCGGGCGCCCCAAGCCCCTGAAGCAGACCCACCTGCCTGTGCTGGGAGCAGCCCTGTGCCTCGTCCTGTTCGGGGAACGCGGAGGCCGGGGGCACTGACCCAGCGGGGCTGCGTGGGCACGGGGGGCAGCGCCCATCGCCGTGGCCCTCGGAAGACTCAGCCCGCCCACGGAGACACGGAGAGCAGCCCCCAAGCGGACGGGCCGCGAGACAGGCCTTTCAAAAGACACAGATGGGCACACAGGAAAGAATGCGTGGTGTGAAAAACAAAACCAACACACCACTCTGCTGAATGGAATTCACCATTTTGCAACTGTCCAAAAAGTTCTTGCTGCCAGGGACATGTCAGAAAAACAAAATAAACCGCCTCAGCAGGCCAAACGGGGGTGCAGCCACGTGGGGCGGCTCTTGGCTTTCCAGCGGAGGGCCTCGCTCAACTCCAAGCATACACACCCAGCAAACCCCGACTTGTAAGAAAATTCATTGCAAATTCTTTTTCCAAGTGTGACCTTGGTCACACAGCCCAGGGACAGAGGTGCTAAGTGCTATCCACTTGCCCTCCCACGTGCCATCGGGCACTGTGGGGCATGGACACAGGCTGGTGACCAGGGATGGAAATGCCTGCAGCTTGGAGGTTTACCGTCGACCGGGCCCCTTCCCACATGTGATCGCGTGTCCCTCTCGTCCACAGACGAGGAGCGGACCCGGGATGCAGAGGGTGGCTGAGCGCAGAGTCAGCCAGAGGCACTGGGCTCATGCCCACGGAGGCCGCTGGCTACTCTTTGCACCCCCGACGGCTCGGGCTGCCCGAGGACTCTCCTCTTCCCACCTCGGATCCCAGGTGCCTCCCGCCACCGCAGTATTTTTAGAATGTAAAATAAAAACAAAGTGTTAGGCAACAAAAGTTCCCTCAGCAAACATGTGCAGGGAATTTGGGGTGGGGGGGCTCTCAGAGCTTCCTGTGGCTGTTAGGGGGAAAGGCTGTCCTGAACGAACTCTACAGATAAAGGTTTTGTGGACTCCACCCCCACTCCAGACACAAACTACGAACCCCAAAGGAAGGACTGCGAGGACCAGGAGGCGCAGTTAAGCAGCCATTTTGGGCTCTGCATATAAAACATGTTGAGCTGGGGGTCTCTTGGCCCAGCTGGTGGCTGGTTGCTCGGCTCCTGATCAGCTTTCAGCGCGCTATCGGGGTTCCAGGCCAGCGGAACTGGTAGGACACATCAGTTAACCTGAATCTCTCCCTCCCCCTCTCTCGCCCTTTCCCCCCTTGTAAGTAAGCCCATTATTGACCTTTCTGTGTGTCTGCAGTTGGGTCTTGAGCGCACGGGTGAGGGCGGACAGGCACCCCAGTTCACATGGGGCTGCCCGACACACTGCCACGCACAGTCCCTCCCAGGGGCGGGAGGCCTGGAAACGACCCCAGCAGCTGGCTGCAGAAGCCTCCAGTGTGACCAGGACCCGAGGCCAGATGCCAGCCAGCGGGACGTGGGCAGCACTGGCCTGGGAAGCCTGGGTCCACGCGGTGACTGGTGCCTAGGAGTCCCGTGAGGAGGGCCGTCCACATGGATGTGTGGGACGTGCTCGGAGGTGTTAACGGCCTCAGCCAGGGCCCCATCCTGGTGACACGTCTGCTTCTTCAGCAGCACAGTGTAGAGATGCAGGTGTCTCCGGGGCGCCTGGCCGGGCCGGGGCTCCCCGGTGGGCGGGGCGCTGGAGGAGGGGCCACACGCCAGGTAGAGCTGCCGCGCAGAGGGACGCGCCGGGCTGGCTGGCTTTGTCTCTTCCCCACGACTGGTGGCGCCTCTGTTCCGAAGTCGCCCTGGCAGAGGTGAGAGCCCCATGGGAGCGGGCGGGGCTGGAGCTGCAGCTCCCCAGAAAGCGCTACCCCAGAGCCGGGCACGGACGGACGTCGGCCAGGCCAGACGCAGGCTCTCACGGACAGCTGTGGCTGGACCTGCCTCAGGCGCGGGAGCGGAGCCCCATCAGGCCGGCACCTCGGGGGGCGGTGCGAGCTGCTCAGGCCTCTCTGGCTGCTCCCAAGCCACTTCCAATCCAGGACAAGGGCCCGCTGAGGCGCTCGCGACTGAGGTAAATGAAAGGAATTACTGCACTGAGCAGCCACTCAGCGCCAGGTACCTAGCCCGACTGTGTGGAAGCCGTCTCGGGGATGAGCCCCGTGACTCGGGGAGCCAGGGAGACCCCATTTCCAGTCGGAGAAGCTAGAACACAAAGAGCTTAAGGAACGTACTCGAGGAACAAGCGGAGAATCAAAGGCTTTGCAAGACATCCCACAGCTTCCCGGTGCGCGGCCGAGTCCCGCGGGCGAGGTGCTCTCACCTCCGCGAGGGGTGACTTCTGGGCAGAGGTGCTGCCGGCCGGCCGTGGGGAAGACAAAGCTGGCCGGTCTCATCTCCGCCCAGCTCTTCTCTCCCCCTGCCCCGCAAACCCGTATTCCCAGGCTCACCCCCAGACAGCTCCTCTGGGAGTGCCCCTC
>NW_004567114.1:2639817-2641268 GCF_000260355.1 Condylura cristata
GGCTCTGCTCCGGGCCCGTGACCGAGGGAGCTGGCCCTGCCCGGCTCTGCTCGGGGCCCGTGACCGAGGGAGCTGGCCCTGCCCGGCTCTGGCGCTGGTTTCCCAGCCTCCCCACTTCTTGAGGGAGAGCTCCGGATCACATGCATTTGTACTTTCGAGCGCGGCTTCTATTTCGATGTTTGGGAAGTGCTTGTTGAGTGAGTGGTTACCCGAAATAGCACAAGGCGCTCCCACTCCCTCCCCACCTCCAGAAAGAACCTGCGGGCGCAGCCACTTCTGCCACGACCCCCAGCGGCCACGGAGCCACACCCCCCAGGCACCGGCTCGGGACCAGCCCCTCCCACTCCCCAGAGCGCAGTTAGCGCCTCTCCTCAGTGCTGCTGTTGCTTTCACACGAGAGACCAGGACGCACACGGCGGGGGCGGCGGGTGCGGCGCGGAGCGGCACATGGGCGACCACTACTCCCTCGGGTGCGGACGCCCAACCCACATCACCCGCCTCCGGGGCCCGCGTCCCCACGGTGCCGGGCAAACGAGTGACCTGCCCCAGTAAAGTCTCTGGACTCCACATCCCACGCTGCCTCTCTCGGAGCAAAGTCAGCAGCGATGGCAACACTTACTCAGCGGCGCAGGTATTTTAAAACAGCTGCTTTGCCGCCGATCAGCCGAATTTCTGCTTCCCCAAATAACGCTGCGCCTGCGGCCCAGCGGCCCTTCCCTCTCCTCCTCCCCTGCCTCGCCCCTGCCCCCTCCTCCAGCCAGGTGCCTTCACCCCCGCAGGGCCCTGGGCTGGGTGAGGTCACGCTCCTGGCCTGCAGGGGCTGCGGCCTGCTTGGCACCAGCGCTATTAATCCCTATGACCTGTGGACATTTGACAGTGGATACCAACTGCTGCCTCCCAGGGAGTGGGCAGGGTCAGTCCGTGCAGCCGGGACTTCCCGGGTCGGTCCCCCAGTGCCCCTCTGTCCCCATCCCACAAACATGGAGGCGAGCCTCGTGCCAGACCCAACAATAGGCCCTGCCCTGGGGAGACCCCGGACGGCCGCTGGGCGAGCAAGGCCACTCAGGACAGCTCCGGGCGCAGAGTATCAGGGGAGCTGGGCGGACTCTCCCTGCTGGGCAAGCCACAAGGCGGCGGCGAAATCTCCAGGGTGGACAAGGTGGTGGGTGACCTGGGAGAAATCCAGAGCAAGGGGGGGAGGCAGGGAGTGCCCACATGGGGAGGCTCATTAAAGGAGAGATCGGGTCAGCCTCAGGGCGCCCATGACAGCAGAGGCCAGGAGGCGACCGGTGGGCAGTGCTGAGGGTGGAATCGGTGGCGACGGGCAGCCTGAGCCGTGGGGGGCTGGCCCCGCTGTCAGTGAGGGGCACTGCGGGGTCCGAGGGGCTGCCGTGACTGACCGGATAGTTTAAACAACAGCAAGAAACCAAAGGACGGGGGCCTGGGCAGAG
>NW_004567114.1:2642113-2642662 GCF_000260355.1 Condylura cristata
CGCTTCTTCACGGCCAAGGCCCCGCGTGGCGGCACCAACTGGCCCTAGCCCCTGGCCTCTGGGCCTCCTGGTTCCGTAGCGCCAGCACTGGGGAGGGGCGGGGTGATGGTCTGTCCCATGCGACACACAGAAGCGGACTGATAAAGGAGGGGCACTCGCCAGGCACGTGGACCTCGGCCACGCAAGATAACGCTGTATTTTAAAATACGACAGAACAGACTGAGGTCATCCCCTGCCATTTCATACCAGGGACACGCTCCACTGTGGAAGGCCTTGGGGTTGGTAAGCCTCATTCTTTCTGGAAAGAAACCAGAATAACTCAGGGGCCAGGGGCTGCGAGAAACAGCGGCTTCTGGCTGGGGTCCGGTCTCCCTCGAGGGGCCTGGGCCAAGCTTCCCACCCAACAGAGTCCTGGAAGCGAGAGGGCAGAGTCCCTGCTCTGGGTCTGGGCGGAAGAAGGACCCGGGCGCTCGTGTCTCATCTGTGCAGACCTGGAGCTGTGGCCAGCAGAGCGGCAGCACAGCACGCCTGGCGTGGGGGCCATGACAG
>NW_004567114.1:2643827-2644857 GCF_000260355.1 Condylura cristata
CGCCGCCCGCGCCCTCCTGAGGGTCTGCGCGCTCTCCCCGGGCCCAGCTCAGCCCAGTCTGACCGTGGGACCACACCCTTGGGACCCAGCCTGCGGCGCGACGGTCCTGGGCGCGCCGAGGGAGCGAGGTCACACAGGACGGGAGCGAGGTCTCCAGGCCGCGGCGCGTGCGGGCTCCGGGAAGCGTCCTCTTCGCTGGCTCGGCCCCTCAGAAACACGCAGAGACTCTCCAACACGCCAACTTCCCGGCTCAAGCCCCAAGTCAACGAACGGGGCAACCTGGCAACCCCCTTCTCCTGTGGAGGCCTGGGGCCCCCGTCTGCTCCCGATTCTGGAGGCCTCCCGTTTCCCCCACGGGCAACGAGGCGGCTGTTCATTGCCATGTCGGCGTCCAGTGCGGCAAGATTTCGAGGGCACAAAACAGGCCTGCGGAGCCGGGGCCCGGGCACGACCGGCCCGCAGGAGGCATGACCCCGGCCCCGCACGGCCCTGCTGGGGACTGGCCGGCCGTCAGAGGTCGGGGCACAGCGCCCCTCCTCGTGCTCCACCGAGGGCCCCGCGCGGGGGAGGCCGCACCTCCCGCCCCGCCTCCTTCATGCTCATTTCTTAGAAACTGTCTCTGTGACACTCTGAGCAGCCCTTCCCACCTCCACACCCCGAGACGGCCCTGGAGTAGAGACGGAGGAGCGGGGTGCACAAAAGACTCTCACTTGGAGCGGGAACAATCGCGGCAGCTGAGAAGCCCCCCGGGGCCGAAGGACCCTGGCAGCAAAGACCCGCGGGCACGTCCCCACGGCCAGCCCCAGAGCGGGCGGCCCTGCCGCAGCGGGACCTGCCTGCAGCCCGGGCGGACCTGCAGCGGTTCACCTTCCTGCCACATTTGCATTTTTTAAAGGAACAGCAGTTCCACAAAGGGAGACACACAAAAGAGCAGGGGACTCCCGGGTGCAGTCGAGCTCGGTGCCCCAACTCCGCGCCCGGCCGCCGCGAGGGGGTCCCGGCAGCTGCAGCCATCACCGGCTGCCCACGC
>NW_004567114.1:2644957-2648898 GCF_000260355.1 Condylura cristata
GGGGTCCTGCCCCAGGGCACACAGGTGTTTGCGCCACCTGCAGGTACCGCACAGGGTTTCTGGGCTTTAGAAGGAGGCGCCTGGCCCCACCTGCCTGGGCCAAGCGGTCGACTCCCCGAGCCCGTGGGGTGAGCGGCTGGGGGGTAGGACCTCTGGGCGCGCAGCACTGGCGGCTTCCAGCCTGCAGGGGCCACGCGGGAGCTGGGGGCCGCCCCTGAGCGCCCCTCCCGGCCCCCCACCTCCACCCCGGCCCTGCAGCCCGCTCGGGCCGCCCCTGAGCGCCCCCCGCCCCCAGGCAGGCACGGGGCGCAGAGCTGGCGTTACACAGCAAAACCAGCGAGAACAAAACCCAGCAGCGCGGCGGGAGGCTGCGGAGGAAACCCGGAGCGTACCTGAATTCTTCAATTGCAAACATGACCTCGTCGGAGGCAGTTTCCTTAGATGGTCTGGCAGCCCCTTGGTTCCCAGGCCAACCATTTAGTCAGTCAGCTGGTGCAAAGTGCAGGAAAAAAGAGGCGGGGTTTGCACCCCCCAATATTCTGAAGTAACCGGCTTCTGCAGACGGGGGCTGCAGCCTCCAGCTCCGCCAGCTGCTGACAGGCACAGCTAACAGGGAGGCAGCTAGAGGACCATGTGACCTCCAGCGCGGCTGATGAATGCAGCGGCTGCCTAGGCTCTGGGGCCGGCCCGGGGTTAGTCCAGAGAGACCAGGCGCCCCCGGGCGCCCCGGGCCCTGGGGAGACCTGTCCACCCGCCCCAGCCCACCGCAATTCTGCAGGGTGAGGCGGGGCGGGCCTGGGGGAAGGAGGAGGACGCCGTCCCCCGGCCAGCTGCCCCGTGACCTCCTCGTCCTGGGGCGCTCTGTCCCAAAGGCCCGTGGCAGCGAGCAGGGCAGGGCATCCACAGAAGCCACCGGAATCCTCGCCCATGGCGCCACTGCCTGGCCACGCAAGTCATGCTGCGTGCCCTTGCCGCGACCTTGTAGTCGGCGGTGACGAGTGAGTGCGTCGCCGTCAGACGACTTACACTTAGCCCGTGTCTAGGACGCACCAGGCTCTTATCAGCTCTCTGAAGTAGATAAACTGCTGTTCGTGATCTCAGAGCGGAAGTTAAGGAAAGGACACCAGGCCCTCCCTGGTGGCCCAGCGGGGTAGAGCGCAGCAATAAGGAGCTTAAGCCACGGCCGGGAGTTCGATCCCGGCCCAGGAGGTGACCCACAGGGCGCGGCAGACCTCTCCTGACCCGCCCGCTGCTCTGCTCAGCAGGGGACTTCATCCATCTGCCTGTTCTGCTCCCTGCTCTGTCTGGTGAAATCTTCTCATTGCCCCTGCACCCCTGGCCTGTACCCCAGTTCTGTATGCATAAATAAGTATATCTTTAAAAAAAAAAAAAGAAACAGAAAAGGAAACACGACGTCAGCTAAAGAAAGGGGCTTGTTTACCCGCCTGCGAAGCTCAAGCTGGCGAGGCGGGCCACAGCTGCTCGAGTCCTCGGTGCCCACTTTAAGCAAAAACACATCGGCCCAGGCGCAAAATCTTATCTTTCCAATTTCTTCTATTAAAAGTCTTCACCAACTAAAAAAACCCAGCCAGACATTCTCAGTTCCCCAAGCACGCCGGGGCCGCCTGTCTTTGGTCCGTGGCCAAGGGCCCCGGCCACTGCCAGCTCCCGCCGTGCCCCGCGCCAGCCTGGCTGCCCCCGGCCCCAGCAGCCGAAGCCGCTCCCCGGGCAGGAGCCGCTGGCCTACGACCTCTGCCCGCGTGCGGCACGGGGCAGGCTGCGGGTGGCCTGGCCTCTGCCCCAGGCCCGGCCCAGGCTCGACGGACAGAAGCCAGACAGGAGGCTTGCTGAACGGGCCTGTCTGCCTCGGCTTCCGGCCAGGGAGCAGCGTGACCAGCTGCAGGCCACGCGGGGGGCCTGGGCGAGCGTGTCTCTCCACAGGGCACCTCTACTGGTGCCATGCGGGGTGCCTGGGCGAGCGTCCCCTCTACCTGTGCCCACACCGCGTGCCCGGAGAAAACGCCCCCACTGTGGTGGCAGCACGAGTGTGGCCCGACTCAAGGTGAGGGGCAGGGGCCGAGCCAGGCTGGCCGTGGGGCCGCCCCTCATCCTGGCCGGTCAGCGCCTGTGCTGCACGGGTGGGCCTCTGGGGACACGCGGCCACCCACGAGCCGGTCTGAGGCCCAGGGCTGCGACCAACTCCCGGCCGTGCCCTCTAGGGTGAGGACCCATGCAGGCGGGGCTGGGGAGGAGGGGGCTCTCCCTCTAGCTCAGTGAGGCCCAGAAGCCCTCTCCGTGGTCCCCATGATTTCAGGGGTGCTCTGCTGATGCACTGACGGCGGCACGGCACGTCTTCCCGCAGAGGCGTCTCCTCCCTCACAAGCTCAAATGCTTCAAGAGCTCACTGGTACCGGGCCGGGCAGGGGCAGGTGTTTCTGTCCCGTGATCGTCGGGGGCGACGTGTGCGAGACACAACCTGAGGGCGCATGTCCAAAATCATCGACCCAGACACCCCGCCCCGCTTCCAACAAGCTGGTGGACACTGCTCCAGCATTAGCACAGGCGTTTCTCCCGCACCAGCATCCCGGGCAATCCAGAGAGATGGTAGTGGGGGGCGCTGGCGATCGCAGGTGCTGGTAGAGGGAGTGAGGAGCAGCGGGCGCCCTGCCCGTCCCGGCGTTCAGGGTCAGGCGAGCGGCAGGCGCTCCAGACCGGTGAGAACCCACACCCCAGCCTGGCCCGCGCCAGGCCTGGGGAGCAGCGAGCCGGGCACTGGCCTCTGGGCAGCTGCAGCAGGGCCGGGCCTGGCGAGCGGAGAGCGCCCAGACGGCCTCCTTCCAGCCACTCGGGCCCTCCCGGCCGGGGAGCCCCCAGGGGCTGCCCGAGGTCCTGCAGGCGCAGGGTTGGTAAGGTGGCCGGCACCGGGCCCTTCAGTCACGCTTGCACGTGGTGCCACTGTTCACACTTGCCCGTGGTCATGCTGCTGGTGACGGCGGGGCGGTGACCTGCACCCCATGGGCCCTGGTGCCTCCCCGGTGCCCGGGCACCGATGATCCACCTGCCGCTAGGAGAGGCCTCGTGCTCAGGCAGCAGTGGCCAAGATGGGGGTGGGGCAAAACCCTAAGGGTGCTTTTACCCAGCTGGCCTTGCCCAACCCCAGATTCGGGGCTGAAAGTGGCCCCTGCTACCCTGGGAGGGAGGCGTGGAGTCCCAGGTACCCCAGCCTTGAGGCCAGACCAAAGGCCTCCCTCCGTCAAACACTAGTCGTCATCCCAGAAATACACGTGCCGTCTACGGAACACCATCCTGGAGAAGATGCAAATACAGCTTTGGGAGGAATCTATTCTGGTTTGGGGGCCCCATCCCCAAGGTATCCTACTTAGGGGTTGCGGGGCACCCACTAGCAGGGACCCTAGTTTTAGTCCCTTAAAGCCTTCCCGCGGCACAGCCCGTCCTATGCATGTCCCCGGCCCTGGGTTAACAGCGTCCTGAACTTCCAGAACACTTTCACCCCATGGGACGAACCTTCCCCAAACTTTAAAACAAAGGGAAAAGCCCCTCTTGAGTCAACAGGCAAGTGGGAGACCCCCACTCTGCACTCTTACCTCGATGACATAATTCTACTAACTTCTACAGCGGCAGTTCACTTGAACATAAAAACGCAAAATAAAGCCATCTCTCACCTTCCCTTTCACACTTGTAGTTAAACTCCAGGTCACCCCAAAGCCTCGGACCCTAAGGCGGCCACAATGAGGGCACACTTCCCACCGGAGCTCACACGCCCCGCTGTCTCCGCCCACCTCCCACCCGGCGCGGGCCAATCCCCGCGGGGCCACCGGCCTCGGCCAGCAGGCACCGCGCGCCCACGTCCAGGCTGCGCGAGAGTCTACATGCAGGGTACAGCCCTAGAGGGTGGGCACCGACAACCTCAGGGGCGCAGG
>NW_004567114.1:2650763-2653217 GCF_000260355.1 Condylura cristata
GCCGCCGTCCCGCCCTGCAGATGTCCCGTGGCCCACAGCAACGGTGCTCGTGTGAGCTGGCGCCACCCTCCATGGGGAGCCTGGCACTGGAGGCACACGGGTGGGCGCTGGGCCAGGGTCCAGCTCAGGGTGGCAGCGGGGCACAGGGGTGCGGCTGAAGTGGCAGCCCCGATGCCCACACGCAGGCCGGCTGGTCAGCGCCAGAGCTCGCAGTACTGGCAGCTGTCCTGAAGGGCCAGTTGCACTGGCCAGCTCTTAGGGGTGGCCAGGGGCAAGTCAGTGGTGCTGGTCAGCACTGGCCAGCAGGTGGTTACCAGAGGACCAGTCACAGCGTTTCGGCTGCTGTAGGGTCCTGGGCATGGCCAATGGTGCTGGCCAGCAGGTGATGTCGGACACAGGGCTGGAGGTCTCCAGGTCTGGAAAGGGCTGTGTCCAGACGGAGCTGTCTGAAGCCCTCTGAAACCTCGGCCTCCATACCCTGCAGGGTCCCTGCCTTTCAGGCCCGACTGCCTCAGTCACAATGCCAGCTGTTTCAGGACTTGATTGGCTCCAGCGGGGCTCAAATCTGACTGGTCCCGAGTGGTCTCAAAGCCTTGAATGATCCAGTGGGAGCTTGGCCTAATCGCTGCGTCTACGAGACCAGCGTGGTAACCAACGTCCCCACCTGCCCGTCCCACCCACCCCGTGCTATGTCAGGCGGCCTTGGGCTGGCGGTGGGCCGGGTGGGGAGGCCGGCTCTGCTGCCTGTGGTCTCAGCCTGGGGCAGAGCTGGGGGCACCGGCGGGTCGGCTTGGGCACCGGCCCCAGGAGCCGGGGGCTGTCCTCAGGCCGCCCTCTGAGCTCTGGGCAGGAGCGAGGCTGATCAGCTGTAACCCTGCCCCGGGGCAGCAGAAAGACCTCAGACCTTTCCTTCAGCACACGCTCATTTCTGCCTAGGAACAATTTTCAAAATCGCTACAAACCGCGCCCTTAAACAGCGTGCCGGTGGGCCAGCCTGAACTCATTCTCCTGGGACAGCAGGACCACACAGCGACCCCTGCTGGCTGATTCTGAGGCTGACCTCTCCGGGGGCGGGGCCTCTCCTCTCCGGGGGCGGGGCCTCTCCCCTCTGGGGGCGGGGCCTCTCCTCTCCAGGGGCCTCTCCCCTCTGGGGAAGGGGCCTCTCCCCTCTGGGGGCGGGACCTCTCCTCTCCAGGGGCCTCTCCCCTCTGGGGAAGGGGCCTATCCCCTCTGGGGGCGGGGCCTCTCCTCTCCGGGGGCGGGGCCTCTCCCCTCTGGGGAAGGGGCCTCTCCCCTCTGGGGGCGGGACCTCTCCTCTCTGGGGGCGGGGCCTCTCCCCTCTGGGGGCGGGACCTCTCCTCTCCGGGGGCGGGGCCTCTCCCCTCTGGGGGCGGGACCTCTCCTCTCCGGGGGCGGGGCCTCTACGCTCCGGGGCGGGGCCTCTCCCCTCTGGGAAAGGAGCCGCACCCCTCTGGGGGCGGGGCCTCTCCTCTCCGGGGGCGGGGCCTCTCCCCTCTGGGGGAGGGGCCTCTTCTCTCCGGGGGCGGGACCTCTCCTCTCCGGGGCGGGGTCTCTCCTCTCCGGGGGCGGGGCCTCTCGTCGCCGACCCCGGGACAGTCCCTTAACGTGGATTCTCTGCATTTCCAAAGTAAGGCTTCTCCAGAGACGGCCGCTGTCCTTGAGTGGGTGGACGGCGGTGCTCTGGGTGACATGCAGCGCGCTCCTCTCTGACCGTTTCTCTAAGATTCAGCTCATTTTCTAATGTCGCCTACAAAGAGCTAAGCACAGCGGTTACCCCTGCTTAAGACATTCTTCCCTGACTGGTCTGGGTTTGCTTCTGCCCCATTTATAGCCTCTCTACTTGTGAAAGGCCTTGAAATTAATTCTAAATTTTCGCTTAATTTTCTTGTCAAAGCTTCCTGAAATGGGGGCGGGGGCTGTTTTCCAGAACTTCGTCTTCAGAGCTGCTCTGAATTCTCTCCAAGCATCACACTTGGGGGTCGCTGGAGAAGATACAGGGGCGACTGATTCACAGGCGTGACTCACGGAGCCCCTCCTCCCCCAGGCTCCAGCTATTCCGAGGCAGCTACCACAATTAACTCTAACTTCCTAACGTTACAAACCCGCAACAGTGCTTCTAAGTCACAGCCAAACCCACGCCAGAGGCATGCACGACCCACCCACCGCACAGGCAGGCTCACACCGAGTCACAGAAGAAACGCGACGAATGAGAGGGAGCCGAGTCCAGACCCGCGTTCTCCACGGAGGGCAGAGTGTCGGCATGAATGGAGCAACAAGCGGATTCATTAAGTGTTCTAAAGGCTGTAAGGGGTGGGCCCGCCGGCTCACCCGCTAAAGGAAGGGCTGCCCCGGGTCCAGGCCAGCGGTCGAGTCTAGTCTGTCCCAGCTGGAGTGTGATGACTAGGCTGGGCACACACACACACACACACACAC
>NW_004567114.1:2653586-2654721 GCF_000260355.1 Condylura cristata
CCTGTCTGGGCTCACACTCTCTCACGCACACATACACAGGCTACCTGTCACGCTCCTGAGGCTGACACCTGTCTGGGCTCACACTCTCTCACACACACACACACACACACAAGTCATGCTCCTGAGGCTGACCCCTGTCTGGGCTCACACTCACACACACACACACACACACAAGTCACGGTCCTGAGGCTGACACCTGTCTGGGTTCACACTCACTCACTCACACACACACACACACACACACACACAAGTCACACTCCCGAGGCTGCAGTCGGTGTGGGAGGCGGTGAGACCTGGGACGTCTCTCCCAGGGCAAAGGGCTGGGAGTTCTGTGGGGTTCCTTTAACGGGGCTTGGGCCCCAGTCACCTCTCAAAGGCTCCCACTGCCATCACCCTGGGGTGGCAGAGAGGAAGAGCTTTTACTCTGCAGGTTGGCAAGGGCAGAGGGTGTAACAGCAGGGTGCCCTCTCCTGGTGGCCGCCCAGGAGAGGAGCTGTCTCAGACGCCCAGGCTGCAGGCTGGGTGCCTCCCCGGCTTGCCGCCCTGCCTGAGCCCCCTTCCACACGGTGAGAGCAGGTGGGTCAGGGCGCAGAGGCCGAGGAAGGGGTGCGTGGCCAGGCTGCTAGAGAGGTGCTGACCAGATGGGCGGTTTCTGGCCCCCCAAAAGCATTCTTCTTCCCTGCGTTTTATTTCTGAGAATCAGGCATGCTCCACTAACGCGTCCAAGGGGAGTTCTTCCTCAGCCAGAACAGTTCAGCTTCTTGCCCCGGGAGGCGCCCCCTTGCGTGAGACTTGGGGTGCATCCGCACTCCTCCTCACACAAAGCTGACGCCCAGCCTGCAGCCCGGGTGTGTAAATTAATAGGTGTGGAGATGCGCTGATCAGGCCCTTTCTGGGGGCATGTCAGGGTGTGGGGCTGAGAACACCTGCTCCTCGGGCAGACTGCGAGCCGGGGGAGAGCCGGCCCTCGCTTACTTTCGAGGCCTCGTGCTCGAACTCCAGCTCTCGGGGCTCGCCACTCCTGCCCCCCGGTGACGCAGGCAGGCTGGCGGGGCGGGCACCGGCGCAGCGGGCTGGGCACAGCGGGCTGGGCGCTGTCTTGGCAGGACGGCGAGCGCTGGGGGCGTCACAGACT
>NW_004567114.1:2654861-2664900 GCF_000260355.1 Condylura cristata
GGACAGCACTGCGCCTTGCGGGGGTCAGCAGGAACCAGAGCCCCCCGATTTCTCACTGCAGAGCTTCTCCCCTTCACAGAGGCTCTGAAGAGTGGGGTCTGCATCCCCGGGGAGGTTGTCAAGCCTCAACCCCTCCCCAGACCACAAGAACCCGAGGCTGGGAGGCGGGAAGCCGGCAGCGGGTGTGGCCAAGCCCCGGGGTCCTGATGCACAGAAGCCTCGTCCCTGGCCACCCGTCCGGGCCTTCTGCCGGGCCTGGCCCCGGGGGTCAGCAGACAGCCTCACCTGTCACGCTGGAAGGGCCAGGATGGGGCGCGCTTCCTGCTGCGGAGGGCAGCCTCAGCACGGAGCCCCGGCCCGACCACGCGCCCAGGGGAGATGCCCCGCCGGGGATGGGGACGCGCCTGCTGCCTGCTCTCCCGGGCCTGCCCCGAGAGGGAGGGTTCCTCCTTCCCTGAAGGGCCCCCCCATGTGCAGGCCGGGGGAGCTGGCAGCGGGTCCCACCCCCAAAATCCCACCACCCCCAAAGTCCTGGGGGAAGTGAAAAGTGATTAAAGGTCAGAGAGCAGCACTGACTGGAAGAAAAACCAGATTTCCCTGCAGCAGAGCTGAGCTGGGTCATCGGAACAAGGCTTCTAGTGAAAACCACCGAGAGCCAGGGAAAACTGCTGAAGAGCAGAACTTCTGGAGGCGTCAAACCCGCGTCAGCGCCGTGAGGACCACGGCTCGCTGAGCCCAGGGACAGCGCGCGAAGAGGCACCGACACGGAGCGGCCGTTCTCCCAGGGCGCCTGCTGAGCCTAGACACCTGCGGCGGGCTCCGTGTGGTGGGCCTCTTCACAGGCCCGGGGCAGGGGGCCTGGGCCCCCTTCCCCAGCAGGCCCTGGGCCCCCTTCCCCAGCAGGCCCTGGCTCCCTCAGGGTCGCTGAGCCCGGGGTGGGCGGGGCAGGCCCTCCAAGGCCACGGCACGCTGAGGGCTGGGGCGCAGGCGCGTCACTGCCCACGGTTCAGAGCACCGGACCCGAGTCCCACCTCTCACCACCCCTGCCCCTCGCTGGCCGGGTGGCCGATCGGGAACCAGCGGTGACAGCCGGCCACGAGGGAGGCCCAGGGTGGGAGCACGAGGCTCTGGCCACCCCACCAGACCCACAGCGAGGCGTGCTGACGACTGTTGTTCTACCGTAAACGCAAAGGGACGACATGACCGAGAGGGGCCACGTCCCCGCCGCTTGTCTGGGCGCTCGGACTCACTGCGCTCAGCCTGAGCCCTGCGCGGAACAGGTGACGCGGTCACCTCGCAGCCATGCGGCGCGGCCAAGCCGGACCCTGCTCTCAGTGTGCCACATGCTGCAAATGCAGCGCAGCGCGGGGCGCCTGGCCTGGCGCCGAGTGGGCATGAGCACGTGTGTGGGGGTTCTGGGGGTGTAGGCACAGCACTACCTACGGCAGTGGGCTCTGGAGCAGATCCAACCCCGGCCCAGTCACGGCCTAGTTGTTCCCCGTGAACAGTTTACTTTCCCCCAGTTCTCCTCTGTCACGCCCTCCAGTTGGCAAGCGGAGGGCACCGGCTGATGGCACACACGGCCTGCGTTCTCCTGGAGTCCAGACAAGTTAGCTCTTCCCTGTGGCCCCAGGTTTGCCAAAGACCAGCCACGGCCCTAGAGAGCCAGTTCACCACCTTCAGGACGGTCACTGGCCTCCAGGGTGTGAGGCCACGGGGCGCCTGGAGTCTGGGGCTCCCCGCACACCCCCTCGGTGGCCTTCACAGGCTGACAAGCAGGCAGGTTTCGTTCATGAGCAACAGCTGCCTCAGGAGCCTCCTCCCGCTCGCTCGCGGCAAGCAAGGCCCATCCATGGCCCGCACCGCCTGCCTCCTGCCTTGCCTGGCCAGGCTGAGCTGCAGCCCCCGCCGGCCCCAGGCCCGGCCCCAGGCCCCTCTTCGGCTGGTGCTGAGAGGGGAACCTCTTGCTTCTTCTTGCTGCCTGCGTGGGAGTGCAGACGCTGAGGGACCCGCTGAAGCCCTTCCCCAGCTGGCTGGGTGCCTCCAGGGGCGCCTCGGGGACACCTAGCACAGGCCCCTTCAGAGGAGTGGACTCTTCACCCGTCTGCGGGGCCGAAGAACCCCCACCTGCGTGGGCCCGGCAGGCACGGCTGCCTTGGGTTACCACGGGCAAACGGTGGAGTGAGGGGCCTTGAGGCCACCAGCCCTGCACCAAACCTCTCCACTTCCAGAAAGGGAGGTGCAGAGAGGAGGCACCCCTCGTCTGGGGGTCCCCAGGGGACACCCTATAACTGCCAAAGCACTAGCAAGGATAGTAAACGTGGCTCTTCGATAACAATAAAGATGTCAATAAATCTAATTTTACATTGAGAGGGAGAGACGGCAGATGTCTGTCAAGAGGGGCCAAGGGCTCACGCTAGGCAGGAAGGTTGGCGGGTGCAGGGAAGCGAGTGTGAGGTCTGGCGGCAGCGCACATAGGTGCCCGGAACCCTAGTGCTGGGCACTTCTGGGCAGCCCGCAGCTGGGTCCTTCGCCCTCCAGCCAAGTGGCCAAGTCACTGTCTTTGTTCCTCAGGCATCCTGGCTGTGCAGGGCGAGCAGAGTGGCGCCACCTTCTGGGAGCCCCGCAGGGCCCAGCACAGACCCCAACCTCCGGGCACCCCAGCCCCGCCCCTTACTGCAGGGGGCTGGGAGCTGTGCCCGCACCCGCTGGCCCCTCAGCCCAGCCCTCTCCCCGCCACACCCTGGAGCTCAGACGTACAACCTACAACATTTCCACCCGCCACAGAAAGTCAAACCACTCCCCAGAGAAGCTGCCTAAATCGTCGAGCTAAGGAAGGTCTCGAGCTTCGCGATGCCCTGTTGGCACAGGCCGGAAGGTGCTTTCTCCACGGTGACAGCATTTTCCAGCTATTGTTCCTGAGAAGTGTCAGTGCTTTGACCCACCTAAAATGCCCCCACTTGTTTCTGGGGAAGTCGCCAGCCTGGTGGGAGGGAGGAGAGTGGCGGCACGCCCCCTCCCCGCTCTGTCGCCAGGGTCTCCCCAACTCCCGCACACTGGTCACCCACAGTCAAAACCCAGGACGGCGCTGCCGTGGGAAGTCGGGTCTCCCAAATGCGCGCGCCTGCTGTGAGCGCGGCCACGGAAGAGGCCAACGAGAAAAGCTGCAAGATCAGAAAGGGAAGATTTGTTCTGGTGTGTCGCACACTCACCCAGGGGATTTTCAACCCAGGGGAGTGGACAAAGTGGCAGAAAGGGGTCTTTTCAGTCACCTGCGTGGAAATCAACATGTCAGAAAGAAGCGTCGATCCTCTCACACTCTGCACACAAGAATCAGCTCAAAATGGATCACAGATTAAGTGTAAGACTTAAAAAATAAACTTCTAGGCGCTCCCTGGGGCGCAACGGGTTAGGACACAGCACTGCAGCTGGCTGCAGCTGCTTCAGTGCGAGTTCGATCCTGGGCCCTGGAGGTGACCCACAGGGCGCGGCAGACCTCTCCTGACCCGCCCGCTGCGCCCCTCAGCAGTGTGCTTCGTCGATCTGCCTGTTCTGCTCCCCACTGTCTCTGGTGAAGCCTCGCACCACCCCTGCACCTCTGGCTTGTACCCCAGTTGTGTATGCATCAATAAATAAAATATTTAAAAAAAAAAAAAAAAGAGAAGACCTAGGGGAAAATCTTCCTGCTCTTGGGTTAGTGAAGGCAAGATCCCTAGGGGAAAATAATGGTGAACATCACCAAAATTAAAAATTTTATGGATGGAGCTGGAAAAGATCATGCTTACTGAGATAAGCCAGAAAAAAAAGGAAATATACCGGATGGTTTCACTGATAGCAGGAGTATAAAGGACCAGGGGAGAAAATAATAATGATAATGAGCAGCCACATACCAGAGACATTTTGCGGGGTGCAGTGGGGCATGGGATCAAAAACAGCGGGGGGAGGGAAACGCACTGGACAATGGTGATGGCACAGGGTGACTTGGTGATGGGAAGCCCACGGGGATGACAAGTGAGATGGGAAAAGGCACAAAATGATGTAAAAATAAACTATTATATTATTTTTTTAAAATGTGTTTTAAGACACCACTAAGAAAATGGGTGAGCTATGGGCTGACAGAAAATACTGTGAATCGTCACCCTGAGAGGGGACGTACATCCAGAACATTCCGTGAAGCCTCCTAACTCCACAACAGGATGACACCATAATGTGAACTGCAAACACCTACATGCCCAGCGGCAAGGACTGGGTAAGTCACCAGACAGCTCCAGTCGGCAAATGGTATAGCGGCTAAGGAACTGAATTCCTAGTGAGAAAATGAGCTGAGCTGATGAGTGGCCAGAGGGAGGGCCACGTGGACAGGCAAGTGGCAAAGCAATCATGGTGAAATGGTGGCGTTAAGGGGCAGGATGACCTGAAGGAACTCTGCAGTCTTGCGGACTCCTACGCCAGCTTTCTGGGCTGCACCCCTACTTCAGTGATTGGAAACTCCCAGCAGCACCAGGGAGAGAACTGTGAGGACCCAAGGGCGGAGCTGAGTAGGCATGCTGGGACTTTGGGGGATACATAGAGAGCCACTCTGCCAAGTGGTCTCTCTCTCTTTCTCTTGCTCGCAACTGCATTTTGGCATGCAGGTGAGACCCACAGAGAGCCAACCCAGGTCACACAGGGGTGCCCTGTAACAGTGGGGCATGCAGGTGCTCACTGGATAATTCACTTTTTTTTGAGTCTGAAATGTTTATGTTAATATGTTGTTAATTATATTAATACCAGAATAATTAATGACACCAACGTGTCACGAGTGGCGATGCACTGGTAAATAAAAAGGCCACAAAGCTGCATGCAAAGCGTGGCATACAGGGACTTGTGTGACGGCGAGTGCTCTTCCTCCCCTCTTGCTCATCTACATTTCTGCATTTGCCACCACACTGAAGTGTTTTTATGATCAGAGAAAACAACAACAACAAAAAGAGGCACCTTAGTAGAAATGGAAGCAAAAACCAGACTCAGTTAAGGATGGCTGGCACTGGGCCCTCCCTGCTGGCACAATGAGTTAAAGCACGGCACCATGAGCTGTCCTCAGCCACTGCGGCTGAGTTCCACAGATCGCAGCAGACCTCTCCTGTCTCCCCGCTACTTCCCGCAGCAGTGTATTTCAGTAGAGCTATCTGTTCTGCTCCCCACTCTGTCTCACTATCACTCCCAAACCTCTGAACTGTACCCCAGTTCTTGTATGCATAAAAAATAAATAAATCTTGGCCCTCCCTGGCGGCGCAGTGGGTTAAAGCACAGCACTGCAAGCTAGCTGCAGCCTCTTTAGTGTGGAGTGCGAGTGCGCTCCCTGCCCCAGAGGTGACCCACATGGCACGGCAGACCTCTCTTGGCCCGCCCACTGCTCCCCTCAGCAGTGTATTTCGTCACTCGGCCTGTTCTGCTCTCCACGGTGTCTCTAGTGAAGCCTTTCACTGCCCCTGCACCTCTGGCCTGTACTCCTGTTCTGAATGCATAAATAAATAAATCGTGAAAAAAAACAAAACCTAAAACAAAAAAAGATGGGCATTTACTTGGTCATAAACTCAGTGACATAATGCGCTGCCCTCCAGAAAGAGCCTGACGCGTCTTAAGGTCATTCAACATATGCAATGTGTAACTGTCTCCGCTGGCCACCACGCTAGTCACTGAACGTTAATTATCAGAAAGACAGGACTGAGACAGCCCTGAGTTCCACATTTGGCTTCAGCCATCTGTAAGGACTTCTAGAGTAGACAAGGCCTGAGGCGCGCGAAGGTCACCCTCATCGACTTTGTTACTGTCCGTCTTGTTAGCCTGGCCGTCCTAGGGGGTGTGAAGTCATAACTCATTGTGGTTTGGGTTTATACTGTCAGAATGTCATGACATATTTTTGCTTGAAAAGCTTAGAAAACATCTGTCATGACTTTATTGACAACCCAGTATTTGCTCATGACGAATGATGCTTATTGGTTATTTGAGTATCTACTTCTGAGAAGTGCCCATTTATACAACTGTCCCATTTTTAATTGGATTCCTTTATCATCCTATTATGGAGAATTCTTTGTAAGTATTCTTTATGAATTCTAGCTATAAGTCCTTCATCAGATAGGTGATTCGCAAGTGTTGCTCCCACTGTGTAGGTTACCTCATCACCTTTCTTGATAGTACAGTTGACAGCACATTTTTAATTTTGATGAAATCCAATTTGTCTACTTTTTCTTTTATCATTTGTGCTTTTGATGTCATTATTAAGAAATCATTGTCCCACCCAAGCTCATGAAGATTTGCTCTTAAATCTTCTACAAGAGTTTAAAGTTTGGCCTAACATTTAGTTCACAATACATTTGCTAGCTTTTATATATAGTGTGAGGTCGGGGTTCAGCTCCATTCTTCTGTATGTGGGTTACCAGTGTTGAATCCCCCCCCCACACACACACACTGAATTGTCCTGGCATTCATGCTGAAAGCCAATTGTGTATAAATACAGTGACAGTGAGTCTTGATTTAGACCTGGTGAACTTGAGGGACCTGGGTGCAGTTTTCTTAGGAATAAGTTACATGTGTAGAAAACCAGGTCTCCTCAGAGCCCAGGAGCCAGCACAGTGAACACGATAAATATTTAATGAAATACCATCCATCTGTGTGATTCACAATTATGCTGCCTTGTCACCCATAGACTTGGCCACTCTGACGCACAGCACTCTGGAGACAGGGCCAGCTGGTTCTCTTCCTCGTGCTGCTCTTCCATTTGGGCCTCTCTCTTTATCCACTTCAGTCTGTTGCTTAACAGTTTTATTTTGTATAGTGACACCAATTGAAAGCATTTTCCTTCTTCCCAGGAAATGAAGTGTTTATCAACAGTACCCTAAAGCTGCTCAGCTAGAAATCTCAGCTGCTAGGAGAAAGCAATGCCAGTGGATACATTTGAGTTTTATCTGTCTATAGGCCCGTGGGCTCCAAGGCATGGTGCATTTCCAGTTTGTATTAAGGGCTTCATTTGTGTGCCAGGCCCAAGGTTTCTATGTTGAGCTGAAGTGAGGGCACTTAAAACACTAAGTTGCTAATGGGCTTCTGAGGTCAGAGCTCAGTAAAGGGAGCCTCCTCAGGAGGCCCACTTGCTACGGAGAAGTGGGAATCCTTGGCACCTGGCAGCGTCAAGGACGTCTCACTAAATGAAAGGCTTTCTGAAGACCACTGTCTTCCAGCAACTGAAAAGCCACTGGAAGAAAGAATAATCTAGCTCAAAGAAGCAGAGACGAAGAGTCAGCACAGAGGCCGACACCCCCTCGCCTCATGCCAGGGGCCAGCCCCCAGGCTTACCACCAGTGAAGAACACGGGTAAACACAAGCAGGGGCTCCCAGCCCTCTGCTGGCCCTCAGCCAGGTGCCCAGGCTCCTCTCGGCTTCAGGTCCACTCCCGCTCAGCCGCCCTGCTTAGCCCTACCACCCTGCCGGCACTCGATTTCCCTCTCAAGTAAAATGTTAAACACGGATATGTATTTATGACACAAGAACTCTAAAAAGATTCATATTCACTCTAGTAAGTTTAAATTTTTAAGTAAAGTATTTGCATTTACTACAACCAGGTTTACATTCAATATTTAGCACACTTAATATTCATGTGTAAAACAACATGCATCTGCATTGCCTAAAGCAATCACAACGTATACAAAAAGCACAAGCCCTAAGTCTTTTTTTTTTTTTAAAAAAAGATTCATTTTATGTATGCATACAAGAGCTGGAGTACAGGCTAGAGGTGGGGGGGGGGGAAGAGGACTACCCAGAGAAGTGGGGAGCGGAACAGGTGGATCTACTGAAACCCAATGCTGAGGGGAGCAGCAGCGGTGGGGGGTGGGGAGGGGGGGTGGGACAGGGGACAAAGGACAGGAGGGGCCTGCTGTGCCCTGTGGTCCCTCCCTGTCTGGGCTCAAACTCATTCTGCAGTGGCTGCTGACAGAGACTTAACCCCTTGTGCCACCAGGAAGGGCCCAAGGTATAAGGCTTGATCTCTTCCAGCCTGAAGGTCTAAAAGCCTGTGATCTTTAACCCAAGTTTTCTCTTGTCCCAATGAAAAAGCCACATAGTATAGGATTAAGCAAAGATATTTACACATCTTTAAAAATGGGTGTACCCACAAACACACCTAAGGACCAGTGGCAGAAACACTTGACCACACCTGTCCCCCGCCGACAAACTAGAGTCAGCCTCTAGGCTGGGGTGGCCTGAAACCAAGAGCAGGTGCAGCATGCAGCTCCTTCCTTGAGCCCCGAACAAGACTAAAGGTCCAGTGTGTCTGCTCCTATCGTCCGTGCTTTCTCTTGGCTTTTGGTGGCCTCTGATCTGCTCATGTGTGTCAACTGCTGACTGTCAGTGGCTGTGATTAACTGGGTGAGGGATTTGAGGCCCCTCTAGGGAGGGTTTCCTCCCACCTGGCAGGCAGATCATGCACAACCTCCCAAGTCACCTTCATCTAACCTGATATTAAGATGACACACGGCATCATTTCAGCTCCCAAGAGGGTCCATCTATTTTGATCTACCCCACCCCAAACTCAGCAGGGCCTTATGAAAATCCAGGGGTGTTTACTCGGGTTCTTCTCCCCTGGCAGGCTCTGTGTGCTGACTTTTACCTCCCAAGTCCCAGGGATCTGTCTGCAGCTCTAGTCCACTTCTCAGCTGATGCTCAGCAATGACAACTGATTCAAAGGGCGAGACGGTGCCGGCAGCACCCGCCGCCTCACCCGGATCTTGGCTCCACAAGTGCTTCCTGCCAGTAGCCCCTCCTTCCAGTCAGGGTGGCTTCCCTTTTGACTCTTCACCTTGTCTTGTTCTTAGTGGGCCTGGCCCCCAAACCTGATCAATCACCACCAGAAGCTGAACCCCACGCAGCATGGCTTAGCATCACCTGTGTCTATAAATGAACCAGGGGGACTTCCTAACATACATTTTCCATCCTTTCAATAAAGGTTTTTCGAGTCGGGGTCCACAACTCCCGCAGTTTTACAATCGGAGTCTTGTCCAGAGGACTACCCACATGAAGACGAGATGGAGCGATTCGGGGTGTGGGAGACAGATTCAGAATCACTGTGAACTAACACACAGCACCGAGCTGAGGCAGCACCTCCATGCACTCCAACCAGAAGTCCGACGTGCGCTGCTGCTGGGATTGGGGTGTGGGGCTCCCTTCAAAAAGCCGAGAAGGCTGTGACCCGGGCTCAGGGCCTGACCACAGCAGACACGCAGACGCACGGGCCCCGCACCCCGCACCCATTCTCCCACTCCCCACATCCACCGGGGCCGCAGGCTGGACTCTCAGCCAGGTGGATTATCCTACTGCAAGCTGAAGACTCCCACGTCTCTCCCACTCAGCAGGAGAACCGAGCGCGAGGCCACTAATCAGACACACAGGTGTCTGGAGAGCAAAGCTGTGGCCGACTTACACCTGTCGTTACGGATGGAAACGTGACGGGGGCAGAGTAAAGCCCAGCGCGGGAGGCGAGAGGCCGAGTCCAGGCTCCCGTCACGCCACCACGCTGTGGCCCGACGCCAGCACAGCCTCGTGCGCTTCTGAGAAAAGCGGGGCACGTGCGAGACTCCACGGACTTTCACTGGGCGCTCACTACACACCGGGTAGGCTGCCAGGTGCGGAGGCCACACGCAGGCCAGAGCGGCCTGGCCTGACCCCGTCTGCGGTTCTCAACTCCGGCCGGACGTTTACACACCCCAGAGACCTAACATGACGGCAAGGAGACACCCTGCCCGTCGGGCCGTTTCTGAGGACGGCCCAGGCCGACACGGGGGAGGTGGCCAGTGCTCTGCTGTTCAGGGAGGGCTCACAGCCGTGAGCAGGCAGAGCAGGGATAGTTTCTGATGCTAACTTCCTATGGTTTTACAAGGAACACTTTTTTTTTTAACATTTTTTTTTTACATCATTTTGTACATTTTTTTTTCATCTCAATTGTAATCCCCATGGGTTTCCCATCACCAAGTCACCCGTATGCCATCACCATAATCCCGTGCACTTCCCT
>NW_004567114.1:2665509-2674129 GCF_000260355.1 Condylura cristata
GGGGGGGAGTCTGTCTGTGCTACAGAGCAGGTCAGAGACCTGGAGCCTCATTCCTGTTCACCTTCCAAAGCCTCGCAGCATGTCATGAACAAGGACCCCTCACCCCCAGGCGTGGGCCACGCCTTTCTGAACTTGCTGCTGTAGGTTACACTCAAGGTCTTCAGCATCCTAGTTAACTTGAGCACCATCCCTAAGCTTTGTCTTTAAAACAAACTAGAACAATCAGAGAGGACCAGCCCTCTAAAGAGCAAACATGTTACAGAACCTCTTTAGTTAGGTGAAGATACATATTAAAGGAACATGGCAGAAAATCCAGAAACAGCTCAACTCATATAACAAAATGGCATCTAAAAAGACTAGCAAAAGATGGAGTTTTTCTCATAAGTAGTGTTGAGATAACTGAAAAAATGGATGGGAAAGGATAAAACTGGATCCAGCCCTTAAACCACACAGTTCATTCTAAATGGATCACAAGTTTGTTTGAAAAATAAGAAAAGAACAGAAGCTATACAGCAGGTAGTTCAGCCTGGGAATGCAGAAAACTGTCCAGCTACGACAGGAAATCAAGACACATGAGAAAACAGATCAAAGACACTGAGCAAGTCACTTCCCACGTGGCAGCAACACCAGGCGCCCGGCACCCAGCGCCCTGCAGCTGCCCGGCCTCTCCACGCTGTGGGTGCGGGCCAGGGGCGGGCCCCCCTGTGGGGAAGGCAGTCTGCTGCTAGCGAAGAGGCGCTGCTTCCCCAGATCTGAGCCCCCAGATCCTGGCCGCAGCTGGCTTTTCCTCCAGCTCGCGGGCTCCTGGAGAGCGCTCCTGACTCCTCTGGAGCCGGGTTCCAGCAGCTTTGGCTCACTTTACAGATGCACACCAGGGCATTTAATTGTTCAAACTGAAAAGCTTCCACCGGAAGCACACCCCAGCCCTGCAGGTGCACAGAGGCCCAAGGAGGCCCACAGGATGGGGGCGGGAGAGCACATGCAGCGGGAGACCTGCCACTGGCGCCTGCCCCCTGCAGCCCCCGCCAAGGTCAGAAGTGGGGATGCTCTGACCTACACCCCCGCATTTATATGCATGAAATAAATCTAAAAACAAAAAGAAATGGGGCTGTGGAAGTGGGCCCTGCCTGGCCCCTGGTGGGGGCAAGGGCACTTCTGCCCCGTGGGCCCCTCCCCACTAAGCACCAGTCTGGTCATGAGCGAGAGGGCAGCAGACACCAGTAGAGGGGGTGTCCCACAGGTGACCCGGCCTCAAAGCAGCGGAGGGCATCAAACACGGAAGGTCTGGAGCCCCGCGACATGAATGCAGCGTGGGGTCGGGTGGGACCGGGCAGGCGAGGCACCGGTGGGCGCAGAGGACTGGCCAACGCGGGCCTCGTCTCTAAGGACGGTGGGCCCAGGTCCCGACTCACAACAGATGCAGGTGGGGTGTGCAGTGGCCAAGAATGTGGGGGCGGGAGGCGCGGGGGGCCCTATACTAGCTGCCCCACTTCTCTGTACCTGAATTGTCTTCAAACACAAAATCTATTAAAAGGAGAGAAAATTTAAAATGTATAAGCCGTCTTCTCCCGGCCTGGGGAGGTCCGGGCCCAGGCACGCTGCCGGGGGCACCCGGGAGGCCGTGCGTGCCTGGGGCCCTCTGGACAGGTGCGGCACAGGGCGGCCTTGCAGGGAGAGAGGGCGCTGGGCACACCGCCCAGCAAGCCCCTCGGCAGTGGCAGCGCCAGCTGGCCTGCAGCCCCTCAGGTGTGGGGCCCGCCTCTGCCTGGAAGTGGGGCCTGGAGGGGCGCAGCTTAGCTGGGACGAATGCCACCAAGACTGATGTCCACTTTGGGGAGCGGGAGCCGAGTCAACATCCAGGGAGCATTTACCAGTGCTGGCTCAGAGCTGGGCCCTAGGGCCCCACCGGAGGCCCAGGTAACCCCCTCGCCAGGGACTGGGCGGAGCAGAGAGGTGCTAGGGGAGGGCAGAGGGAGGGCGGATGTGGGGGGGCAGAGGCAGAAAGGACCCTCAGCCGGGGCAGGCAAGGTTTGCCTCTGGGAAGTGACGGTCAAGGGGGATTTGACGGCGAAGGAGTCAGCAGGAAGTGGGGCAGGGAGTAGCCAAGACTCTGGTGCACCCGTGCACCCCACACACGGGACCCTGGAGAGAAGGGACAAGAGCTGGGGAGCGCTGGGAGGGGCTCAGAGGCCACAGAGTGGTGGTGGGCCTTAAGGAGGCCCCGCGAATGTGCCCCCGGGGAAGGGCGGGCCCCGAAGAGCTTCCAGTCAGGCGTGCCTGTGTCCACAGGGAGTCTGCAGAGCTGCCTGGGGCCACCCACCCCCAATGACCACTGCGCCCATGGATCTCAGTTCCGGTGCTCAATGCCAGGAGCCACTTCTTCACCTGCTTCTGGCACGCTGTCTCCGCCCCTCCCCCCCAACCCACAGGCCACCTGTTGCCTTTACTCCAGGAACAGCTGTGTATCTTCCACACAGAACGTCCCCCAGGGGGCTTCGGCAGGGAAGTGCCAGGGGCCGCTGTGGTTTCTAAGACGCAAGTTGCAAGTGATAACAAAGTGACCCCACGGGCGGGGAGCCAAACGGCCATCCGACAAAAGGGCAGGCCACTGGGCATCAGAGCCTCTGGACGGTGCAGGCGGTGGACAGCCAACCTCCTTGAACGCACACTAGGCATGTCTGGCGCCGTCCCGCGCCTCTCAGAGCCCTGTGAATGCAGCGGGGTGTCAGCATGTAGATCTGAGACTGCACGGCGGAGCCACGGCGCACCAGCCGGCGGTGGCGTCTGGGGCATTGTCCTGCGAAGTTCTCCCGGTGGCTGCAGGGAGCCCTCAGCCAGGGGCCTTTCTCCCCGCCAAGGACAAAGCCAGCAGCGCGCCATCGGGACGGCGCTCCCCCTACTGGCGGGCAGCGGAACTACACCGCCGCGCCACGCCGCCCAGCCCCGCCCCGCCCCGCCCCGCTGGCTTCGGGTGGGGTGGGGGGGTGGGTGGGGTGTCGGGTAGATGCTTCGAGTTAACCACAGGATGAAGCTCCCTTTCCTTAACTTTCATCTCCTTTCGCAAATTTAACGTTCTGATAATATGCGTTAGCGGCCTGTAAAATACTTACACTTGTCGGTCCCAGTAAGTAACAGCATTTTGCAAATTTGTCTTAAGGAAATAACCAGACAGTCACCCTAAGATGCGCAGAAATAATTAACATCGTGCAATGATAAAATTCTAAAAACAGGGCCCTAAAATTGGGGTAGTGCTAAATTACGGATGGGATACTGTCTGGTCGGCTATTTAAAATGTTTCCAAAAAATATTTACTGAGGGAGATGCACGCCGGCCAGATGTAACGGGCACACCCCTACACCAGCTTGTGCCGTGGGGGGCAAGGGCGCCCCCCACACCCGGACATGGAGCGCCCCACCTTTAATGGGCCTTTCCTCGCCAGCTGAACCAGTGTTTGACTTTTTATTGTTTTTAACTTTCTGCGTTTTCATATCCTTTAGACGGACTACACTCAAATCAGGAAAAAAAAAAGTGACTGCTTGGCCAGGGCGGGCGCCCCTCCCGCCCAGCGGCGCTGGGGCTGAGGCCGGCTGGGGCCCCAGGCCGGCTGCGTGGGCGTGGCGCTGTCCCGAAAGAGGCCGGTCTTCGCTGGACTTGGCTTAGGCAAGCCATGTGGCCGCACTTCAATTATCGCGGGCTTACTCATGCCCATGAGAAAACTACGTGCAAAATTATGTTTCTGCAACTAGACAGCCACAAAACTACCAAGCCAGCACATTCAAAATGACGTTCGTAGAGGTTTGGCGTTGCGCAAACCCAACCCTATCCCATGAGGCAGAAAGGGGGATGCCCCTGAACACCCGCCTGAATCAGGCCGGCGGCGCCGCGGGGCACCCTGAAGCCCTCTGGCAGGTCTTCCGCACCGGCCTTCCAAAGGCACCCGGGAAGCGCCCGGCCTGCTCTGCCCGCGGGCCCAGGGTCCTGGCCAGCAGGTGGCCAACGCGGCACCTGGGTCTGTACCCAGCATCTTCGCTGCCTCCGGAGGGTACCGCGCGCTGCAACTCATCGCGGGAGAAGGGGCGCCCGGCACCCCGCTGGCGGCCCTGCCTCATGCGTGCCGGGCTGCCTGGCGCGCAGGTGCGTGTTAGTTGCTACACCACCAACCCTGGGGAGGATCCGCCACCCGGACGCTTACTGGCATCCAAAGGCGAAAACGCAGCTGATCCCTCTGCCACACACCCACTGACAGCCAAGTAGCTGGAGAGCAGTTCTGAAGAAAAATATACCTGAATCTTTACCTCATACTCCAATTTGAAGGCTGAATTTTAAAAAATTCTTATCCATAACACAGAAAACATAGTAGTCACTAAACCTCTAAATGAATACTAGCCTAAATGTCAGAAATGACAGAAAAGTCACAAAGGAAACTATTTAATGACATAAAATAAAAAACTATATCTCAGCTCTTGAAAAGATAGTATTCGCGGGAGAGGACAATCCCACACGAATGACTGAACTATCCAAACAAATACAATGTGCATGTGGGTGGTGGTGTTTTTTTTTTTTTCTTTTTTGATTGGGAAGGGAATGCAGAAAGGGACATATTATATTTTAATTCCTGTAAATCTTTTTTTAAAAAAGATTTATTTATTTATGCACACAAGAACAGTGGTACAGGCCAGAGGTGTGGGGATGAGAGGACTCCCCAGAGACAGAGTGGGGAGCAGAACTGGCAGATGGACTGAAGGGGAGCAGCGGGGGACAGGAGAGGTGTGCTGCACCCTGTCAGTCAGCTCCGGGGCCGGGGCTCAGACTCATGCTGCAGTGGCTGTAGGTAGCTTCACAGAATCCGCTCTGCCACCAGGGAGGCCCAATTCCTATGAATCTTTTAAGGAAGGACTACTGGAGAGGGCGGGCCTCCCTCCTGCCACCGAATTCAGTAACAGGCGACAGCAGCACTCAAAATAAATACACACATGAGGTGTACTAGGAAAGGGAAGTCATTCAGAGAGTAGTCTAAAAAGTAGAGAACAGACACCTTATTCAGGCAATTTGATAGGACAAGACTTTTTTTTAGCTAACAATACAGACATGCGCCTTGAATGTTCACTTGTTTGAAGGCCTCCCAGCCTTCTCTTCTGCTTTCTTGAGACTTAACAGGGACAATGTGGAAACTACACTTAAGACCTTTTCAACATGTCACATTCATTGAAAATGGCAAGAAAAAGGATGTGCTGTTTTCCTTTAAGAAATTCAGGATTGAATGAAAAGGAGTGTTTTTACAGGTGAACCAAATTGCTTATAAATACCCAAATTGGCTGACAACTGAGGTGATGAATAAACCTCTCCTCGACTCCCAACCTCCCCCCAGACCCATTTGCAAAGGCCAAGCCCTTGGGGTATCTGTCTATAAGTGTGTGTGCAGAAGTCTGTTTATGGGGTGCTGACCCACTGTCTGGACAGTCTGCAACAGAGAACCAGGTTTCACTGCCGGCAGCCCTGGAAAACATCTGTGTAAAAAAACTGACTTCAAAAAAAAAAAAAAAAGAAATAACTGAGTGACTCATTTAGGAGAATCCATTCAAGAACTTTCCACATCCCTGCACATGTATGTGCTCCATGAGAACGAGTCCTAAGAGTTCTATTCTGTTCCTGCTGACAAAAAGCTAAGTGTTCCATCAAGAGGTCCAGTTAAAGGATACTTGTAATCAAACAAATAATAAAGGAAATCAAAACAGGAGAAAGGGATGAATATACGGAGAGAGGAAAGACCTCCTTCTAAAGTCCTTGGTGTTATAGCTATGACCCAAGTGAAACTGTCATTCTTCAACTAATTATATATGAAGCAGAACTAAATATTTATTTTAAAAATTGCCTTGACTCCAAAAGCATTTCATAAACAGACAATCTAAAATAGTTTTTATGGAAAACTTGTGTTATTGTTCTCCTTGGCTTCTATAACCTGGCTGCTTAAACCTCCTCTAGATTGAGTATGGAGGCAAACTGCCAAGAAGAGCACATAATGACTTTAGGAATTATACTCCCACTAACCAAGAAATAAGGAAATCAGAACCTCCCTGCCCAAAAAGAACTAGAAAAGCAGGGAGAGGGTGGATACAATAAACATCTGCTTGGGGGAGACAGGTACGTCCTCTACTCAAGGAGGTAAAAGGCAAGTTTGGCAGATAACTGCAAACTATAAAGAGAATAAAAAAATGGAAATTAAAGAATACAAAATACTAACTGAAATAAAAAATAACCTTCAAATGATATGTCTAATAGTAGATTATTTCCAGCAGAAGAGAGATAAGTGAGAAAATACCCAGAACAAAGAGCTGAATGACAACAGAAAACATCAGAGAAAAAGAACACGACCAGGAAGACAGAATGAGATGGTCTAATACAGGTAACTGCAGCCCCACAATGAAGGTAAGAGACTGGTGCAGAGCAATATCTGAAGTACTAATGGCTGAATGACTTCCAAAGTTACTAAGAGACATGAAGCCACAGATTCAAGAAGCCCTAAACAGGGGGCCTCACTGGCTGCACAGGGGTTAAAGTCTCAGTGCTATCAAGCTATAGCCAGCCTCAACAGCATGAGTTCGATCCAGAGTCTGCTAATCCAGATGGTGTGGCAGACTTCTCCTGTCTCCCCACTGCTCCCTTTAGCAGTGTTATTTCAGAAGATATACCTATCCCGTTCCCCACTGTCTCTGGTGAGTCCTCTCATCCCCCACACTTCTGCCCTACATCACAGTCCTTAGATGCATAAATAAATAAAAATAAATCTTAAAAAAAATCCCTAAACACCTGATTATAGGTTGGGGGAAAAAAATCTATACTAGCAACAATGCAGAAAGAATGCTGAAATAAAAAACAAAGAGAACATTTTAAAAGCAGCTAGAGAAAGACTACTTTCAACAGTAAGTTAGACTGACAAGCACCTTACAATCCAAGAAGACATAAAGAGATGTCTTTAAAATGCTTAGTAAAAACAAGGCAAACCAAGAATTACGTAACTACTGAAAAGTTCCTCCAAAACCAGAAAAATGTTCTCAAAAATAGACTGTGGTAATGGCTACATAACGCAATGAAAATACTAAAAACTGCTTAACGATATTTAAATGAGTAAATGTTATGGTGTGTGAATTATATTTCAATGAATTTAAAAAAAAAACTGATGGATAAATGACATTTGCAAACTGTTGTTCCTTTTTATTGATCTCCATTTGATCCACTGTTGGACATTTGCATTGTTTCTAGCTTTCTGGCTGTTAATGATGCTGTTATGAATAATCTTGTAAGACTCTAGTCGCACTCATTTCTGTTGGCTAATTCATGATGGAATTTCTAGATCCAAAGATATGTGTATCTTCAACATTATTAGGTTACCCTAAGTTTCCAAAGTTTTGGTACCAGAATTTGTCACCAGCAGACCTGCACTGCAGGACACTAAGAAGTGACCTTTAGGGATGGGTGAAAGGAAAATGACTTCAAATGGAAGATGACAAAGGCAGCACCACAGACATAGAGGGAAGGGTGACCTTTTTTTTTCTTTTGATAAACCGTGTTGATTAAAAGTGCTGGTAAAAATGAATTCCAAGTATATTAAGTAGATTTTTATAAGGCAAAACAGTCAAAGACTTCTGGAAGAAATTATAGGGAATAATCTTCTTGGCTTTAGACTAGAACAAATTAAGAGGACCAAAACATGCCAACCCCCAAAGAAAAACACACTTAAACAGACACTTTAAAAGGATACCAGACACATAGATTTTCAACTTCAGTTAGCAGTAGCTGTAAATAAAGACCACAAGAGAATACCATTTCACACCAGAATGGCTAAAATTTAAGACTTGACAATGACAAGTGTTGGCAAGGATGTAGAACACAAGAGCTCTCATATTTGCTGTATGGAATGGAACCTAGTACAAACCTTTGGAAACTCAGTGTTAGCTACTAAAGTTGAAGATACACATATCATTACATTTAGAAATTCCACTGCTAGTATCTACCAATGCACTGGGACTATTCATAACAGCAATGTTAATAGCCACAAAGCTAGAAACAACTCAAATGTCCACCAACAGTGGAAGGGATGAACAGTGGTATATTCATACAAGGGAATTCTACAGATCAATAACAGTGATCAATAGTTACAACAGAATGGATGAATCCCAGAAAAGTCTTGGGTGAAAGAAGCCAGACAGATAAGAATGTATATTGCATTATCCTTTCATTTATATAAAGTCCACAAAAAAGGCAAATGAAACTACAGTTAGACACTATCGTTTCCATGGGTTATGGAGACAAAGGCAAGCAAGTGATCACATCCCACAAGTCAAGCTAGGGTGATCTCTGGAGAGGGAGGAGGGTGCGGAGACCAGGCTACGGAATCTGGGCTCCCGGTTGCCGGTCACGTTCCTTTCTCCACCTGATAACCTCAAGCCCCCGGGCTGGGCGTTCATCAGTGAGAGTCACAAATCGGGTCTTGTGCTTGGCAGGGCAGAGAAAGGGGAGAAGGGGGTCACGGAAACCACCCCCTTTCCGTAAGCTGGGGGCCGGCCCAGCGCGCGGCTGGGCCCCCGCGGAGGCTGGACCACACCTGCGCGGCCCGTGCACC
>NW_004567114.1:2674818-2678223 GCF_000260355.1 Condylura cristata
GGACAGTGGGTGGGTGTGGTCCAAGGGCCCAAGGGTGAGGACGTCCAGCTGCCGGCACCCCCACCCCCCATACCCCCCCACCTCTGAGCCGGCTCCTGGATCCTACAGCCCAGGGACCCACAGAAGCTTTGGACACGCGGTGCGCGGGGTGGGGCTGTGTGTGGCAGTAGCCAGAGGAGTCTCCCTATCCGGCCAGTCTGAATCTGAGGGCATTGAGGTCACTGAAGACTGACCCCTCCTGTCTTTGTAAATAAAGGCCAAGGCTGGAACCCGCATGACAGCTTTGGGCAATATCAACACCTGGATGATCTCCGCCTGCCCCAAACCCCTGGAGCCCCAAACCCCTAAGGCATGACAAATGACACCGACAACCCGCTGCACAAAGTAGGTCATCAGGTTCTTAAACCCCCTCCTTCCCAAAGACTAGCTGGCCTCCTGCCATGGGAACCCCAGCCCTGGGCCTCAGTCCCCATACCTGTGGAAACAGCAGGCAATGAGTGCTCTCTCCAGTTGCTGGGGTTGTCCCCTCCCCTTCCTCACAGCGACCTCCCCCCCCCCACCTTTGCTAACAAGAGAGCTTATCCAGTGATTTGGGGTGTCTGGCTATAGCAGAAGGGAGCTTATCCAGTGATTTGGGGTGTCTGGCTATAGCAGAAGGGAGCTTATTCAGTGATTTGGGGTGTCTGGCTATAGCAGAAGGGAGCTTATTCAGTGATTTGGGGTGTCTGGCTATAGCAGAAGGGTCTGTCCTCTTGGTGGGGATTGAGAAGAGATGAGTTGAGTGTTTCTTCCCGGGACGCAGGGCGGGGAGGGGTGGGCTCTCAAGCCCAGGTCATTCTGGCTCAGAAGCCCAGTGTCCACCCGTTTGCTGCCGTGGCTCCTCCGCAGTCCTTGGCCTGCCGCACTATCCCCTCGCTCTGCCCTTCCTCCCCCTCCCCATCTTCCTTAGCTGTCTCTCCATTTTCCGTCCTCTGAGCCAGAATCCTCAAACCCCGAAGGCGATGTCGGTCCCCTGCGGTCCTGTTTGTGGCCCCAGAGGGTTTCAGCGCACCCCCCCCCCCACCATTTGTCTTGGCCAGGCAAGAGCCGTCTCTTCGTTATGTTAGAGACTTGTTAGCTCCTGAAAATATTAAAATGGACAAGCCGCAGGTCACCTGGGGATGTCCAGGTGTGTGCCGCAGAGGCCGCATTGCCCCGGTCAGCATGCCTGCGAGGAGCCCAGGACAGTGGCCTGTGGTCCCTGCCTTGGATTGCTGAGGCACGTGGCCACTCCGACCTTCAGATCCGGAACTTTCCCTCCTGCCCTGGAGCCTGCCAGGTTGTCGCTGTGCTATAACTGGAAGAAGTTCCCCTGGGAACTGTTGACAACAGATTTGCTCCAGATTATCACACAGAAGGAGAGGGGCGCACACCCCGCCAGCCCTCCTGCCGCCTGCTTCCCCGGGAAGACTCACTTCCTTTACGGAGGATCAGAGGCTGCTGATCCTGGAAGCGGGAGGGGGGGGGGTGCGGGGCACGGGACCTGGAGAAAGCAGGTTCTCATTGTCATTTGGTTGCGATTCTCATGGACCAAAGAAAGGCTTTACTCCATAAAAATACCCGGATTCTTGTTTTATTCTGGAGCCTGGGTCCACTCCAGGGCACGGGGCAGGACTTCCCTTTCTGGGGAGGCAGATGGGTCTGCAGTCTGCTGAGCCCAGGACAGTCATTGGCCACAGACCCAGACTAGAGCTAGGACATTCTTAAAGGGGCCCCCACCCGCCTCCTTGAGGAGGGGACAACAGCCCGGAGAGGTTACACGAGTGCGTGCATGGAGCAGGTGAGCCCCGTGGCAGACTGCGAGTTCTGGGACAGCTCTGCTCTTCCCAGCCCCTCCCTGTTTCCTGAAGTATTTCTAGACCAGTGTTGTCAAGAACCCTAATGGACACTCTTCTGTTACGCGGTTGTGGGATCCCCAGGTCTCCTTGTTCCCAGGGCTATTGTCTTGGTGCCCTGCTGGTCAGTGAGGTGTGGGGTCAGGTCAGGGCCCTCCCACCATGACCTGGCGTCCTGGCAGGGGGAGCACCCCGGAATCCAGCCACTGGGGATCCAGTGTCTGCTGGTGACAGCAGGAGATACTGGAGTAGAGATAACAGGCGTAGGCCACTGGAACAGTGGAGCCCCCAGGCCGTGGCCCCTGGTCATCCCCTCCCCCCAGCCTCTGACCCCTCCCCCACGGTGCACTCCCTGCTGCTTGCCCCACCCTGACCCCTAGCAGAGCCGGGACTGCCTTGACCACTTCCGGGGCAGCCTCTGGGCTTCTCACTGCTCCACCTGGGCTTTGAATGATCCTGTCCTTCCCCCCAACACTGCCGCCCCCAGGGTGACACTTGGTGTTGCTCACTCACCCCAAATAATCAAAGGAAATGCAGTTTACATTTGATGTTCACCGAGCTGACCAGGTCTGTTTTATAGTAACCCCAAAAGTCCCTTACGATCTCATGCCTGAAGTCAAAGTAAAGACAACAGACCTGGGGGCCACCTGTGATTCTGAGCCCCTTTTTGAAAAATCCTCATCCATACGGTTAATCTCACTGACCCATTCGGCTACACCCAGCGATTTTTCCCCGTAAACTTTAACAGCACGTTTCAATGGCTCCTGCTTTCCGAGCCCCTCGGCGCCTGCCCCTCTGCGTGCCAGCCTACCACCTCTGTCTCCCTGGCACACCCGGCTGCAGGGCTCAGCCCCTCCCTCCACCCAGTCAGAGTCGTCAGCCTGGGGACACAGGCGGCAGGAGCGGGTTCTTCTGCTCGTCACACGCAGACCTGAGTGTGTGTCCTCCTGGGCACCGCCAACGGGCGCTGAGCTCGGCAAACTGGAGCGTCTGCTGTGTTCATCCAGACCTAGAAGTTGCCTGGGGCCCTTTTTGTGGGGCCCTTTTGCCTTGCACCCCCCCAGGGTGCTCTGTGGTTCACAGCTGGAGTTCTCTTCTTACACCACCTCCCAGCCTCCTCTGCTCAAAGTCTTCTCTGTAAGACCAAGTCTGAACCCCTTTGAAGGCTCAGGAGGGGCCTCCTGGAGAAGACTCTTCCTCTGCTGGGGTCACTCAAAACCTGGTCAATCCAGGAGAAGCCTGGCCAGACTTGGGGACCGCGGGGCTCACCCGGCTTCTCCGTGTTGCTGCTTGCAATGGGAAGCGAAATGAGGACCCAGGCTGGGACAGGCTCGCTTTTTGGAGGAGTCCGGAGCCCAGTTCTGCCTGTCCTGCTGCCCGAGTGCTCCCACTTATGGGGCCTTAGTGGGGACTTCATTAAGTTAGGAAAACTGAGCCCAGGGCATTCCAGGAGCCCCTGGGTCTTTGGGAAGAGGTGCCTGCCACTCCTACCAGCAAAGCTCCACTACCCCCCCTCCACCCCCCAACGCCC
>NW_004567114.1:2678323-2697242 GCF_000260355.1 Condylura cristata
CGTTGCTTCTCCCTGTCAGCCAGGCCTTTGTGGGGCTGAGGGAGCTCCAAGATGGGGCTGGGAGGCCTGGGCCTCTGAACTCTGGCGCAGACATTTTAGGGGACTTGAGGCCCTGGAAGTCTCCCTCTCCTTGCCCCCACAACATTCTGCCAAGCTGAGCTGTCAAAGGTGGCATGTCTGTGTGAGAAATAACCGGAGAGCCCGGGAGAGCTCACCGAGAGCAATCTGAGGACAAAACGATGCTTGGGGGCAAAAAACACACATTATCCCACTTATTAAGACGTTCACGAGAGGCAGAGACATACAGAAATCGCTGACCTAGCACCAGACTTGGCACGCTATACTGCACAAGGCCAGATAGGAAATATTTTTGGCTTTTCGCCGGGCACTTGGTCTCTGTCATAGTACTCTATTACTATCGCTCGAAGGCGCCCGACAACTGTGTTCCCAGAGAGCTTATTTATAGAAACAGGTGGCAGGTGAATTGGGCCTCCTGGCTGTCCTTTGGATCCAGAGCCTAGAAGATCAAATGAAAAAAGAACTTCACAGAGTGATAACAGAAATATGGAAATTATCATTGACAAAATCGGACACATAAATGACAGATTCGAGAGAGCTCACCTAACAGGCGTTTCAAAAGGGATGGAGGGCGGTCAAGTCACAGCTGAGGTGCCCTAGAGTTTTTAAGTGGAAGAGCTTCAGGAGACAGAGCAGAACAGGGAAGTAGCAGAACAGGGCAAGGCCGGCAGTTCTCACTGGTTTTCAATGCTGCTGAGGCCCTGTTGGGGCAATTCGGCAAAAAAATAAAAGGATTCAGGTTGGAAAGGAAGAAGTCAAACTGGATTCACAAAAGACGTGATCTCAGGTATGGAAACTCCTAAGAAATCTACCGACTACTAAAACTAGCAAACTGGGCCCACCCTGGTGGCGCAGTGGGTTTATTAAAGCACACCACTGTATAGCTAAAGCCACTTCAGCAAGAGTTCGGTCCCCCCCTTCCCCGGAGGTGACCACAGGGCGCGGCAGACCTCTCCTGACCCGCCCGCTGCTCCCCTCAGCGATGTGCTTCATCAGTTGGTATGTCCTGCTCCCCGCTCTGTCTCTGGTGAAGCCTCTCACTACCCTTGCACCTCTGACCTGTACCCCAGTTCTGTATGCAGAAATGAATAAATCTTTAAAAAAAAAAACCAAAAACCTAGTAAGCTAGTAAAAGAGTTTGGTAAGGTTAAAGGTTCAAGCTCAACACACTAAACATCCATTCCATTTCTAGGCACTTGCTACAAAAATCTGAAAATGACACAAGGAAACAATTCTATTTACAGTAAGCCCAGGGAACAAGATACTTAGGAGTAAATTTAACAAAAGAAGTATAAGACACTAAAAACTACAAAACATCATTGAGTGAAATGAAGGAGGACCTAAAGAATCCACTCATGGACAGGAAGACGGACTGTTGTTAAAATGACAATAGCACCCGTTGGACCCAGGGTCCACGCAATCACCGCCAAATTCTAGCTGCTGCTTTTGTTTTTGTGTAGAAATTAGCCAATGCTAACAATCGTCAGCAAAGAAAGAAAGTTAGATAAGATCTCCTGATTTCAAAATTTACCAAAAAGCTGTAGCAATCAAGACTAGATGGGAGTGACATAAGATGTATAGATTGCTACAATAGTCTAGAAAGAAACCCTTATATTTAATTAATGAAGGAAGAAAGAGTCTTCAGGAAAAGGCAATGAAACAGCTCGATATTCGCATTCCAAAAAGTGAGATATTTTACATCACACACAACTTAGCTCAAAATGGACCATGGACCCAAATGTAAGAGGTATAACTATGAACTCTTAGAAGAAAACATGTGTAAATCTTCCTAACTTTGGATTAGGGTTCCTGGATATGACCAAAAGCACAAGGAACCTCAGAAAAAAGTAGGGAAGTTGGTCGTCATCAATGTTAAGTCTTTGCTGCAAATATTCCAGTAAAGTGAAAACAAAACCACATGATGGGAGAACATGTGACAAGTCAGATCTGCGAAAAGCCCTTGTATCCGGAATAGATCATGAACTCAATGATAAGAAGACAATAGGCCAGTGAGAAAGAGGCAAAGAATCTGTACAAATACTTCTTCAAAGAAGGCATACAAATGGCCAGTAAGGACTTGAACAGACGCTCGACCTCACCAGCTATTAGAGAAGAACAGATCAAAAGTGCGGTGTGATACCACTTCACAGCCACTAGGATGAAAAAGTCAGCGGGACGCTAGCGAGTGATGCTGAAGATGCAGAGAGATTGGAGTCCTCCAGCCTCTGGGATACGACCAAGAGAAATGAAAGATGCGTCCATACAAAAATTACATGCAAATGTTTAGAGCATGACTATACATAATAGCCAAAAAGTGAAAACAACCCAAATGGCCATCAACCGTCGAAGGGATAAACAAAACGCTGTCTCTCCAGAAAATGAAATACTATTTGGCACTCATGATGCATGTCACCTTGAAAACATGAAGCTGAGTGAAAGAGCTAATCACAAAAGACCACACCCGTGATGTGATCCCTTTTATAGGAAATATCTGGAAAAGGTAAATCTGTCCAGACACAAGTTACCAGTGACTGCCAGGGGCTGGATGAGCAGGGGGGATTAGGGGGTAGCTACCTGTTATGGATTGGAATTTGTTCCCCAACTTCTATGTTGGAACCCTAACTTCCAGTGCCCCAGAATGTATTTAGAGGCAGAACCATTAAAGTTAAGTTTAACTGAGTTAAACAGATCGAGGCAGAGTGTGTATGCCCTAAGCCAGTCTGACAGGTGTTTTAGTGAGTTACTGGGGTCACCAGAACAGAGCGGCCTTGTGGAGACAGCTGCAGCCCCTGTGAGCCAGGGGGAGGGCTCAGAGACACCAAGCCGGCTGTACCAGGCCATGGGCTCCGGCCTCCAGAGAAATACAGCCCAGCTGAGCAAAAAGACATTTCTGTCACTTAGGCCTCAGTCCGGTGTTCGGTTATGTTAGCCCCAACAAATAAATGCCCTTCCAGGAGGTTTGGTGTTTCCTTGGGGGCAATGTTACACCATTATACAGTGGTGATGGCTGTTACCAAGCAACCGGTTGCTCGGCTGCCTTCTGTGCCTAGAAACCAAGTACTGTGGTACCAGGTTTTGAGAAAAGAAATTTTGTTTTTGAGGTCCACTGTTAAGGAAGTGGGAAGAAAACCCACCTGCCTCTCTGTGTAGGACAGGGCAAGGGGTTCATACGGATTGAGGGGAACGGGTTTGCGACTAAGGGAATTAAAGTTTATGGGCTAAAAAGGGGTTTGGAACAGAGGAATGTTACTTGACCAGCTGGCGGGCTGTGACAGGGGATTTCGCAAGCGCAGAAGTATGAAGAAGTTTCCCCTACTGGGGTTTTGAACTTCTTTGCCTGGCCCTGGCTTCTGAGCACGCCCCCCGGCTTTTGCCACGGCTGGCTCCGCAGTCCCAGACGTGGGGTCCCTGCCTCCGTACATCTCGGGCCGTGTCATCTGCAGGTAAGGGTCCAGGCTCTGCAGGGTCTGTGGAAGCGAGTCTCAAAGACAAACCAGGGTTTGTGTGGCCGCAGCAACTGGGTCAGCCTTGGTTGCGCAACTCTGCGAGAGCCCCAACCCCGCCCCCCTAAGTTTACCTCTTGTAAACTTAACAACTACCTCTCGTAAAAGAGCCCCCAGGGCTGAAGGAGAGCAGCAGAGAAAAGAACTGCTCTGACCTGTTCTGGCCACAGGGCCTGCTTTATTCTTGCAGGGGATGAAATCCTTAGGCCTGAAGTTCTCTTCTCAGAGACCTGTAAACCTCTAGTTTTGAACAGCAGCTAAGAAACCCAATAACCAGGCTGGTTCTTGCCCCACACAGTGCCTGCATTTCCAATGGCAGCTGTGCAAACCCCCAGACACCTGCTGGCTTAAAACACACAGGCGGCCTATCTTGTAGTGTGTTCTGGAGGTCAGAGCTGACCTGGGGCCTCAGGGGTGGCCAGGGCCGGTTCTTTGTGGAGGGGAGAACCTGTTTGTTTTCTTTTCTCACTTTCTAGAAGTTACGTTCTAGAAAATTCTAGAGTTCTAGAAGTGCATTCTTGGCGCCCCCGCCCCCTAGGAAGGTGCCCCCATCAGAGTCAGCAGGGATCAGCCAGGTCACAGCTCCCTCACCTCTTCGTCTGCCCCTGGGGATCCTCCCATTAGGACCCTGTGATCCCATTGGGCCCATTGGCATAATCTGTGATCTAGCCTTAGTTCAGCTGATTAGCAAGCTTTGCTCCACCTGCAACTTAGCCCCTCAACCACACCCGCTCCCCCCCTGCCCTGGAACCCACAGTCCTCACTATCAGGACTGTCCCAGCTCCAGGGCTAAGGACCCACAGGCGGGCAGCTCAGCCTGCATTCTGCACATGGGCAGTTGTTTTCTCCCAGGAAGCTGAAGAGGGTTCTCCTCATCCTCGGAACTCAGGGATTCCCTCAATGAATGGGGTGCTAAATAACCAGAGGAAAGATTCTTTAAAGTGTCTGTAATACGAGACTACAGGAAAATACTCTTCTAGAAAATGGTAACTGAAAGAAATCATTATTAAAACTACTAAGTAGGGGCCCTCTGCGTTATGTAGCTCTCTGAAGCCACTTCAGCAGTTCACTCCCCGCCCCGGAGGTGACCCACAGGGCGCAGCAGACCTCTCCTGGCCTGCCCGCTGCCCCCCTCAGCAGTACCTCCTCGATCTGCCTGTTCTGCTCCCCACTCTGTCTCTGGTGAAGCCCCTCACCCACCACACCTCTGGCCTGTACCCCAGCTCTTATATGCATAAATAAATCAATCTTACAAAAAACTACAAATTAATAAAAACTTAATAAATAAAATACGATAATAAAGAAAATAAAACTTTCCAGTTACACCTGTGGTAGCAATAGTGGCCTGTTTTTGTTGTTTAACAACGAATATATATAAATGAATGAAGCCTTCCGCTTCGAGCAAGAAAGTCAAAAAGGGATTTAATAAAGATAAAAAGTTGAAGGGGATCAATTAGGAAGCAAATATTGAAGAAATGAAGTGAACCCACTTCTTCAAAAAGGAAAGAAGATGGAAAACCTGTGTGCTTTGCAGCCACCCCGGCTCCCTGTGGAGGGACGCAAAGGAGGACAGAACCACAGGCCTTGGCGTCATTTCCAGAACCACAGGCCTCGCTGTGCAGGGAAAGGAGCCAGCGGAGACCGCCACGCGGCCGCGACTCTCCACAGGCTCCTCCCTCCCGGCCGCCTCTCCTGGCCACTGCCCTCAGCGCCGGCCCATATCGCCAAGCGCCTGCCCTCACAGCCCTGCCCGCTGGGCTCAGGTGCCCGCGCACACCCTCACCCAGGTGTCCACAGTCGGGTCTGTGTGCCCTGCGGCCCCCGCGCCCTCCGCGCCAGCAAGATCACGGCCGTAGGTGAAAGCCACAGCGGCCAGGGCGTCGCGCCGGCCACCTTCACTCAGCCCCGACCACAAAGCCTGAGAAACAGAAGCTAACGCGACGCAGAACAGGGGCGTGAGAAGGATGTTTAGTCACAGGCATGAAAGACACGCGAAAGGGCAGCTTCATTCAAGGGAATCCGAGGGTCTGCGTGGAGCGGATCTGCCTTAAAAGCGGGGATGTTTTTCTTAACAAGCAGGGGCACGACACCGGCCAGAGCCCTGACGCCGGCCTGCTGGTGCACGTGCAAGTGCTGAGCCCGGGCCAGCCGCCTCCGGGGGGCCGTGGCCTCCACACTGGCGGGACAGCAGGTAGAGGCTCCCCGGGCACCCGCTGGGAGGAGCCAGGCAGGTGCACGGCTCTGCCTCACCGCTGTGTGGCCCTGGGCAGGCCCTGCCCATGCCCGGGTTTCCCCCAGAGCTGGCATCTGGAGGGTGGACTGCAGGGCTCTGTGGGCAGCTGGAGGCAGATGCACCTGAGGGTGTGGGGTGCGGGGGGGACAAGCACAGGTGAGGGAGGGCATTCTGGACACTGACACCCCTGGCCCCTCCAGCCAGCGTAGAGGGTGGGTTTCGGAAGCCAGCGACGCTGCTGTGGTGCCCCGACGCCAGGTGACTCCCACCGCAACCGCTTTCAGATCTTTTCATGACAGTCACCTGCCGAAGTTCCCTGGTTTTGCTCGGATAACTTTCTGGCCTCCCAGGATGTGAAGGAAGCTCACTGTTTGTTTCCCAAGCGGAGATAATATGTGCGTGTGTTGGGGCCCCCACCCCCACTGCTTGCTTGGGAACATAACTTAGCTTTGCTTTCCCCCAAATGACCCAGAACTAGACTGGCGCGGGGCTGGTGAGGTGGGTAGACAGTTTCCTCGCATGCCCGCCTTTCCCCTTTGAGAATGACGAGGTTTACAGCCTCTAGGTAAAAATAGCTTTGTGCAGCTTCCGCCGGGAAGACTTTAGAAGGGGAGAGAGGATTCATCTGCTGAAAAAGAAAACGCTTCCCGAGTTGCAGCCATCATTTCAGAATTCATTTTTGCAACGCGTAGCAGGGCGGAGAAGAGCGCTTCCTGCCTGCCTTCCAGTTCGGCAGCTCCACTCCTGGCTGGTCCACTTCCGGAGACTTAAGTCTGGCCAAGGGAGCTCAGTGGACAGGGCTGTTCTTGGCAGCGTCGTCCGCAGCGTCAAATGCTCGGCCCAGGAGACACTCAGGGCTGAGGACAAAGGTCTGGGAATCCAATACAAGACCAAAAGCTGGCCCGGAGCCTCCCTGGTGGTGCAACGGGTTAAAGCGCAGCACTGTGAAGCTGCCCGCAGCACTGGAGTGCGAGTTCCATCCCGGCCAGGGAGGGACCCACGGGGCGTGGCAGGCCTCGCCTGTTCCCCGCTTTCACTACTACATATGCCTGTTGTGCTCCCCACTCTGTCTCTGCATTCTCTCACTCCCCCGCATCTCTATCCTGTACCCCAGTCTGTATACATAAATAAATAAATCTTAAAAAATAAAAGCTGGTCTGGCTGTCCACAGGTGTCTTGTACTCACCCAACACCTGCAGTTGCGTGCACAGCGCTGAAGGAAGGAGGGGAGCCAGGAGATGTGTCTTTACACCCCGGGAGTGTGGGCGAAGAGCCACGGGCAGCATAGGTGGGGACACGCTGGAGGGCCGAGCCCAGGCCAGGCACTCAGGGAAGGCTTCCTGGAGGAAGTGACTTTTATACTGAGTTATGAACACTGTAGTTCCTGTGGGGGGAAATGGGAGGAAGAGTGTGGGGCCAAGAGCCCACGTGAAGACCGGGCAGCCCTGTGCAGTGGGGCTGGGGTGGAAGCGGAGGGTCTGTCCGGGGGCAGCGGGACACCCATGCAGGGGTGGGGGGGCTCCGAGAGAGTCACTCCAGGGTCCGAGCGAGAGGCGCAGGCACACAAAGCTCGCTCTGACTGCAGAGTGCGCTCAGCCTTTGGCAGTAGCCACGGCCGGGCAGACAGTGGCCTCCAGGCAGAGTCCTCCCCAGAGAGAAGCCCAAACGCTCAGGGCCAGCGTGTCCCAACAGCTGACGCCGGGGCTTTGAGCCCCAACTCACTGGTGTCCCTTGGCCGGTCAGCCGGCCTCTCTGTGTTCAGTGTCCAGTAACAGCCTCCCTGGGCTGCGCCCTGCTGGGGCGGTGAGCAGGCAGGGCCGCCCTCCCTGACTGCCGAGGGGCTCCTTCATGGGGGCACGGCGTCCTGGCGGTCATCTGCGGCCAATGCCGTGGGCAGTGGGCCAGGGAGCAGGGTCGAGAGGGCTGTCTGCACTCCTGGCTGGCAACTGAGAGGGTGGGAGGTCTGGGGAGGGGTGTGAGGCTGAGGCGCCAGCGGTGGGCAGGTGGACACACCGGGTTGAAGCTAGGAAGCCTGAATCAAGGATGCACTTTTGGGCCTTGTCAGGGTTGACGAGGGGACGGAGCCCCGGAGCTCATGGGGAGCCCAGGAGAGGTGGAGGGGAGAGGCCCGAGTGAAGGCCCAGGGAGGCTAACGGGAAAGGGCTGAGCTGTTGGTGCAGGAGCCTCACTCAGGGGCCTTCATTGCTAGCTCTCCCCTGTCAGCAGCAGCAGGACCTTCGCCATCACCGCCACCAGCATCAGCACGAGAGGATGGGACAAGGAGCAGTGACAGGAATCAGAACAGCGTGTGATGCAGCTGACACGAGTTATTTATAAGGGCCTGGGAAAACGCTGATGGAGTTACATAAAAAATAACATAAAGCATTGTGTATGCAATATGTTGCCCACGGAAACACATCCAAAAATGTACTAGAAAAAAATACAGGAAGGAAACGAGTTAAGAAATAAGTGTTATTTCTGGGCGGTGGTGGTGGTGGGGAGCTGGCTTCTGAATGCGCCGTAATGCAGAGGTATTTGTTTTATCATTTAAAAAGCTCAGTAAACCCGGCCCTATAAAAAGAAACAAACCAGGGCAGCGGGGAATGTTCCTGCCAAGAGCACAGTGACCTTGGGCAAGCCCCGCTCTCCAAGGCTTTGGTTTCCACGTCCACAGAAGGGGCGTGACCCAAACAGTGTCCATGGGGGGCTCCGGGCCCCGCCTGCAGAGGCAGCCCCGGAAGGAACGGCCGCGTGGTCAGCAGTGTTGGGGACCCTGCAGGCCCAGGCTTCCTGGGCCTCTACACCCAGGGGTCTCCCCAGATGGCCGCGAGCCTCGGGCCCTCCGTCTGGCACTCCACTCTCTCTCCCAGTGGGGCCCCCTTCCCCAAGTCCCCGAACTCAAGTGGCCTCTGTTGCCCGCCCCCTGCCTTCCTCTGGCTGGCACACGGTGAGGCGGTGAGGCCGGCGCTTCGCAGCTGTCTCCCCTCAAGAGCAAGAATGCCGCGTCAGCACCAGGGGGCGGGAGTCCTGGGGTGGCTCCTGTTACAGTGGGGAGTGGTGCTGCCCGGATGGAGGGAGGCTGGGTGATGGGCGACAGACGGGAGGGTGGTGGCGACTGAAGGCGGCGTGGAGGGCAGGTGGTGGACGGATGGACAGGCACAACCAGCCCTAACCCACAGTGCCGTGAGTACCCCGTGAACACATTCAAGTTCTGAGAAGATCCACCCTAGAGGACGCACTCAAGACTGTTTAACTTGGCAACTCCCTCCCAGGGCCTATTACCACTATGGAAAGGAGTCGTGTTCCAGGGGACACGCTTTGGCAAACAGCCCCAAGAAAGACCCCAACATTGCTTGAAGCTCCACCCTGCCCATCACAGGGCTTCCCCATGAACAGAACAGCCTGCCCTGGCGGGAGGCCAGAGCGCTGCAAGTGGCCGGCACCCCTGGACGCTGTCCTCCCTGCCCGGGTCCCCTGTCCACTGCTCCTGGCCAGGTCTGCGCCCAGAGCTGCTCAGCGCGGGAAGGAGGTGAGGGCACCATGGGGCAAGACCCCGGAGCAGGGGAACAGCCTCTCCTGCAGCCTCTGAGTTTCTGAAAATGCTTTTCCACATCAGCAGACGCCAGCGACCCACGAGGTGGTGCGAGTGCAGGGCCCCCCTGCTTCTGGGGCCCCCAGCCCGCCACTGCAGCCCGCAAGCCCACTGGGCTTTCCTGACGGGCCACTTCCGGCCTGTCGGGATAAAATCAGCCAAAGTAACCCCGTGAGCGCGCCACAGAGCCTACCTGCCTGCGGTGCCCATGGGCGGCACCGCCAGGGACTCCTTCCCGCCTTTGCCATGCACAGGGCTGGAGGTGGCCGCAAGGGCGGGAGGGACCCCAGAAATTCCTCAGGCCACAGCCGCTGCCCCGGGAGGCGGTCATCTCCGGATCAGTCTGGGGAGGGGGCAGAGCGCCCCCCACAGGAGGCAGCTGAATGTTCCAAGCACATTCTTAGCCCGTGGGGGGCCGTTCCACCCCCACCCCCATTCCGGAGGCAACTTGCCTGAACAGAGGAGCAGGGGGTTCCCTCTGTTGTGGGTCACCATTGCACAGGAGATCCAGCTGCCATTCTGAGGGTCTCTGGCTGCCCGTGCTGCCTGTCAGGGGAAAGTGGGGTGCAATCTGAGGAAAATGCCCCCAGACACAGGGCATCCAGAGACGCTTTCACGAGGCTGCCCCGCCCAGCCCTTCAGAACTGGGCCTCCAAGTCAGCAGGAGCTGAGGGCGACCTGGGCTCTGAGTGCCCCCACTTTCTTCTGGGTAGCCTTCTCGGCACCTCCCTCGCCATGCAGTCAGTCTCCCGCCAGCCCAGGCCTGGAGTCGGCTTTGGGGGAGGCGGGGACACAGGATTGTGGGGGGGGCGGGGACACAGGCTTTCTGGGGGAGCCGCCACGCGCCAGTGCCCAGGCGCTTGCCCTCGGGATAGGCCGCGGTGCTTTCTGACCCGAGTGGAAGCTGGAGGAGCGACTCTTCAGAGACGCAGCTCAGAAGGCGGCTCCCGAGAACCGGTCACCCGCCGCCGCCCCGAGAACCGGTCACCCGCCGCCGCCCCGCCAGCCCCCCGCCCCACACACAACGCGCCCTCTTCCTCTGAGCAATAACAACGGGTTAAATCGCAGCCCTATGACGCTGTCCGCAGCCCCTGCTTCACGAGTTCGATCCCCCGCCAGGAAGTGACCCACAGGGCACAGCAGACCTCTCCTGTCTCCCGGCTGCTCCCCTCAGTAGTGTGTTTCAGTCCATCTGCCTGTTCTGCTCCCACTGTGTCTCTGGTAAATACTCTTATCACCCCAGCACCTCTTGCCTGTACCCCAGTTCTTGTATGCATAAATAAATAAGTCTAAAAAAAGTGTATTATTATTGTCATTATTATCATAAATTTTAGGTTTACAACACTCTGTGTGATGCAGGGGCCCAGATTCAGGCTTCTTGCTGCCACCCACCACCCCAGCCCTAACCATCGCCACCAAGGTCCACTGCCCTCCCCACGTCCCCAGCCCGCCTCTTCTGCGGGGCGTCTGTGGGTTCCGCATCACATCTCCGGGGTGCTCTGGCTCAGTTTTGCTCCCTCTAACTTTCTGATCTGCTGCCTTTTCGTTTTCAAGAGTGGGGCAGGAAGGCCCCTCCCTTCATCTGTTCTGCAGAGGAAGCAGGGGCGAGGGGGCTCTGCTGGCCCAAGACTGAGGAGGAAGAGGGGGCAAAACCCAGTGAGGCAACGGCCCCCCAGGAGGCCAGGCCCCCTCGTAGGCAGAGACCCCAGCCAGTGCACAAAGAACACGGACCGGGGGCTCCTGTCTGTGTCCCCAGATGCGGAAGGGCCGTGGGCCGCGAGCTCAGGCCCCAGCCGTGGCCCTGCAGAGTCCCGTCCCCCGGAACCCGGCGCTCCTCACAGGAGGCATAACCAGGGTCAGGATTTAGAAAGTGTCTGTGAAGATTTCTTTGGGGGAAAGTAGAGCTATTGACTGCGAACTTCCCCCAGGAGAGGAGGCTTGCTTCCCTCTCGCGCAGCGTCCCTGGGGGCGTCTGACCTTGTGCCCGCCTCTGCCCCCGGGGCAGCAGCTGAAGGCCACAGGCTGTGCCAGGTGCCCAGAGCGGTATGTGGGGAGCTGCTTCCTGTGGGTGTCGGGACACGGCGCACCAGGCTTCCCAGACCACATGGAGCCTGCAAGAAAGCCAGGCTGTGCCATCTTAGGGCTCTCCCCCAGCGTGAGAGAGGGCTGCGGCCACTTCCGGCGCTGGGGTGCAGGACCCAGGTCAAGGTTGCAGGGCTAGGGGCTATCAGCAGTGTTGGGGTTCCCCAAGCACCCCAGCAAGCTCCCTAAGGAGCGTCACCTGAAACACCTACCTGGCCCCTAGAGGGGAGAACCACCTTCTGGGAAGGATTTCGCTCCCCGCCTCTCCGGAGCCCTAACTCCAGGCGCCCAGCTCGGGATCTGGCGAGGGAGACGCGCGCTCGGCTTCCGCCACCAGGTGGCGCGCGAGGGTGGCCCGGACGGGAGCGGCTGGCTTAGGGTGAAGGGCCCCTTCATGCTCCGCTTCTTCTGGTGGGCAGCCTCCTCTTTTTCAGTCTGTGCTGTCTACTTTGTTCTAAACCTGCATAATCAAAGGCGTGTCCCGTGTTCACTGAAATTGGTGGAAGAGGCCTGAGTGAAAAGTTGGAGTGGGGAGAGGCTGCAAAGAGCTTACTCCCGAGGGAGCAGAGGTGCTCAGGCTGCTGGGATCGGGTCCACCACCAGCCAGGTTGGGGGGTGGGGGGTTGTTGGGGCGGGGCGGCCTGAAGGGGGGTTTCCCAGGGGCTGAAACCCAGGGACTGGTGGTCTGGGGGCCTGGGGGCCTGAGGGTTTGGGGGTTTGGGGGCCTGGAGGTCGGGGGTGCCATGCCCTCAGACTGCCATCTCCAGCCACAGCACAACAGGCTCTGGGAAGGGGCCTGAGCTAGGCTGTCCACAGACCTTGAGCCCCCACCCCCACCCCTGGCGGGCGTGTGGCAGCCCCAGAACTGAACAGCACGGGCACGGGCCACGTGGTGAGGAGCCTCCTGGGAGCTGTCAGTGTGGGATTCCACCAGGGCCACATAAAACAGCCTCTGGGGCATCGCCACTATTTATAGGTGACGTGACGGTGGCCTGGCCTTGCTTTAAAATACTCCAGCCGCCTCTGCCCCCTCCAAAAGCAAACCCAAAACAAGATCAGGGAAAGGCGGAAATAAGGCTTTCTAAATGTCAGTAGTTTTTGAAGCTGGGCAAGCGGCTGTCCCTGCTTTGGGTACGTTTGATTTATATGCAGAGTCAAAAGAATCAGAACAGCCTGGAAGCTGTTGCCTCCTCGCAAGGGCACAGACTCCTCAGCTCATTTTCACAGAAAGCTGCGGGCCCCCCCGTGCATCGCCGGCCCCCTCCAGGCAGCCTGGGGCGCGCCAGCATTGCTGCTTCATGTGTTCTTTGACCTCAAAAGTCTCCATGTCGGTGGCCTGTTCCCAATCACAGAAAAAAGTGGCGACTGCTGGGAGGCAGAAATGACTGTGGACGTGAGGGCTGGGGGAGACGCTGGGCTGTTGGGTGCACCCCCTGCACCTCACAGGGAATCAGGGGTCAGACCCCGAAAGCCGGGACCACCCCACGTCCCCTCTAATTCCAGCCGGCCCTGGAAGCTGCCCCCCCCCCTGCACCCCTCGCACCCGAGGCCTGGGGTCTCCTCACTCGGCGGGCCCTACCACACCGCACCTCCCACCCAGCACCTCTATGCAGGGAAGCCGGTGCAGAGCTCCCCCGCTGTGGCTCCCGCCAGCCCAAAGGCGCCGCTGCACCCACCGCCGTGGGGGGCTGCCCTCCCTCGCCCTGCCCACCTTCCTCCCACCTCTCTGGCGGCCATGCTCTTCCACCTGTCCTGGAATTCCAGTGCCGCCTCGCACCTGAGGAGCGGGGGCCCTGGAGGGCTCGACCAGCTTCTTGCAGTCTGCACCCCTCCCTGCTCTGACGCCCACCCCCGAGCTGCGCCTCGAGGCACCTGCAGCCAGTGTCTGTTCTGAGCCTGCATCTGCCCTTGGAGGTGGGGGACCCCGCCCTCTCCCGCAGGGCCTGGCCTCACCCTCCTCTTCACCTTTGGCGTCCCTGCCCACCAGGGAGGGCCAGAACGAGGCCTGATCACGCCCACCCCAGGCCTGCTGACAGCTCCCAACACCTCCCTCAGGTTGGCCCTCCTCCCCTCTGCGACTGCTTGCCCCAAAGTGGTCTTACCCGGATTTCAGTCACAGCCTTCACTGGCACTCTCTGTGCAGGCCTAGGGCGCAGGTGCCCACAGGCAGCCGGAAGAGGCCAGGCCTCGGGGTTGCCTGTCAACCCTGCTCTGGGGCCTCTGGCTCCCTCCGGAGGGCTCAAGGCCTGTCTGCCTGCGGGGCGGGGCTGCAGCTCGCGGGGCTCACGGTGAGCAAGCCACCAACACCTGCAGGGTGAGCCTGGCACTTGAACAATGTCAGGCACGGCGCGGCAGTGATGGCAGCCGCGAGTTTATCCGTACAAACCGCAGCTTCCATGTGCGGCTTAGAGGGCATCATGGCTCATACCCGCTACTGAGAAGCATCTACGGCCTCGCATGTGTGCTGCGTGGATAGACAGAAGCAGAGCTCACAAGTCGGTGGCGCGTCCTCTCCCTTCCCTGAGGTGATTATCGCTGCGCTTTGCCAGTTTACAGAACCAAGGACACCCCCTGGGGTGTCAATTAAGCGGGTCCTTCTGTTTCCTAGCCCACCAATGCAAGCCGCAGCCCCACTTGCAGATGACCCAGGCGAGGAAAGAAAACCCTGAATAGGAAACAGAATCTAGTGTGAATCATAGCTAATTTTAAATATTTTAATTCATAGACTTTCATGATTATAGGTCAATAAGAAATCCGCGTCTGAGACTTCATTTCATTATAGAATATATTTGATAAGGATACATACAAACAGATCCGTCTTTAATACACATGGCCGGCTGCTGTCCCGCCTCTCCGAGACGCTCCCGGCAAAGGCTGGGGCGCCCGTCGCCGCCATAACCAGCCAGCGTGCAGGGTCCGGTTGCCGAGGCGCTTACTTGCCTGGCACAAGTAAATCTTCATCTTAGTCTTTAAGTTCGCCCATCACTCTTCTGCCTCCAGGCCTGGGCCACATCCCCCAATGTAAACACTTCCAACCCCACACCCAGGAGGCAAAGCAGCTCGGGGGGGCTTGCGCCCCAGCGCCAGGCAGGAAGGGGGGCGAGGGCGCCAGCCTCCGACGCCCAGGCTGCAGTGTGGGGTACACCGAGGAGAGCTTGTTGACTTGGTCTACTTGGTCTTAAGATACAAAATGATAGTGTCCAAGAGCGTAAAGAGCAAAGCCTAGCTGTCGCGTTTATTACGAGTCGCTAACATCCTATACAAGCACAACACCGTCTCATGCCAATTCATATACAGAGGGGTGGCTGCGTCTCACCCGGCCGCGCAGCGGGCGTGGAGGGGCCACGCGTTCGGGGGGCGCGGCCGCCGGGCGAGGCCCGTCCAGCTGAAACTCTGAAGGGCCTGTCTACACTGCTGCGATGCTTCAGATAATGCGGAGAAGAATCGGCTCAGCCCAGAGGCAGGCGCACGGGAAGCCGCAGGAGCGTGCGCTCCCGCCCGCCGGGGAGGCCCGTCCCCCGCCCGTCCGCCCGTCCGCCCGTCCGCCCCCGGCAGCGCGCCCCAGACCGCAGCTGGGTGCTGGCGGCCGTCGGCAACCGGGTCTGCGCCAGCGGACGCGCAACAGCTGAGCCTGCCGCAGGGTTTTAAAGGCATCCTGTGACCGTTTTTGAAGGGTTCGTAGAAAAGTTACTAGGGACACGCCAGTCGCTTCTGTTGATGTCACTGCAATGTAAACCTTGGCGTCTTTTCCTCTGAAATGTGTTTTATGAATTTCCCCTCCCCCGAGGGGGCCCTGCAGGCAGTCCCGCAGGCCTCACCGAGCGCTAAGCTAAGGTAACCGGTAGGGGCCCAGTTTTCCTGAGGTTTGTAAGAACTTTCGAACAAGACCGAAATCACAGTGACAGCGAGAGGCCAGTGCGCGGCTGTGGCCTGCTCGGCTCCAGGGCTCCTGCCCAGGACTAAATGACTCGCCACTGCATGATGCTCGTGTCCTTCCCGCCCGTGGAGATGAGGTGGCTGTCGTCACAGAGGAAGTCGACGCTGGTGACGTGGCTGCTGTGCCCACTGTAGACGTGGCTGGGCGCCTGGGGGTAAAGAGGGGGGGCTGGAGGGGGCTGGACTCCCACATTCACTCTTGCAGACACAGCTGGGCAGACACCAGCCCCCAGGGCCTGCCGCCCCCACACCGAGCATCCTGGTCAGCTGGGGACAGACACAAGCCAGTGGCCACCCTGCCACTGCCACAGGGCTGTCCTGGGCAGGGGGCGGCCCGGGGGCAGGCCCCATGCCGGGGGCGCGGATGGGCCTCTCCTCGGGGACAGAGGGCCGGGTCCCCGCAGGACGAGGAAGGACGTGCTGGCCACTGGAGCTGGCTCAGCAGGGCTGGGCAGAGGGAGCCCGGGGCAGGGGGGTGCCTGCGAGGCTGGAGGTAGACAAGCCAGTCCTGGGGCTGTGTAGGCCCCGACAGGGTCAGGGCCCTCTTGGGGCGCAGCGGGACCCAGGGTCTGCCTGTGTGTGATGAGGGTGTGCCTTCGTCCCCAGCACATTTCTAGCAACGCCAGGTCAGGCTGGAAGGCTGCACGCACAATGGGGAGACCAGTGAAGACGAGCCCTCACCCGGAACTGCCAGCAGGGATAAGAGAAGAGGTGCACTTTGCCGAAGTCGTCGCCAGTCGCCAGCAGCTTCTTCTCGTGGGCCCGGCAGACGGCGTTGATGTCGGTCCCGTCTGAGCCTTCCGGCCACACTCCTGAAACAGACACACGGACAGGGCCCTGGGTGTGCCCGAAGCAGGGGCCACACCGTGCGGACGGGTGGTCGAGCTCTGGGCAAGTGCAGCTGCCCAGAGTCTGGGTTGGAAGCCAGAAGCCGAGCAAGGCTTTGTCCTGGCTCCGGCCTCTCCCTGCATGGCCGCTCCAGGCAGCCCCAGCGAACCCGTGGCACAGAGCGGAACACAGGCAGGCTCTGCCCACCGTTTCTGAGGCTCCTTGTTGATGCTACAGCAGAGAGAGCCAGGAACCCCGGTTCTGGGCACAGTGGCTTCAGTGTCTCCAAAGCATCCGACGGGAAGCTGACCAGCACCCATGGCTGCGGTGTCCTGTTCGCCACTGGGGTAACCCTTACACGTGGGGGACCCCCAAGGGGCTTCTTAGCCCTGCATCTCTGTGAGGCTTGGTGTCAGCTCTGTGGCGGCTGCCTGCCGCGGGCACCCGCAGGTGTGGGTGTGGGGTCTGCTGCTGTGGGCCTGGGCCTGGGCTGGGGCATGGTGCCTCCTGACATCTGCTCCAGAAATCCTTTGGATTCCAGTAACTTCAGATGTGAGACAACTGGACACTCCAGTTTCTCAAACGGCAGTTCTGGTATAAATCCGGGGGTCCTGCATTTAACACCAGAAAATAGCTCCAAAAAGATTTGTGAGATTCCTGCCGGCTGACTGACGTATGGTCTTATGTAAAGAATTAGTACATTTCTTAGTCTACTAAATTTCGGCAATTTATTTTTGATCATTTAAGAATCTGTTCCAACTCTCAACTCTGAAGTGAAATGGTTAGCTTAAGAACCGGAGATGTGACCTAACATAACTCCCGTAGACCTCTGCTTCGGACACTAACCCGCTCTTCAGATGCCACCGGGTAGTGAACCTTCACGATGTTAACCCAGTAGCACCGGCAGGGCCCCCTGAGCGTGAGCCCCAGCTCCCTGCGAGGCCCCTTTTCTTTTCCAACAAGATGAAAGAAACCATTGCACGCCAGGAGAGCTCGCCAAGCGGTAGGCCCAGGTGCGCGCTGGCGGAAGGCGCTGCTTGCAGAGCGCAGAGGGTGCTTCACTCCACGGACAGCTGCAGGTGGTAGGGAGCCCCCGTTCTTACAGAGGCCAGCTCTGGGACCCAGCCAGGCCCCGAGCGCCTCTCACCCCTGCAGGGAGGGCCCCTGACAGCACCGGCACAGGCCACACCGGCACAGGGCAAGACACGCAGCACCCGGCTCCCAGCCAGCCTGCAGGGGCAGCCTGCCAGGCCAGGGACCGGCTGACGCTTTGCCCAAACCACGGGGAGGGCAGAGCGTCGCTAGTGGCTGGAGAGGAGCGTGGGGTGAGGTTCCAGGTCCTGCGGAGAGTTTTGCCGAGGCTTCCAGAAACGAGCAAGCCCACCCACCCACGTGTGCAGAGGCAAAGCGCAGAGGGCCCGGCGGCCCATTCGCTGCTGCTTTTCACAGCTTTGTTCTAGACCTGGAAGCTTGAACCCGGGACACTGCAGAGCTCTGCACCTGCTGCTTCTGCACAGTTCATCCCTGCAGCTAGTTGGGGGGAAGAAACCTGAGGGGAGGGGTCACTGTTGTTCGCCTTGCACGCAGCTTTAGTTTGTATTTCATTAGCCGTAATTTGGCTGCAGAAAGCGAAGTTGTTACAGAAAGCGAATCACGGCATGTGCTACGACTGATCGTCTTTGGTGGACTTTGATGAGAGATTTTAAATGACAGTAAAATCTAAAAAATACGTCGTCTTCATGTCATTTGTTCTAGAATGTCATTAGATGAAGAGTGCAGCACAGTTCATGTCTGTGATGTGTACCACAGAACAACAAAATTGAGAAAATTTCATTTTTGTTGACATGAAAAGGGTAAGACAAAAATAAGGAAATTAAATTGGAAAAGGTTTTCTCATAATCATTTAGAGTTGCTAATGGAGTGGGTGGGAAAGACCAAATTCTTGTACCAACTCACTAACTTTAACACCATCATTGTGCTATTTAAAAAAAAAAATTCTATTTAGGAGATACATGGAATCAACCCAAATGCCCAAAAGCAGATGACTGGACTAAAAAGACGTGGTCCGTATACACAATGGAATATTACTCAGCAGTCAAAAAAGATAAACTCATGCCTTTTGCAGCAACATGGATGGAGCTGGAAGGGATCATGCTTAGTGAGATAAGCCAGAAAGAGAAAGAAAAATACTGAATGGCTTCACTCATAGCAGGAGTATAAAGGACCAGGGGAGAAAATAATAATAATAATAATGAACAACCATATACCAGAGACATTTTCCCAGGGTGGAGTGGGGATGGGATCAGAAATGGTGGGGGGGAGTGCACTGGACTGTGGTGATGGCACAGGGTGATTTGGTGACGGGAAGCTCACGGGGATGACAACTGAGTTGGGAAAAGTCACAAAATGATGTAAAAATAAACTGTTATATTATAAATTTTTTTTTTTCCTATTTCAATTTAATAAAAATTTTCTTTCTGGGTCCTTCCTGGTGGTGCAGCAGGTTAGAGCACAACACTAGGAAGCTAAAGCCACTTCGGCAAGAATTCGGTCCCCACCCCGGAGGTGGCCACAAGACACGGCAGACCTCTCCTGTCTCCCCGCTGCTCCCATCAGCACTATACTTCGTCAGTCGGCCTGTTCTGCTCCCCACTCTGTCTTCTCTCA
>NW_004567114.1:2698122-2700735 GCF_000260355.1 Condylura cristata
TGGGGCCCCTGTCCCTCCGTTTTCCCTCCCACTTTCTTCTCTGGCTTCCTCGGGTTCCCAGGTGTCTACCTGCTCACTGCTCCCCCGCAGCATGCCCCTCCCTGTCCCCCGAGCCCTTCAGCTCCCACTCAGGGGTGAAGCTCCCGGGAGCCAGTCACACCACAGACCTCTGGCCTCCCAGGCAACGTGCCAGCTCCCCGGGTGGACTGAGAGACGGTGTCTGAGAAGATTCTAGATGCAGGGGCTGTCCCTGAGCACCACCCCCTGCCTCAGGTTAGGGAGGACCTCGCAGAGGGCGGGAGGTTTGGAGCCCGCCATCACCCCGTCCTCCACAGCCCTCACTCGGCAGGTGTCTGTGCCCCTGCCCGGCTCTCCGTACCTAGGAGCCCAGATTTCCTGGTCTATACGATGGGATAAGCTTGAAATTGTTGTGGATCACGTGTGACAATGCGGCCTCTTGTCCCTGGCCCCGTGTGCTGCCCCAATTGGGCGCCAGTGGCGCTTGGTCAGGGTTTGAGGAACCGGCTCATGGCTAGTGGCGTGAGCTAAGGTCACCAGCCTTTATCATCCTAACCGCTCCTGGGGCCGCCTGGACCCAGAGGGGCTGGAAGAGAAGGGAACACTGAGGCTGCTACCCCTTGGGGGAGAGCCGGCGTGGTCTCTGGCTGCTTGGGCTTGAGGTGTCTCTCGATCCAGGTGTCTCTTGCTGTGAGGACTCTCATTCTCGCGACAGTCGCCTGTTCCAGCCTCTCGCTGTAGGGCCTGGCCTCTCTTCTTAGGGCCCAGGGCTGGTTGGAACCCTAATATCCCAGTCTTGGGAAGGACTTGGGACTCTTTGTCACAGAGGAGGAGAGGAAGCGGGTTTATCACAGGGGGGGTCTCTAGGAAAAGGGGAAGTTCCAGGTTCCCTGCCTCACCCAGAAGGAGGGTAGAGCTGAGCAGAGAACAGGAGAGGAGAGAAGGAATCTGAGGGGAAAGGAAGCAGGATGGAGCCAGAGGAGCCCTGAGGAAGCCACATGGAGCAGAGGGAGACATGTGAAGAAACTGTGTTTATTTCTTGGCCCTGGACTGGTTGAAAGCGATGTGGGTGAGAGACCCGTGGGGAGGTGACTGTGGCAGCGTTTACCCTGATTTTGATTTTGTTCGTTTCCTCCCAGACCTGCCTGGCTGTTTCTGACCCCTTTCTACGGGTGCCGGCCAGAAGGTGCTTTAGTCTTGTGGCAGCCTTCAGGCCTTGCTTTGGGCCAATCCCTTTTGGGTTGATTTTTGCCCACGAGGGGACGGGTCACTTCAGGTGTTTGATTTAGAAGTTATATTCTTTGTCTTCTGTGTTGTGTACTCACTGTATTAAAGTTCCTTCTCATTAAAGTCTTATATGTTTTGTCTTGATGCGGCAGATGGCAGAATCTATTTAGACCAGGCAGGTTTGGGGGTTCAGGGGTGCCTCTCCCTGCCCTGGAACAGGTTCTGGTAGGAGGCCCCGCTGGGTCTCTGAGAGAGTGTTCTTTGTGACCAGACACCCCCGGGTGTCTTTACTCACAGTAAAGGATTTCGTAGTCTCCGGAATTTGACACGAGGAATTCTGAGTTTACAGACCAGTCCAGGTGAGTGATGAAGCTGGAATGGCCCTGTGGGGGGACACATGGCAGCGTGTCACTTGCCTCGCAAACTCCGACCTGCGGGTACTCGGCGCTGGCGCGAGACGGCCCTTACCGAGCACCTGCCGACCCGGGTATACTTCCTGCCGCTGTCACTGACCGCATAGATGTAGATGCAGTTGTCGTGGGAGCCGATTGCCAGGAAATTCCCATCTATGAAAACACGACAGACAGTATTTCCATTATTAAAAAAAAAAAAGTTTTACAATTGCAAGTATTAACACAAGTTGCCATCATCAATTTAGGATTAGGAACAGATAATCTCAAAGAGAAAAGTTGGCTTCAGAGTGAGGCCTAGCTGACGCCCAAAGTTAGCTTTTGAAAAGACACACCGCTGAAGGGCAGTTTCGCTGGAAACAGGAGTCTCGGCTGACATTTTCTCTTCTTCTAGCACTCTGAGTATCCCAACTTACTGTCTTGTGGCCTCAAAGATTTCTGGAAACTGGAAATCTTTCCTATTGTGGATCCTTTGTCAGTGACGATTTGCTTCTCTCTTGCTGCTTTCAAGATTCTCTTTTGTTTCTGTCTTTTACCAGCTTATTACAATATGTCTGGAACTCTCTGAGCCTCTGAACCTTCTTCTACCACCAAAAGCAAGAAGTAGATTAGCAACTGACACAAGACCTCCCGATGTGCCATCTAGGCAAGAGGTTCAGTCAACAGCTTGACTTTATGATGCTGCTGCTCGGCCGAGGCCCCTACACGAGCTTAGCAGCCGCCTCAACGAGGACCTCAAAGCAGCCATTTATCCTGACGCTCAGGTCCACTCAGTCGGGCCACGGCGGTGGGCCCATGTGCCCTGATGTCATTAAGCGCAAAGGCAGCATCTGCCCGGTCAGGGGCTGGCACTGTGTTTCACCGGCCCGCCCAACACTCTGGAGGGTCAGCATCGCCCACAAAGCTCAGCGACCACCAGCCTCTCCTCTGGCAGCTAGCACAATGTCCAGAACTTTCC
>NW_004567114.1:2701520-2703912 GCF_000260355.1 Condylura cristata
TGCTCCCCACTCTGTCTCTGGGGAGTCCTCTCACCGCCCCTGCACCTCTGGCCTGTACCCCAGTTTTGTGAGCATAGATAAATACATCTTTAAAAAAAGAAAACAGTGATAAACCAGACTTCATCAAAATTAAAATCTTGCACTTAAAAGACCATATTAAGAAAATGGAAAGATAAACCATACACTGAGAGAAAAAAACTTGAAAATCGTATCGATTGCAACTGAGATGGAAAAATGCACAAAAATATGTAAAAATAAACTATTATAAAATTTTAAAAAATCATATCTGATAAGGAATTTATGTAGAGAAGCTGTAAAGAGTTCTCATAATCAATAGTAAAGTAAGCAACACAACTATCAAACGGGCAGAAACGGACAGAGGTATTTCAGCCAAGCAGATACAGAGGAGCTAAAAGGCACACGGAGACACGGGCAGATGCTTGGGTCTCTGACCGTCGCCAGGGAGGTGCCAGTTCAAGAGCACAGTGCAATCCGCCACACCTGTGCCAGGCTGGCTAATAAAAAAGACAGTAACTGGGGTGGGTGAAGAGCCGCCACCCATCGCTGGTTAAGACTCTGAAACAGTCCAAGCTCCACTGGACTCTGGAAAGCAGGCTGGTGGTTTCATAAAGCCCGAATTCACCGCACAAGCACCCACTCCTAGCCCTGAACCCAAGGGGTGGGGCAGATGCCTGCCACGGACAGGGGCACCGCAGGAGACTCCCAGCTGCCAAGGGCCCGAAACACGCCGTGTCCCCCCTCGCCCCCCATGAACGGACGAACAAAAGGCGGCCGTCCACAGTGGATTCCAGGCGGCGGTGAGACGTGAACAGGCGCCCACACGGCACCGTAACGTCGGCTCAAGAACGGAGCTCCCGGGGAAAGATGCCGCAGGCTGCCGTCCCTCGGCAGTCAGCCAGGCAGTGCAGGGGCTGCCGAGGCTGGGGGTCCGGAGGCTGTTATGGCGGGCAGGGAGGGGGCTCTGGGTGGGGCCACGGAAAGCCCCAAGCTGCATTATGGAGACGCTGTGCAGCTCCAGCCAATTACTGCATATAAATAAGCTGGAAAAAGCTGTTGAAACAGCGCCCATCTTTCTTGATACACACACAGCGATGTCCCCGGAGGGGCGGGGGGTCGGGGGGAAGTGGGGAGGTCCGGGGGAGGCGGAGGGGCTGCTGCAAAATAACCCGGTTCCACCAGCCGACCGGGCTGAGTGGAGCCTTCTTGCAGTTGGGCTAATTGTCTGTGCTCGACATTTTCCATAATAAAAGTTAAACACACGCAGGGAGTGACCCAGAGGAGGGGCCATGGCCGCAGTGACAGGCAAGGACGGGCGCAGCCGGGGGCCTGGGCCGACGCCGGCGGGCGCCAGCCGCTCCCTACCTGGAGAGTAGCGTATGACCGAGAGCTGCTCGCTGCCGTCCGTGTGCACAGTGACCAGGTCCGTCGTCTCGGTGTCCAACACGAACCACCTGTGCGCAGCAGAGGACGAGAGCTGCTTAGTGGGCGCCGGTGGGCTGACGCAGTGAGGCGGCCACCACGAGCCACCTGGGGGCCCCGCGGGCACCGAGTACGCTGGACACACTCCCCCAGTCTCGGCTGAGGACCTTGCACACGGGAAGCCGCGGCGCGTGGCCGCCGGGCCGGGGCTGGCGGGCTCCTCGGTGTCTTGCTTTGTCCCTTGTGTGCGAAAGGAGAGCGGCAGAGCACACGGGCCACCTGCCAGGGCCTCCCTAGGGGAGGCGGGGCGGGCCACGCCGGGCGTCCTCCCGGGCCAGCCGAGGGCAACGGCTCTGACCTCGTGGCTGGCGGGCAGGAGCCGGAGGACAGAGTCACCGAGGGCGAGCGGGGCCGGCTTGGGCTTCACCTCTGAGCAGTTCCTGCAGCTGCAGAGGGGGACGCGGCCCGGCCCCTCGGCAGACTCGGAGGACAGGCCGTGTAGGCGCTTCGCCTCTTGGCACAGGCCAGCCGCTGCTGGGCATGGGGCTGGCGAGGGGCAGCTCTGGCGCGCGGGCAGAGGCTCTGCTCGGTGCTCGGGGGTGCAGGGGCGCTCCCGTGCTCAGGGACAGGAGCGGGGCCTCTGCTGTGGGGTCCACCCAGGTGCTGGCACTGGCACCGCCTGCTCGCCTTCCACCAGGGCCCCACCCGCCCTCGTCGTCAGTGGCTCGGCCCCCCACTGCTCCCCAACATGGGTTCCCGACAGCTCAACGGCCACTCACCTCTCACGGGCTATTTAACTGAGGCCAGAAGATGAGAACCCGAAAGAAGGGCTGACCGGGCTGGGGGTGTGCTGGGGAGGGACCAGAGGGCACTGCCTGGGGCCCCGGCAGCCTTTCGCCCTTCGCCACACAGCATGGACAGGGCAGCGGCTGGGTCCCCCCTCGCCAGGGGC
>NW_004567114.1:2706087-2707847 GCF_000260355.1 Condylura cristata
GCCCCGAGCCAGCCTGTGCCTTTCCTGGGGCCAGGGCGGGAAGGCCAGTTTTGACCCAACTCGTGGGAAGTGGTTCCCGGCTGAGAGGAGCAGCCCGGCGCTAAGGGGGCGTCCCCAGGGACACCCCAGTGTCTGGGTCACGCGCATGCACTCACCTCCCGGTCAGTGTTCCGACTGCAACCACAGACCCTGAAGGATGAAAACCAGAAGACTGAGCTGGATCCTAAAATATTGTAAAGGAAGTGTAAATGGAGGGTCAGACACGGCACTGTCACATAGAACACACAGCAGCGCCCCCCGGGCCACCCGGCCCACGGAAACATCTTATCCCCAGAGAGGAAGATGCTCCCCCCGTGAAGGGGACATTTCAGTGACCCTAAATGTGCATCCTCGCAGGGGTCTTAGACTCCCAGGCAGGGAGTCAGACGACGTCCAGCGGACGTGTCCTCCCGGGCTGGAGGCCGAGCCTTGCTGAAGGCCGGCCTGAGTGTGCTCATTGGCCTGAGGTAGGACCGCTGTGCCCAGGTGGAGGCTGGACGTGAAGACTGCCTGGCATGGGTACCGCCGCAGCCTGGAGGGCTCTCTGAGGCTCGGGCACACCCCGGGAGCACCCATGTCCTCTGCCAGCATGGATACATAGCGGTCAGGGCCCTGGAGGTGGTGGAGACCAGCTGTGGCTCAGTAGGGGCAGCGGGAGGGTCCATCGAGGAGAGGGCGTCCTGGCAGAGGGCCTTTCCCTGGAGCCTTCCGGTCCAGGAAGGGTCATCAGTGGTGATGGTGGAAGTGGATGCACCATATGTAGGAGTACGGCGTTAATGGGACAACAATATGATCACAGCAGGTGAGGATGGGCAGGAAAGCAGGTGGGCAGGCCGCCGGGTGAATGTTGCAGGATGCCCAGGCCGGGCAGGAGGCCTGGGGGCAGCGGGCAGGAGGAAGCAAGCAGCTATCCCGACGGTCGGGACCTTGTTGCTGTAACTGTTTCTCCCCAAGCGGGGTGGGGCTGAAGCTCAGGCTGCCGCTGTCTAGACACACGCCTGTCCACCCCAGGCGTCCCCGTGACTCCTGAGGAGTTGCTGCGGCAAGGGGGGGGTGCTCCCATGTGCGCCACAGGTGGGGGACGGAGGGGCTAGGATGGATCCCAGATCTGCTCGCATCAGGCCAGGGGCAACGGTCTGGTACGGGCAGGGGGTAACTGCACTGCCCCCCAAACCCTGTCCAGGCAGCCTGTGACCCCAGCATCCCGGCCTGCACCAGGGCCGCTGCTCTCCTCGGGGCTCAGCCTCCACACCCCGGGGCCCGGCCAGCCAAGGGCAGGAAGCTGACGTCCTATCCTGGCTCACTGGGGAGTGCTGGACACTTGGGCACCGGGAAGGAGTGGGGTTGAGCGGCCAGGTGACACGGCACAAGCTCCTGACTCACGATGTCCGGGATTCAACACAAACGTGGCGTCACCACGTTTTCATCCAGCAATCTTGGCTGATCCTGGGATTCAGCATCCCCATGGACTACAGCAGGGGCAGAACCTGCCACAGGGCTGTGCTAGGGTTGAGGAGGCCCACGCACAGCGCTCAGCATACAGAGCGCACACTGAGTGCAGTGGCTGAGTGTGGGCACTCAGTGCAGTGGCTGAGTGCAGAGGCTGAGTGTGGGCAGCTGAGTGCAGTGGCTGGGTGCAGTGGCTGAGTGCGGGCGGCTGATTGCAGTGGCTGAGTGCGGGCGGCTGATTGCAGTGGCTGAGTGCAGTGGCTGAGTGCAGT
>NW_004567114.1:2708310-2710948 GCF_000260355.1 Condylura cristata
CTGAGTGCAGTGGCTGAGTGCAGTGGCTAAGTGTGGTCAGCTCAGTGCAGTGGCTGAGTGCAGTGGCTGAGTGCAGTGGCTGAGTGCGGGTGGCTGAGTGCAGGCAGCTCAGTGCAGTGGCTGAGTACAGTGGCTGAATGCAGTGGCTGAGTGCAGTGACTGAGTGCAGTGACTGAGTGCAGTGGCTGAGTGCGGGCGGCTGAGTGCAGAGGACAGGGGTGGAAACTTGGAGTAGAAAATTTGGGGTGGAGGCCTCGTAAGGCCAGAAACTAGGGTGTAGAGGGAGAAACGATGAACACAATCATTAAAGCAGCTACAGAAAGGAAAATCCCCAGGCCCGGGCCAGAGGTAGGGTGCGGAGACTGGGGGCCATGAGGAATCACCAGCCCCTACAAACTCACCAGCACACCTTGGAAGTGACTGATCTAACAACGGGCAACAATTTCACAAAACCATGAACCCTCGCCAAGAGAACGCTTTCTCAGAACAACTGCACCAGCAGACAGCCGCGCCTGTGCAGGCGACCTGCCAACAGCCCACCCCTGCAGGGCCGCACTTCGGCCGCTGCCCACGCCGGACATGACCACATGCCCTCATCCCCTAGGCAAGCGCGCCAGGTGCCACTGAAAGGGTCTGCGCCTCTGAACCCCGGCAGCTCACTGAGGCCAGCACACGCCGCCTGAGCGCCTGTCCCTAGGCCCCGGAGAGGCCGGCTCTGGAGCGAAGCTGGGCTGGCCCTCACACTCCAGGCGGAGGGACAAAGGAGCCGCCCGCGGGTCTCAGTGCAAAGCGGCCAGGCGCCCTGCAGGGGTGCTGAGCATGCGGCCTGTGGAGAGACTGGGAGCCCCCCAAGCACTCGGGACGGCTAACGCACTGGGGCAACACTCAGCAGCACAGGGGATCACGGGGGAGGCCACTGGAGGCCAACGTACAAGCAACGCAATTCTCGAGGTAAGTCACTTGCTTTGGCCCATCTCTATCAAGTTGTTGCCAACGAACTAAAGGGCCACCTCCCAGGCGAGTTTTTATGACAATGCCGTGGGCACGCTACCTCTATGACTTTGTCCCAGACGGGCCGGTGCCTCGCTGCATCCCAGAGAGTGGCATGCCTGTCATGCCCACAGGTCAAGAACTGGGGTTTCGAGGCGTGGATGGCCAGTCCCCAGAGCTCGTCAGTGTGACCCTACAAGGAAGCAAGACAAAGGGGGAGCTGTGAGACACAGCGGCAACATCGGGGAGCCGGGAGGGCGGACCGAGTAGGTGTGGCGGCCACGGAGCCTGGAGCACGGGGCACTGAGACGCAGGGACCGGGCCGCTGAGCCTCGACGCACCTGAGTAATGGGGGCAAAGTCCCCCGACAGCGTGCCCTGCAGAACGGAGTTCCTGGTGGTGCCGACCAAGATGATGTTCCCTTTGCCCTCAGCCACCGTCCGGATGGGACCGAACTGTTCCGGAATCTGCACGGAGAAGGGATGGAGCATGCCATGAGGCCACGAGCTCAGGCGCTGCAAAGCCCGCCCTGGGCACCAGGACAGCGTGGGCTCCCGTGCGCATGCCCACGGGCGGCCAGCTGGCGGAGCCCCGAACTTTACTTTACAGGCTCCAAACGCCTCATCCACCTTGAGGAATCAGCCAGTGTGAGGTGGTTGAGCACATACAGAATAAAGCACGTGTCCTTGGCCAGACTGGAAATAAGGAACACAGTGCCAGCCTGCCCAGCAGGGCCGCCCCCAGCAGCAGGCAGAGTCCAGGAAGGGTGGACCCCGCCCGGTCCAGCGCCTAGGTCATTGTGACTACACCTGTGGCGTCTTCGGCAATTTCAAACATGCAGCTGTCTGCATATTCAGAGAAAGCTCGGCAAGCTACACCAGCCGGGAAACGTTTGCTGTGACAAAATCAACAGAGGGGCTTGGCCCCGGAGGGAACAAAACCCACCGCGGCTTGGGGGCACCGGCCCTCGGGGCCAGCCCCACCTCCGGAGGCTTGTTGGTGCAGACTGGGGAAAAGCTGCCCACAGAGAGGAACGGGCCTCAGGAAGGGAGTGTCTCCTCTGAAACTGATGAGCCTCTGGGGCTCGCGTGACTGCAGTTTCCCACGGGCACACCCTCACCCAAAGGCTGGTCACACCTCATGACCTGAAGGCCACCTCCATGGGGGGGGTGTGTGGTTCCCAAGGGGCAGAGACCGGAGATTTCAGGCTGCTTTCCGGGCGCCTGCTTTCTGGTCAACCTGTCACGTGGGTGCACCTGACTTGGGAGCGGGACGGTTAGATCTCCTTGTGCTGGGTCTATGCTAGGAGACTGCAACCTCGGAGGGATCGGGCTCCCCGCGTCTGCCCGGGACTTCTGGGGGCCGGGAGAGGAGTCAGGGCAGCGCTGAAGGGATCCGGATTCCCGCTGCTCCCCCTGGGGCCCAGGGCTGCCTCCCTCTGCTCCCCCTGGGGCCCAGGGCTGCCTGCCAGGCGGGAGGAGGCCGCTCTGGGCTCAGATGCCCCACTGCCGGGAGCACCGTGGAGAGCGGCAGCTCGGGGTGCAGGAGGCACAGGCGCAGATCAGAGAGACGAGGAGGGAGGATTCTACCGGTGACGCAAATGTGGGTGACGTGCCCTTGGAGACGCGGGGTGGGTCTGTTGCAGACA
>NW_004567114.1:2712013-2718568 GCF_000260355.1 Condylura cristata
CACACACCTGCCTCGTACACACCTGCCTCCTGCACACTCTCCTCGCACACACCCGCCTCGCACACACCTGCCTCACACATACCCGCCTTGTGGACACCTGCCTCCTGCACACTCTCCTCACACACACCTGCCTCACACACACCCACCTTGCACACCCGCCTCATGCACACACCTGCCTCATGCACTCTCCTCACACACACCCGCCTCAGGCACACACACCCTCCTCACTCACACCCTCATGCACACCCACTTCACACCCACCCACCTCGCGTACACCTGCCTTGTGCACACCTGCCTCGCACACACACCTCATTCACACACACCCTCACACTGCCTCACTCACTCCATCCTCGTCAGCTGAGCGCTGTGTGAACCAGCCCTGGTAGCCAGAGAGTTACTGACGGGGTCTTCACTATAACCAGTTAACCAGTTAACGGATGAGCCACTAGCTCATCATCGCATCTCCTCAGCTTTCAGGATGAGGAAAGGCCCGACTCCCCCCACCCCTCGCCCCCCGCTTCCCTCTGTCCCGGCTCTACGGCCCCCGCCCCCCATGCGCACACGGGTGCACGTTCTCTCTGCACTGTGTGTGATCTGGACCGGACGGTGACCCCAACCCCACGCGAATGGACACTGCTGACGGAAGCCGCCTCGGCACCCCCGTCAGGTTGCTTTGGTGCCGTCCCGTGTTACCTTTCCCCCACACCAGGATGTTGCCACTTGAATCTCCAGTGATGGTGTCACCATTTTCTGAAAACGTCACGCACAGAACAAACTTTGGCTTTTCTTGCTTCTGCAGAATGCGGTACAGACAACATGGAGTCAGGATGCCGTGGACTGGGGTGATTCTGGCCCCCAGCGCCCCACCCGTGTGCCTCTCCTGCCTGCCATGACTTCTCTGTCACAGAGAGGACTGGTGCTGGGGGGCAGGCAGGGGGTCGGGGGGCTGTGGGGGGGGTGAGGGGGGGTGGGGCGTGCTGTTGTGACTGGGCCCGAAGTCAGGCCCAGATGCAGCCACAGCGGCTCCCCAGCGCAGCCTCTGGGGAGGTGGGGAGGAGGAGGGGTCCCCTGGTGCTCCCAAAGGCCAGATGAACAGCAGAGGGTGCACCCCAGCCACGTGCACCCCGCACACCCCTGGGCCCCTTCACTGGGCTTTGCTCCCTGTGTGGTCCAGTCTTCCTTCTCCGTATCCCCAAGACATGAAGGGCCCCCCCAACTCTGTGGGATGCCTGGGCATAATCTTTGTCACTAGGCCAGTCAGTAGCACCCCCACACCTGCCAGTAATTAAAGGGAACGCTAAGGCCAGCGCCTCACAGCTCCCTCAGAGCCTGCTGCCCACTGTGCGGCTTGGGGAAGGCTCGGACAGAACGGCCCTTCGACTGTACCTCGAATAACCCTTGCTTCTTGATGAGCGCGCTGCCTTCTAGTGTCCAAAAGTAGAGGTGCGATTTTCCGCAGGTGACGATGATGTTGGTGTCTGTGGGGTGGAAGTCTGCAGCGAACACAGCTTCGTTCGAGCACTGAGCGAGACAGGACAAGCACGTCTCACACCTCTTAGCCACTGCGGAAAGCAGTCGAGGGAGGACCCCAGGCGGCTGAGTCCTGTGTCGCCCCCCGACCCCCACGCTCTCCGCCCAGCGCGTCTCAACGCCCGCTGGGGTCTGCCCGGGGCCCTGGCCGGCCGTGGCCCTGAGGGCTGAGTGGGCGCCGCGTCCTCCCGGAGGGCCCCTGGCTCGTGGGGCCGCGGAGGGGCAGGGGCCGGGACACTTGAGGACTGAGGCCTCCTGTCCTCCTCCCGGCAGGGACAAGCGGGAGCCCCGGCTCCACAGAAGCGCCCGTGGGGGTGAAATGCAGAGACCTCATCCCGTGGGGGCAGGGTCCTGGGGTGCCCGGGAGCACGGGGTGGCAGAGCCCACGCTCTGGCTGGGCCGCTGCACCGCGCGGGAGTCCGTCCTGCTTCTCACCCTGGGACTGGGCTGGTGCTTCCGTGACCAGCACGGTCCAGGGCTGGGGGCCCTGGCTCTCGGGGGTCATTAGCGACCCCTCACCCGTTCCCGTGACTTAGAACTGAATCCTGGTCAGGCTGTTCTGGCCCTGACTGTCCCTTCTGCTCGACACTTGAGTCACAGGTTCTCAACATGGGCACCGACTGGCTCTGGTGATTTCCAACCTAGCAAAAGGCCGAGAACTGGGCACGAGGGAGGCCAAGACCCCGTGCAGATGTGGCAGAGAGAGATGTGGCAAGCCCTGCCAGGCCTTGGGAAAGGGGTGGGAGAGCGGCGGGGTGGGGCTGCCAGGGCGGCGCAGCCCCGGGGGCCCACACGGCCTGGGAGGCACCTTCACGTCCGCCAGCCGTTCCTCTTTCTGCCAGTCCCACACGGACAGCACGTGGTCGTTGGAGTCATCCACTGCGCACAGGTGGCTCCCTCCGTTCTGGAACAGAGCAGCCAGAGAGGAAGCCCCCACTTGAGGAGGACACCCCTGGACGTGGTTCAAAACCAACATGGACTCCACTCTTAATCAAGAGCCCCCTCTATTTTAGTTACAGGATACCCGCCCTGCTCACTGGGGCACCACCCGGCCCCCAAGCCACACCCACAGCTGCCTCCTGGGGGCATGGCCACTGTCAGCTCTGGGCAGGCGGCGGGGTACAGGGACAGCGTGGGGGTGGGGGAGGCGGGGCGCTCGAACGCGAACGCAAGCACCCGCGCTGGTGGGCGTGTTTCCGGCCCGCTGAGGAGGTGGTCCGGGGTGGGCACCAGAACCTCTGAGGGTGCGCGGGACCAGCCCTGCCCACGCACAGCAGCAGCCCGCCCGGTGAGCACCGCTGCCTCCCCGCCCCCAGGAGCAATCGCAGGCCAGAGCAGCCGCCCGGGGTCGGGGTCGGGACCATGTCACAGCAGGGCTTTGCTCAAGTCCAAGCCCACCGGCGGGGGAGGGGCGTGTGTGCCCGCAGCAGCGTGTGTGAGCGAGGGGACGGGGGCGGCTTCCCGAGGGGCTCTGGGCGGCAGGGAGGTCTCCCCAACGTGCTCCCGGTCTGCCACGCCCAGAGGGCCGGCTCATCCTTACAGATTTTGAGAACGAGATGCAGGTGACGGCTCGGTCAAAAAACCCGGTTCCGATGACGTGCAGCGTGTTCAGGGTGACAGAATCCCAGACGCGGACGTGCGGGAGGAGCTGCTGTTTGGAGAAGGGGCAGAGTCACCGGCCGACGGCGACGCGGACCTGCACCCTGGCCACAGGGTCTTCAGCCGCAACTGCAATTCTGTCAAAACCTGAGGCCGCTCCCTTTTTAAGGCCCCCCCCCCCCCACCGCAGGGCGGTGGTCAGCAGGGCGGTGGTCAGCAGGGCGGGGTCCCGGTGCCTGAGGAATGCCTAGAGGTCCGGCAAGCCCTACATTTCGGAAAGCCATTCATCCCTTGCAACTGCACCCCGGGAACCGACACCCCAATTGTGCATCTAGAAGCGTCTGAGGGCTCGAAGCAGAAACCGGCAAGAGAAATGGAGTGGCCACTGAGGCCTGTTCTTTCCAAGTCTGCTTCGCCGTTAAGAAGGGGGCCTGCACGTCACACCGAAGGTCCCCTCAGACAGAATGAACAGCATAACATCCCCGGGCCTCGGGAGAGCGCAACAGGCAGATGGATTCTGCACAAATCACAACGACAGTGACGGGAGGAGTCCGAGCCCTCGTCTGTGCTCCGAGGTGGGTGGGTTTGTGCTTCCTCCACGAAAGACAGCACCTCAGCCCCAGCCCAGCCCCAGAGCAGGCCAGCACCCCTGGCGGCCGGCGTCCCGAGGCTGCGGCAGGGACAGACTCCGCCTCTCCCTGGAGAGTGAAAGTGGGCTCCGCTAGAGACCCCATTTTCTCTGGCTCTAGAGCTCCAATTCCATTTTGACATTTGAAGAGGAAATATGCTTTAACCTGCCAGAGGGAGGGACAAATGGTGATGACATTTTAAAAACATAAAGAGGGTCCTCCCTGGTGGCGCAGTGGGTTAACGTGCAGCCCTGCAAGCCAGCCGTGCCCACCTCGGTGCGAGTCGATCCCCAGCCCCGGAGGTGACCACATGTCACAGCGGACCTCTCCAGACCTGCCCGCTGTTCCCCTCAGCAGTGTACCTCATCAGTCTGCCTGTTCTGCTCCCCACTCTGTCTCTGGTGGGTTCTCTCAACCCTGCACCTCTGGCCTGTACCCCAGTTCTATAAGCATAAATAAATAAGCCTTAAAACATATATATAGAAGGAGGAAGAAACTATTCCTTTTGCATCTACTTGCTCACTGCAGCTTTTTTTCCTAGTGTACAATTTTTTTTTTTTAAGATTTATTTATGCATACAGAACTGAGGTACAGGCCAGAGGTGCAGGGGCAGTGAGAGGCTTCACTAGAGACAGAGTGGGGAGCAGAACAGGCCGACTGACAAAGTACACTGCTGAGGGGAGCAGCGGGCTGGTCAGGAGAGGTCTGCTGCGCCATGTGGGTCACCTGGCGCCTGCGGAGCGAGGATCGAACTCGTGCGGAAGTGGCTTTGGCTTCTCAGTGCTGTGATTTAACCCGCTGCGCCACCAGGGAGGGCCCTCCAGTGTACAATTTTAACAGAAAACAGTGTAAGGCAACTATTTAACAACTAATATCATTGAAATATTTACTTAGTAATGGTAACATTCGTAATTTTCTGGAAGAAAACGTTGATAAAAATGGGAGCACACAACGTTCTCGCAGATGCACTGTGCACTGGCAAGGTGCAGGGCAGATCTCAGCATGCCACCGGGGCTCAGGGTGAGAGCGGCGATGGCCACAGCGGGCGGGAACACAGCTGGAATCCGGTTTTGGATTTCTGTCTATTTGTTAAGTCTAGTTTTTTCTTTCATTCTTTCAAATACAAATTAAAGTCTTGCCGACAGGTTTGCCAATTTTGTGCTAAAATCCTCCCAGCAGCCTCTGTGGGTTGTGCATGGATGCAAACTCCAGGCACTAAAGCCTGAATTTCGGCCAAGGGTCCCATATCCAAGTGACAATTAGTATTTTTAAGATTATTTCTTTGTAAAATTGGAAATTTTTAAATTAAATTTAAAGTTGGTTTATACTCTCAAATGATTATTTGTTTTGACTTGACCTTTACTGATTAAGTATGTTAATACTGGCATGTTTATGGTGTATAAAAGCCTATTTTAAAATTTATTGTATTCTCAGGCAAAAACATTGCTTAAAAAAATGACTGAAGTTAAGGTGAGTTTAAGGGGTTTTTTAAGTCACTGTAAGAATTCTAATTTGCAATAAAAAAGAAATCCGATAATCAGATCTAGTCATCAACCAAATGTTCTCAGAGAGTGATTTTCGTTCCCAGGTCACCACAAAAGTATGAAAAGATACCATCACTCACTTTTCCATCCTTGGACGTGCCTGCGACTTGTCCGGTTGCTATTGTGATCCTGTCGGGATGAACCGCCAGGCTAGAAAAGGGATATTTATAAAACAGCGAGTCTTCAAAATAAGATTCACTTTTCCCTTAGATACTTTTCCCTCAAACAAATATAATGTAGCTGAAAGTTGCCATGTCAGAAACAAATGATGCCCAACTTCTTAGGGTCTCACAATGAGCTCTCTCCCCACCCCACTTGTCTTAGACAACAAAGGCATTTCCGTTTCATTCTGATTCCTCTCCCTCCGGGGAATTTTCAAAATAAAGGAAAGAGCATCCTTTCATTCAATCTCAGAACCACTTAATCAGTGGACAGTCTTTATTAAGTCAGTCACATCTTTCTCCGGCAGGAATCTGGTAACTGACCAGGAACATGGGACAAACGGAAATGCGTAAGCCCATCAACTCATCCACCTGCCCTTCCAGAGTCAGCAAATCCCTACCCACAGCCAGACACGAACGGTGGGCGAATTCAACCAAAGGGCAGCCGGCGGCTGGCCAGGCACACAAGCGCGACTTTCTGATCAAAGAAAGGCCAAGGGAGAGGCCGTTAGCAGGTGGGCGGCGCGGAAGCCTGGCAGGTGTCTATGTGAGCTACCTGCGCAGGAAGCATGGGCGGCTGGGTGAGGCCAGGGGCACAGAACACTAAAGAGGTGTCTCAACGGGCCGGGGGCCGGCAACAGCACCACAGAAGGGCGCTCCCCCAATCCCTCTCCGCGGCCCCGTCTTCCGCGATACCCCGGTGCGTCCGCCCCCATGGCCACGGCTCGGCGGGGACCTACCACTTCACGTCGTCGTTGTGGCCGGTATAGTGCCGCTGCAGCTGCTCCTCCACGTTGAACAGCACCACCACCGACGCGATGAAGTACACGGTCTCGCCCGTGGGCAGCAGGTGCAGATTGTTGCGGCAGTCCCGGCCCCGGTACCCGTAACTTGGTGGCGTCAAGAGAAACCTTCTGACTGTCTGAAGGGCTGGCCGGGCACCAGCGTGGCCCCAAGCCCCTGGCCGGGCACCAGCGTGGCCCCAAGCCCCTGGCCGGGCACCAGCGTGGCCCCAAGCCCCTGGCCGGGCACCAGCGTGGCCCCAAGTCCCTGGCCGGCACCAGCGTGGCCCCAAGCCCCTGGCCGGGCACC
>NW_004567114.1:2719213-2747542 GCF_000260355.1 Condylura cristata
GGCACCAGCGTGGCCCCAAGCCCCTGGCCGGGCACCAGCGTGGCCCCAAGCCCCTGGCCACAGAATCCTAGGGCTGTCATCACCCAGTCTGTTCATGTAAGTAGCTTGAAACTGCAAACCCTTGGTGCCTGCCCGCCTGGCCCTCAGCAGGCTTTGAGCTCGTGACCACTGTTGCCTTGATGTGCAAAGGTGCGGTTTGTTTGTAGAAAGTACGTGGTCTACTTGGAAAGTTGAGGTGATTGGCTTGTATCGTTTTATTTACCAAAGGTCACTGGGCCAGACTTCTGGGGAGTGACTTCCCAGGAGGTGAAGGCTTCTCAGTTTAGCAATCAGGCCCGGGTCTGGGCTGTGAGGCCAGAAGCCGGTTCTTGGTGAACGGCCCAATTTCACACGGACACTGGCCTGCGCGTCCCCGGCGGGCCTGCCTCAACTTTTTTTATTTTTGGTTTTTTAAAGATGTATTTTATTTATTTATGCATACAAGAGCTGGGGGACAGGCCCGAGGTGCAGGGGTGAAAGGCTTCCCCAGAGACAGAGTGGGGAGCAGAGCAGGCGGATCGACTGAAATCCACTGCTGAGGGGAGAGGCACGGAGACAGGAGGGGTCTGTGCGCCCCGGGGGTCACTCCCTGGCCCTGGCCGGGGATACTCAGGCCACAGTGGCTGGGGCAGCTTCAGAGCCCTGAGACTTAGCGCCTGCACCACCGAGATCTCAAGGGCCAGCTGCTGTGGCATTAGGATTAGTCACTGGACGATGCACCTGACCCTAATTCCACGAAACACGGGGAGGCCTTTCCCTCGTCCTTCCTGTGCGGCACTCTGGCCCCGCTCAGCCCCACTGCGCTGTCGGGTGGCCCTTGAGGTCCCGCTGCAGTCCCAGGGCCTGACCTGGGAACTGGACTCAGAGGAGCGACGGAGCACTGAGCCTGCCACCTGCCAATGACGCGTCACGTCGTGTGAGCCACATGTGTGATCTGGGCAGGGTGCCCCCACGGCGGCCACAGGAGAGCCTGGTGGGCGGGACCCAGCGGAATCCTTCGCCTGGCCCGGCTTTGGCCGTCGGCTGGGGATGTGAAATGACTACATTGCTCAGGAGGTGTGAGGCTGTGAAGGCTTCTCCCACGGTGAACCTCTAGGCTTTGACAACCTTACACATGGGGATTTAAAAATCACTTTTAAGGTTCTGGGAATTGCTTTATAGACCTCAGTTGCTGACGTAATATGAATTTACTTTTGCTCTAATCTAGGAGCTGAAACATGTTTCACATTATAAAAAGTAGCTGTAAAAGGTGGAAGTTCCACACACACACCTACAGCAGGTACAAAACGTGGGTCCTTCTTGCCCCAGCCATTCGGTCTTTAGAAATAATTTCTTCTGCTGAGGTTTTGGCTTGTAAAGGTCCCAATCTTGAAAACTATTTCAAGAGCAATCTACCATTTGAACGTGGACATGAAAATAACCCGGTAAAAGTGTAACAGGGGGGTCCCCAGGAAAAGGGAGGTTCCAGGTTCCCTGCCCCACCCAGCTGAGCAGGGAGGCGAGGAATCTGGAGCTACTACAGAGGACGGAAGCAGGATGGAGCCAGGAGACCTGAAGGAGCCACGTGGAGCAGAGACGTGTGAAGAAGCGACCCTTGTTCTTGGCCTTAACTGGGTGAAACAGACGTGGGTGAGAGACCTGTGTGTGGGGGGGTGACTATGGCAGCATTTATCTTGATGTTGATGTTGCTCCTTTCCTCCCAGACTTCTCTGGCCATTTCTGACCCTTTTCTACGGGTCCCGGCCAGAAGGTGCGTTGGACTGTGGCAGCTTTCGGGCCTTGCTTTGGGCCACCCCTTTTGGGTGGACTTTTACCCACGAGGGGAGGGGTGAGTTCGGGTGTTTGATTTAGAAACTATATGCTTGTCTTTTCTGCACTGCACACTCATTGTATTAAAGTCCCTTTTGACTAAAGGTCCTGTATGTGTTGTCTGGATGCAGCGAATGGCAGAACCTATGTAGAGGGGGCAGGCTTGGGGTCTGCCCTGTGAAACAACAGCATTTATTAGAATCGATTCCACTGCTTTACACCTAGAATATGAGTAGGAAGGGCTGCACACACAGGCTTTGCGCCTGCTTCCCAGCTCGGACTTAACCGAAGCAGCTCTCGGCTGACGAAGAGCTGGATCCCTGCAGACACACGTGCCGGACGGCCGGCAGGGCAGAGGCAGCTGAGGGGCAGTGAGGGCTGAATCTGAAAAATCAAATACCTGTTTGGGGGCACATTTTCCAGAGTCTCTGACTCCAGAATCTGAGGCGTGAGGCTTCTTTCTAACTATAATGACGACAGTTTGAGGACCCTTCTTGAGGCCTGATTTCCCGTCTTCCCAGCCTTCTCTCCCGGGAAGCTCATCCACGATTCTGAATGCCACTTCGAAGCTTCCAGCAGCTTCATGTCAAGAACGTCAGTCACGTAGCTGACTCAGGTCCTGGTGGCTTGGATCTGACTGGGGGGAGGGTGGTATTAATTTACTTTAAATGGTGTATTTGTGCTGCCTGTGGGTTTTACTTGTACCCCTCAACGTGCATCCTGCATTTAGCACCCTGAACCCCTAAGGTCCTCAGACTCCTAAGTCCCACCTTCAACTAGCAGTACTCCTGGGTGAGGCCTGCAGGTGGGTGCAGCCGGACTGAGGAGGGGACGCTAACGCTCCTTCCCGGTACCGCTCCTCCTCCCCTTGGGTTTACAGACTTGCTGCCAGCACAGTTTCGTTTTACACATTTCTGCAGTTAAGCTTCAAGCTAAGGGCATCTACCGAGGCAGGGCCCCGAGCGGCCACTAAAGGATACACCCATTCCAGCTTCAGTCTCCTGGTGGGCAGTTCCACCTTCGCTTCCAGGCTGTAGGAATCCACCTGCTCTTTGGGCATGTACATGGTGACTGGGCGTCCGCGGAGAAACATTTTTACATAACCTTCTTCTACGAAAAGAACAGAGAAGCCAGTGAGACCGCCGAGCCCAGGGCCGGAGAGCCAGCGTTACTTCAAGTATGAGAGGTGTTAAATGTCTTTCAATACTTAGTTGCATCCTTCTATTGCAATGTAACAGAACAGTGTCTTTTACACTGGACCATGCTTTCAGGTGTGAAGGACACAAGCCCCTAAGTCCAGCCAGGACCTGCACAGAAAGGGGAAAATGCTCCAAGAAGCCAGAAGTGGGAAACGAGAATTAAGGAGAAGAACCAGCAAGTAAGACTTTCTAGAACACAGTTCTTTTCATCACAAAGTCACTCTTGATGCACAATTCCAGGGGCCAGGTAAACCCCACGGATGTGTGGACCCGGGGCAAATCCCGGACTTGGAACAAGAAACAACGGCAGCTTCTCTGGCTTGAGTTTTCAGGTTCTAACAAGACCAAAGAAAAGGCCACGTGAGCTCCTGCCGAATTCAGGGCCCTTGGAAACTTCTCTGTAGACCAAAGCGCCTGATTCAAGTTGGGCGTTTGGAGCCAGGGATGTCTGTACCTAACAGGCAGGTCACCTGCAGAGCGGACTTGGTGAGGAGAACCCGGGCAGACGGCCTGGGAGTGACTCCCCGGGCTTCTCCCACGATGCACATGCACGCTGCCTCGGCAGGAAGAGGCCACCTGAGCTGCTGAGCATGCAATCGGGCCCAGGGCATGCACGCCACGGCGTCACCTGAGGACGACCCAGTCTGACCTCCAGGTCAGAGCCAAGCGCACAGGGCAGTGCTCCCGTGAGGTCCTTGTGCTCTGCCCTCCTCCCCCCCAGCTCCGCGGGGACCAGCCAGCTGGGCCCCCATCACCACACTCTCCCTGTGGTTCTGAGGTCACTCTCTTGCAGCCAAACCCATCGAGACCCAAGATGGGTGTCAATGCCCTCTCCCTGCCCTCTGGCTTGTGGACCACTCTCATGTGATCTCACCGTCCACTCCTTCAGCCCCCAGGGCCAGATGTCTCCTGGCGCCCCACACCTCTGTCCTGCCCCTTCACACAGGCTCTTCCCTGGCTCTGCACTCAGACTGTGCTGCCCTGCCCAGTGGGGCGGACGAGTGGGAAGGGGGCAGGCGGCCGCCTCAAGTTAAGTGAGAGCGACTGCATCGGATCTGCTGATGCAGAGCGTGGCGACAAACAGCAGGTGCCGTCAGCGCCACCACACAGACCAGGGCCCACCTGGGGCAGGCGGAGCGCGGCGGCCCCTGGGGCGCTGTCACCACCCCAGGAAGGAGACTCGCCAAGCGCTTGATTCGGAACTGCTGGGTGAGGCGGAGAAGCCCTGGATTTAAGCCGGGCCCGAGTCCTGCTGTTGAACCTGACTTCTACATCCAAAATCAAAATGCAGGGAGGGGAAGCAGGTCTTTTCCAGGCAGGTTAGGATAAGAGCATACACCCACCAAACCCCGGATGTTAGAGGGGAGAGGGCAGCAGCCGAGCAGGGACCCTTTCAAACAGCGACACGTGGGGTTGCACTATAGCTCTCTTAGGTTTATATGAGTAAAACGAGAAGCTCCTGAGGCCAGCCAGCAGTCAATCGAGAAGCAGAGACACTTCTTTGAACCTATCCAAGTCAGCGCTCAGGAAGGCTTTTAACTTGGACAAATCGAGGTTTGCACCCCAAAATGCATTTCCACGTTTGCCGTCGTGGAAGTTTCTGTTGCCTGGGTAACGGTGGCTCAGAGAGCTATGAGGTCTCAGAAGTGCCACCTACCTTTGCAGTGCGTCACCCGGCGTTTCCCTTGTGATTTCGGAGACTGAAGGGCTAGATGGAGAGAGGTGGGCGCTGCTAGACCGGAGCGTCCACTCGCTCTCCGCCGCGGCCGCCTGCCCTGGGGGTGCCCGGCCAGGCCTTGGCCCCCACCAGCACACCCCAGACCTAGCTCCGCAAGCTTCAGGCGGTCACGTTTTCAGGGCCCGGCTGGCCGCAATAGTGAGTGTAAGGGGAAAGCCCGAGAGGTGGGCCCCAGATGACCAAGTGGAGCCCCGTCCTTGTCCAGTGCTCTGCATTTGGAATAAAGTTATCCTAAGGAGAGCATCTACCTTAGGGCAAAAGGTGCTGAGAAAAAGAGATGCAAGATCTCCATGAACGAGCAGTCTGCGTTTAGGAAATCAAAGGCAGGAAGAGAAAAACAGCTACTTTTAGACAAAGTTACGACTCAGTGCTTCAGCAGCTCGCAGAGCCCGTTGGCGGGAAAGGACGCTGGAGGGCACGGGACATGACCGTCCCCTCACGGGGCCTGCGTCAGCTGCTTAGGGCTCCATCCAGGGTCTGACAGGGTGACCAGCGTGCTGCGCAGCCTCTGACCTCAGCGGCCAGCGCCCGGGTACAGGCCGACAGGTAACGTGCTACGTGTCAAAAGTTGGCCCCTGCCAGAGCTCCGTCCCCTCTGCCCCCCCGGCTCTGACACAGTGAGTGGGGGTGCCCGTGCAGAGCGAACTGGGACTTACCTGCGCTGAAGATGGGCTCCTTGGGCTTGCTGTGGAAATAAAACAAGAGCAGTTTTTAGGGGGGTCGGGGCAAGTCTCGTTCACCCCCGTGTCATTAGCTGCTCTGTTACCAGGTGCCGGGCGGACGCCAGGCCTTTGCAGGAAAAAGTACCAGTGACTGAGGGGGAAGGAGCGTGAACTCAAGTCCCAGACCCGGGCAGCAGGCCACAGGCCTGGCGTTGGCACAGCCAGTAACCGTCGGGGAAGGAAAACGTCTGGTTGGAAAGTCCTGTCTCCAGGTGTGAAAATGTTTTGTTCCCCATCCCTGTGCTCTTCTGATAGATTACTTAAAGAACTTATTTAAAACTAACAAATTCCTGACAGAGACCTTGGGAAAGAGGGCATTCCGGGCCGTCCCCTGGGGAGCTACTGTGAAAGGGCAGAGGGCCAGGGTGAAAGGGAAGAATCGGGCAGGGGGCGTGGTCATTTGTGGGCAGTATGGCCCCTGGACTCAGGCCCCCTGCAGGAAGGGCCCATCACCCCCCTGCCGGCCGAGTGGATGGGATGCATGTCCTGCTCAAACACAGATGGACGGAAGCCGCGTCTGTGCTTCAGCAGGGAGGTATGCGGCCTGGCTTGGGGGGAGCCCGGCCCCCCATCTCCTACGTGGGACCCAGACTTGGTGAGGCTCTCGCCATAACTGTTGTTCTCGCTTCCCTCTTCCGATTTCACTGACAGGACCTGCGTGCCGTGCTAGGCTCTTCACCCAACAGCCAGGCCGGTGTCCCCCGTACGCCCCTCTTTAAAGTGTGGACATGCCGTACCAGATGGAGGAGACCCCAGAGAGAGCCGTGCGGGGCAGGGGCCTGAGGAGGAGAACACAGCTTTGCAGCTGAAGTCCTGCTGCTCCCCCTCTGTCTACACTGGAAATACAGCGGGACACACCGTGGGCAGAGCGAGCCTTAACTCGATGTAACGGACGGAGGGTATCACCCGCTGCCGGCCCCCCTTTCAATAAGGTGAAGCTGCCCTGGGGGCCTCCGCTGACGCTCTAGTGGGGTGCGTGCTTGCCCAGGCGTGTCAGCTGGGCGCGGGGAGCCGCAGGCTTGGGTTCTGAGCTCGCCTGCAGCTTTGGCCAACAAACAGCATGGGCCTGTGTCGCACCTGGGCCTACAGGGCCTCGGCTCTTCTGCCCTGCCTCCTGTGCACCCCTGTAACGCCACCCAGCGCCCTGTGCTGCCGCCCGGCCGCGGGCCCGTGGGAGGCCTCTGTCCGTGTTCCTGCTCTCGAGCCGCCGCAGCGGCCCGCCTGTCGCCCAAACCCCCTCCCAGTGAGGCCTGGTGCTGCTCCCCTCTGCCACCTGCTCAGGCCCGGCCCCCCATTTCTCCAACACTTCATTTTGGTTTTCCCGTGAGGTTGCCCCGGGGCAAAGGGGCACTCGGTCGACTTGGTCTCCATCATGTCACGTCACGCGAGAGAAGCGGACCGCGGGCCTGGGAGGGCCTCCTCTCCTGCCCCCGGCTAGCAGGCCCCGTCCCTCTGTCTGGGCGGCAGGGGCTCGGCTCGGCTCAGTCTGACAGCGGTTGTCTTGCTCCCATCTGACAAACTCTGGAAGATTCTGTCTTCAGCGCAGGTCTCCTGGGGAGGGAACCTCACCCAGCCCAGCACTTGCGGGGTCAGGAAGTTTGGGTCCTAACGGGGGTATGTGTAACAGGCAGGGTGGGCTGAGTGGCCTCTGGGTGGCCAGCAGGGCGGGGCCAATGTCCGGCTGCTGGGCAGGCTTGAGTAGGTCGAGGTCAAACGTAACCCTCCTCCTTGGTCTTGGTTGTCGGTAAAGACTTGGACTCTCGATGTACACATATTCCCGGCTCCCTCTGAAATGGTTTTTCATGATGAAATAAAATTCCTGCCGCAATAAACAATAGCTCTTTCTGGACACTGCCCTGCAGCAGCTAGAGAGATGGGCTGCTTAGTAGCTGTTCATGCATGTCCCTGGAGACTTCGCTGAGGGACACGCATTTCCACCTACAACACCCCCTTGACAGTGCAGCCTGCACGGGGGAGGTCTGAGGCCTGGCTGGGGGAGGAGGGAGCCCGGCTCCCCGTCTCCCACGAGGAACTGAGACCCGGTGAGGCTCTGCCATCTCTGTTCGTCTCGCTTCCCTCTTTTGATTTCACTGACACACCCCTGCGTGCAGGTCTAGGCTCTTCACCCAGCAGCTAAAAACTAACACAATATAAGAAGCATTAGCACTAGCATTGTTTAATAAAAGCTTTGAAGATTCCATTGGCTTGAAGAGTGAAACGTCTCTAACATGTGTTAAAATCAGCTGCCAAGAGGTGGCGCTGTGCACACAGGCCTCCCACAGCTGACGCGCTCACAGTGACATGATGTCGGCTCGTTCGTTCATTCAACCACGCTGTGTGCTGCACGCTGGTGACACAAAGAATCGTCAGGGCACCAGCCTCCTGAGGCTTGCAAGGAGGGCGAGCGTGTGCGGGAGAGGGGCTGCCAGGTGAAGACGGCAGGCAGGGAGGGAAGGCGCCCACCGGGCGGAGGGGTCAGGGCGCCGGCCGCCCGGGGTGTCCGGGCTGGGTCTCCAAGGGTCCCGGAGCTCATGCCAACGTCGCTCACCACCTCCCCCCATTTCCAGGTGCATACATGTCACTCAGGCGGGAGGAGAACCCCACCACGGTGCTACCGTCAGGCCCGGAGGCTCCTCGCCTGTTGACGGGTGTTACTACCTGTGCTGGGATTTGTAACGCAGCTACAGTATTTTCCCGAATATGCTCTTTCCTGCCTTAGATGCGCATGGCCTTGACCGTGTTTGATCACCCTTCCCTCCGTGAGCTGTCAGGGAAGGAGCTGGCCCGGTGCTGTTCCATGGAGCGGGGCCGCTTTTATCTGGCTGGTTGTGCGGAGTTGATGGAAAACGGAAGTGAAGGTCCTCATCAGGTACCTGAGACCCTGATGTCTGTCGAAGAACCGGTCTGTGGGCAACTCTGCCTCCTGCCGCTCACCTGCCAGCTCACCTGCCACTGTCGTGTCCTGCGTGGCGCTCGGCCAGGGTGGCGGTGCTGTGGAGCTGAGCGGGTAAGGTGCCGGGACCTTCAGAACCATGACTCCTCCTTCTCAGGCTGGGGTGGGGGGAGAATGGAGTTGGGGTTCCAAATGTCCTGGAGAGATGCATTTCAAGGCCAGGGGCAGGAGAGCAAAGGCCCGAGGCGCCAGGCGGTGAAGCGAGGCCGCGGAGGCCACGGCAGGCGGGCTCCGATCCGAGGTTCCCTGCAGGGCCCGCCTCGCCCTGCAGCGGCCTGGGGGCCTTCTGCTGTCACTCACCGAGGGACCCCCAAAGCGACGGCGTGAGTTGTTGACATCGTCACAGGAAGGGGCCGAGTTTAGGACGAGCCCCTGGTCTGGCTGTGATGCCTCATGCTTTTCACCTTTCTTCTTATTTGGGGCAAAAAGGTTCATCCAGCAAAGTATTTACAGAGCATCTGCTCCGGGCGGGTGCCGCTCCAGATGGTGGACTGGTCCGACTGGACAGAAAATCCAGAACGTGGTGGTGGAGAGGTCCCAGGATGAAGGGCTCTCAAGGCGCAGAGGGCGAGGCTGAGGCTCAGCGCTGGCCAGCCTGGCTCTCCCCGCCATGCGCTGCCCTTTCTACTGTCTCGCCACCCAGAGCAATGAGAAGGTGGTTACCGCTACAGTCTCTTACAGTGTAAGACGGTGGCCTGAGACCACAGATGCATCCGGAACCACGGATATGTCAGAGCATCCGGGACCACGGACAGATGTGATAGCATCTGGAGCCATGGACAGATGTGGAGCCATGGACAGATGTGAGGGCATCTGGGGCCACAGACAGATGTCAGAGCATCTGGGGCCACGGACAGATGTCAGAGCATCTGGGGCCACGGACAGATGTCGGAGTGTCTGGGGCCACGGACAGATGCAATGGGTGATGGAGGTGAGGCCACAATCAAGTAGCCACCCAACTCCACGTTGGATACCCCTCCCTGGAGTTTTCTAGCTGGTTCTCAGCCCCAGGGACCGGCCATGGCCAGTGAAGTCTCCAGCTCCTCGTGGTGGGTGGACGAGGCGGCCTGGGGCTGCCCACAGGGAGCAGAGAGGAGACAAAAGGGCCAGGCGCCCGCGGAGCCCCCAGCCTGACCGCACTTCTCTTGTCTCTCAGCAGCCGCCTCCCTTGGTGAGAGCAGCAGCGGCCTTAAGCCTGTGGCCCTCGGGCTTCGGCCAGCACTGCTGTTCCCTCGGACGCCGCCCGGCCGGCCAGCTCAGCCGGCGGGCCCCAGCTATTCCTGGGCTCTAATGAGACAAAGGACTTATTTTCCAATGGCCACATTTGACTGTCAGGACTGTTTTAGAAAATGACTAGTAAATTCTCCCAGTCCCTCCTTTCCAAATCAAAGTCTCCTACTGTGGCATTTAAAGAGAATTCTCTTTGGAAATGCCTCGTGCGGAAATATTTACTCAGCACGATCACCAAAGCCATGGGACTCAGGAGATCAAACAGTGCCGGGTTTAACAATGCAGATTGTTGTGGGAAATTCTTAATAAAAATCAGATGTGCAGGAAGGGAGCCAGCTGCAGCGAGGGCCAAGGGCCAGCCGTTTCGGGCCGCTCCTAGCTGGCCCAGGGGCCTCCGCTTCTTCCTCGGCCCGTGGCACGGCACTGCTTGGCCTACTTCCCGGGCGTCACCCTGGAGCCCCATCACCTGATACGAAGCGTAGGAGACTGGACCCTGCAGCGGTGAGCCTGTGCATCCGCCGGCCCTGCCCTGCCTGGATGTGAGAAGCCCCAGCCTCTTCCTCTGAAAGGCCTCGCCTGGGAGAGAAACGGAAAGCCCACGCTTCCCTCACAGCACGGGAGCAGAATGACCCACAAGTGTGGGGTTTCACAGGCCGTGGCGTGGAGCCGGCGGCCTGATGACGCAGGCGTCTGGGATGAACATTTGGAATAGAGCCGTGACTCGCCAGTTTCTTCCCAGGCCCTGCTGCACGAGGCGCCCGAGGGCGACTGAAGCATTTGAGGTGGGGTCTCCCACACGACACATTCTTAGGCACAAGCGGGTGCAGAGCCGAAGTCAGCGTCACAGAGACGCCACTGTGGAGTCAGAGCCACCTGCCACCTTCATCGCACGCCAGCCTCCAAGGAAAACGCGGGCTCAGAAGTGGATTTCGCGACAGCAGAGTGAAACGGTTGCTATCTCCAGCGTCGGCTCCGTGTTAAAGTTTCCGTTGAATCCTAAAGCTACAACTTCCCTCCCCGCCTGTGTCAGAAACTCTGCTGCCGGCCGACCAGAACACGCCACTGGGTGTCGAGGGCAGCGGCTATCCGGGGAGACGAAGCACCCGCGCGGGCAGGCCCAGCGCTGCCCACACCCCGGGCTCCGGCCAGCGAGCGCAGCCCACCCCGTCCCGCTCCGCCCTCTTCCGCCTGGGCGGCGGGGAGCCCCGGAGTTGGCTCGTGGGGTGGGCGACGCTGGTCCCCAGAGGGCTCCCGGGGGTGCGGCCCCCCCGGGGCGGGGCCGCGGCCCTCAGACAGCGCGGGGACAGGCCGCCCTACCTCTCACTGTTCTTCTTGCCGCTGGAGGAGCTGCTGGCGGAGCCCGTGCGGGCCCTGTTGCCTTTGGGGTCCGCGTAGCTTTCCCTCCGCGCTCCAGGGGAGACACGTTCCGAAGAGCCGGTGCCCTTGATGGTGCTGAAAGCAATGAAATGACAATGAAACCCCAACAGAGTGGGGGTGAACAGGGCAGCGCGTCCCCCCTCCATGCGGCTGTTTACACCTCGGGTCGGCTCTACGGCCCCGGCCACGGACGTCAGCACCTTCCACACGGCGCCTGGAGTCCACCTCGCCCCGTGGCTCCAGCTGTGAGGCAGCTCCAGCTGGCCCCTCAGCTGTGTGCGACTTGGGGTATGTGGCCGGAAGTGCCCCGCCCTGGCTCGGCTTTGGCAGAGCAGCAGTGCCAGCCGGCAGGGACTGCCCCCAGGCTTCCCCGTGACAGTGTCTGGAGAGATTTTGGTGGTCTGGAGGAGGGGGAGGGCCGCCCTTGGCTGGGGTGCTGCTGAACGCCCAGGACAGCTCCAGCCCGGCGTCAAGGCGGGCTAGTGACGGAACATGGCCCCGGCGGGTTTCGAGAGCGCGCCGTCCCCTCCGCACTGACCCTCCCCCACTTAACCAGAGGGGCGCAGCAGCCCGGGTTTCTGCGGGGGGTGAGAGGGACGCGTGGCGCCGTGGCCAAGCCCAGCGACGGCGGCCTCCAGCCAGCACCTGTCCCCACAAGGCGAGTCCTGGCTGCCTCGGGAGTGTTCTAGGTTCTTCTTCAGGGCTCCGGAGACCCGGTCTCCACAGAGCCCAGTAGTGGCAGAAAGGACGGCTCCCGTGAGTCAGCGTGCCGGGGAGACCCAGCCCCGGAGTGCTCTGCGGGCCGCAAGGCAGGAGAGGGAGGCGCCTGGGGCTGGCTCAGGCTGGGCGCCGCTGGTCTGGACAGTCGCTGGGTGACCGCGCGGGCCAGCGACCGGTGCTGCTGAGCCTCAGTGGGCAAGACCCTGTGTGGAAGGAGAGAGGACGGCTCCCTCAGGGGGCCTCATGGGAGTCACGTTTTAAGCCATGGGCTGAGAAAGTAGGGGGCCCGAGGTAGCAGAGCAGCCTAAAGAGAGCGAGCACAGAGGCAGGGAATGTGGGGGTGCAGGGCAGGGAGATGAGGGCCAGTGGATGGAGGCCTGGGGAAGCCCTGTGGGCACCTGCCAGGGGGGACACAGACACCGTCCTGGGCAACAGGCACCCAGGTGCACATCAGCGCACGGTCCCTCCTGGCAGAATGTCGGCGCCCCCACTTCTCTCCACAGACACGTGACAGTCACACCCGGTTGTGGCTGTGTCCGGCCGCCACCCTCCCCGGGTGCCACTCTCTCTTTCCTTCTTTCGCCTCCTCAGGGCCCCCAGCTTCACTCTGGCCATTGTCACTTGGAACCACCCACAGTTTGTCTCGTGGTTTGGAGCCACCGGCCACCGGCTGACCCGGGCGAAGCCAAACGTCCAGGGAGCAGCGGAGACCGCGCCGCCACGGTGCATGTGTGCCTGTCTCTGCACCCGAGGAGGCTCTGAGCACACCGCCCTGGAACCTCGCGGCGGGGATCTGCATGGGTGCGCCTCAAGGTTCGGTGGAATTTTTAGAACATTCAATTTGGGGACAGGGAAATTACAGATGTCAGGAGAGAGCTCTGCAGCTCTGAAGCTTGGGACCGAAGTTTAAAAACGACAGAAACCTTTGTGCTTAAAGTTCAAGATGTTCCAGAGACAAAAACACCAGGATCACCACCCTAACGCCCCTCGGCCACGCATCTGGCAGGAGGCTGCTGCCCTCACAGCAACCAGCCCAGCGTCACCCCAGGCCCTTGGGGGAGTTCAGGGCAAGTTCAAGGCAATTTAGAGACTTGTACAACATACCCCAGAGAGCTGAGAAATCATGACACTCGGAGTCGATGACGGCCACCATCAGTCAATGTCCGACCCAAGCGCTCGGCCCAGCGCTGGAGGCCCGAAGGGTCCCCGAGAATGGGAACAGCAGCAACAGCTGACAGAGCCGCTCTGCTCTTTGTAGAAGGGATCAGACGTCAGCCACACAGTCCCTGGCAGCAGCTGGCTCTGCCCACTGGCAGTGGCGACAGACGCCAGGCTGTAAAGTAGACTCGCTGCGGTCACTTCACACCTGGGTTTCTCCCCTGGCTGCTCTAACAGACCACCTGCAATTTCTTTATTTCCTTTTCAATTTTTTTTTAAAAAAGATTTATTTATGCATACAGAACTGGGGTTCAGGCCAGAGGTGCAGAGGCGGGGAGAGGCTTCACCAGAGACAGAGGGGTGCAGAACAGGCCGACTGACGAAGCCCACTGCTGAGGGGGGCAGCGGCGGGCCAGGAGAGGTCTGCCGCGCCCTGTGGTCACCTTCAGGGCCGGGATCGGACTCATGCTGAAGTGGCTTTAGCTTCTTAGTGCTGCGCTCTAACCCGCTGCGCCACCAGGGAGGGCTCTATAACCTATTTTTCACATCATCCTCCGTTTCCCTACAATGTACGCTTTATCATCTCGTGTACGGTCCCCAAGAAGCTCCCACCACGAGTCACCAGTCCACCAACACCGTGGTCCCTCCTGCTCTTTCCACTCCTATTTGGATCCAATTTCCTCCTCCCTCCCCACGAATATCTCTGGCTTATAGCCGCCTGTTCATTTTAGTTTTGACTTTGTTACAATCTTACTCCCCCAAATCCTACTTGGGTCCCCTCCGTTCCTCCTCTGAGAGGAACCATCCGGTAGTTTTTCTTTCTCTGCCCAGCTAACTGCCCTGGGCATGATCCCTTCCGGCCCCAGCTGTGCTGCTGCCAACCGAGTCCACCTGCAATTTGCGAGCCCAGAATATGCAATATCAAGAAATGTCCAGAATGGATGGCTCCTCCATGGCACGGAGGAGCCCTCAGCCACTGGGTGAGAGGGAGCAGCCGGGTGACGAAACCAGCGTCCTCACCTTGCCTCGGCCTGTGCATCCCACACACACTGAGGGCTCGCGGGCCCGCCCCAGCTGCGGCTGAGAGGCACAGAAACACAGCAGAGCAGACCTGAGCGGGGCACCGAGCATGGGAAACACTTTGGTAAGCTCCAGTCAGTCGCAGGCCAGCCGCCAGCGCACAGCCCAGGCCACGCATTCTGGATTTCAGACACCTCGTAGCCAGGCTGAGCACCGTCCATCACTGCTCTTTCAGACATTTTCATCCACACATTTGCATTAAAATGTTGAGCTTTAAAAAAAATCTAGTATTGCTGTATACACCAGAAAGAAACAAGACACTTTCTTTTGAGAGCCAAGGGCTCTTATGAATGAAAGAGGACTTCCTAGGATTCATGTGAAGGGCAGAAAATGCAGCTTGAGGCAAGACGTCCTCAGTCACTGGGACTGCGAGCGTGTGTGACACTGAACAGGCTCGGCCGCCTCACAGGACCGGAGGGAACATGAGCGTGCTCCACCGGACGGCAAGTCGGCAGCACCGTCTCGAGGCTGCGCGGGCGGCTGCTGGCCGGACGCTGGACGAGGCCCGTGTGGGCGGCCGCTGGCCTGAGGCTGGACAATGTTGCAGTGCATTTTGCAGTGCTGGGCCCTTGGGCGGGTGACACTTCTTGGTGTGGAAATGCGTATTCACCATCATGCCTTCCTCTCCCTTCAGCCCTCCACGCCCACCCTAAGCCAAAACCTGCTGCACTCCGGACACGCACCGGCTCTTCGCCTTGACACCATCTGCTCGTTCAATGATTTCTGACTATTTAAATTTCAGAATCACAACCTTGCTGCAGTGGCGCTTGGTGGGCACCTTCTCATCGTGAGCGGATGGCTCCAGGCACAGCAACGTGTGATGAGGTGCAATTACATCTTGTGGTCACGATGCGATCTGGAATCAAGAATCGCTTTTCCAAACTTTTGCAAAAAGATCCCCAACTTTTACAATGGCAAACACAGAGCTCCGATAGGTCGGGCTTCTGAGTGACCAGACGTTTTGTGATGATGTCGCTTGTCAGGGCAGCGGGGTAACACCCCGATATTCAAACAATGGTATGCTCAAAAACTATTTCCTAGTGAACAGAGTGTGAAATCTTCTGGCTTCCAAAGCCCCAGCCCTGGTCTAGCAGGCAGGAGGCCAAAGACAAGGCCACACCCTGCACGCAGTAGCCCGCGACCTGAGGGTCAGCCCCTTCACCCCACGATGACCACGGAGTCCCATGAGGAAGAGTTAACAGTGGATGCCTAGTCCTTGCTCTTTTTTTTTCTGCATAGAAGAAATGCAATATGGGCCAGAAGTTTGGGGGGAGGTAAGAGGATTCATCGGAGACTGAGTGGGGGGCAGAACAGGCGGATCTACTGAAATCCACTGCTGAGGGGAGCAGCGGGGAGACAGGAGAGGTCTGCTGCGCCCTGTGGTCACTTCAGGGCCGGGGCCTGAACGTGTGCCTCAGCAGTGACAGCGCTCAGACTGCCCCCTGGTGGCCTAAGGGGCCAGTCTTGCATTCTTTTTTAGCAAGGGAGAGATGTTTCTAGCATCAGCATCTACTTAGGAGAAGCCCTCCTGCCGAGCGTGATTATAACGTTCCTGCCAATGCCTCACCGCTCCTACTGGTGCAGACTAAATCCCGCCTGTGCTGCGGAAGCATCGCTCAGAGAAAGAAGCAGGTCTGCTGGGCTGCTTCTGGGCTTCCCCGGGATTATCTAGAAAACTGTGTTAGTTAGCTATGATTGAGCTTTTATCTCCTTCCCGTTAAACGAGGCACTCACTGCCCCCGGGTGCCACGCTGTCCGCGGGAGTCCACGCGGGACCACACGCCCCGACTCCCGCCCTGTGCGCTGAGCTACGTCTGATGGCCGTGGTCACCACAGCTGCCGAACTGCTCCCTCACTGGGAAGACACCTTTGCGGCAAGAGCCGCGCCACCCGCAGCGGCCTCGGAGAGTGAAGAGATCAAAATAGTGTTTTCCTCCCACCAGATGACATCACCCCCTCCCCACGTCAAGCAGGGGCTTCCCTTCTGTTGGGGGTGGGGGTAGCACCCTCTGTTTGAAGGCAGAAAGTCCGGTGTCTAAGAGAATAGACCCAAAAGAATGAGTTTCGCACCTGCATTCCAGTGGATCTGACTGAGAAAGGAAATGTAAGAAATAATTTTTAAAGCAGTTGAGATAACATCATTTCGTGTCTTTAACTTTCTCTGCCCTTTAAATTGTGCACGTTGGGCGCTGACCACGTCCTGACAGATGCTTCTGACAAGTGTTGCTGCTTCCCAAAGGGCCAGGGGCCGTTTGCCTGGCCTCAGGCGGTCAGCACCCTCTTCTTCGCCTGGAGCAGGACATTTAAAATTATGCTGTGTATCAACTTCACTCTCTTGCTGCCTCTTCTCACAGGCCTGCCGATTGTGAAGCTCAACTCAGGGACAGAAAGAATGAGTGATTGTCTCTGTGGTGAGCCAGTGGAAAGGCTACTCTATTGTGGGCTGGCGGCCCGCTGAGCTAGGTATGACCTACAAAGTCTTCCCCGGATTTTCTCCCTTTCTTCCTTTGACTAATGGGAACAAAGCTTTTCCCAAGGATTCCAAATCAAGCCCCCAATCGAAGTCTTAATTGGCAACACAAAACACACGGTTGGGCGCTGGGCAATTTCCAAGCGGGGTTTTGTTCTTAAGCAGTAGGCTGAAAAAGCCCCAGAGAAAAGAAAATAAACATGGACCCATCCACACACCATAGACGCCCCAACTCGGCTCATCTGGAGCTCTGATTAGAGAAATTCCTGCACGATGGTGAACATATCTGAAGTGGCTGGGAGACTGTTTGAATATCAATATTCAGAATGCTCAGCTTGCTTCTTCCTGGTGTCAATATCCTCTCCTAATGGAACGTGGGCAGGAGCTTTGCCGCGAGTAACAATTAGATGCTTCAGTTCAGGTCTCCAGCTTCCACACGGACGGGAAATTACATGCACGGAGGCCAGAGAGCCCAGAGAACCCCGAGGAGTGATTCCTGCTGCTGGACAGGGAACAATGAGTGTTGACCACCCGGTCTAGGAAACCACGCATTCCCAACTGGCTCCCGGACACCGGTTTATCCGATGAATTAAGCTGATTATTTGGGGGGGGGGGCGCGGGGAGGGTCTACAGAGGCCTGAGACTATTTCTGGAAACAGGATGATGATTAAACGACAAAACAAACCTAGCATGGCAGTTACCAATCACGTTTCTTCCCTCCTTTTCCCCCTCAGAGAATATTGCTGAGTAACGGTCACTCAAGAACGCTTTCTTTATGGATGGGGTGGGGGGCGGGGGACCCAGGCATCTACTCACAGCACCTCTTCTGCCCCTGCAGCCCCTTATTAGGGGGCGGTTCCTTGTTTCACATTCAGACCTTCCAGAATACTCTCGCAGCCCCTCAGGGCACTGCCAAGTGTGGCTGCTCCCAACAAGCAGGACTGAGGCAGGACAGCCACTCAGGAGGGAGGCTGCCAAGTGGTCTTTACAGCAAGTATTTTTTTCTGCATCAAGGGAAGGGCTGTCCTGGTCTTTGCTGGAAGTAGCCTAGCACAGTGGACAGCAGGCGCTCAAGACCCAGACAAACCCAGAATTCCGGCAGGTTTGAGCACTCTCTGTTCCCAGCCATGGGCTGCGTAAGTTCCTTTACCTCTCAGAGCCTTAGTTTGCTCATAAAATAGGATTATAATATTTACCTTGCACGGCTGTTGTGAGGATTAATGATAATTAAAAACCTGGTACTTGGGCTTTCGTTATAATCAGTAGAGGGTTTCTACCATCACCACTGATTTAAACAGGAGCCGAAGTACCCACTTGCCTCTGTTTTTGCAGGACCTGTGGGAAAGTATCAATTAGATCCCAGAGTGCAATCTCACTCCTGCAGTCTGATGGCACTCCCGCTTCATCCTGCTCTGAATAAATGTTTCAAACACCAGAACTCAACACACAGTTTGCCAGGAATTTCAACCATCATGCCAACTAATCCTTCCAGGATGAAGACCTAGTACTGCCGATAAAATGTGGGGATTAAACAACTCAAAGTGACTTTGGACCAAAAATAGAGACTTCCACGAAATCATAGACCAAGTTGCTCTGAAAAGTAAAAAGAAATTTAATAATTTTTGCTCTGAAAAAATTCTTTTATTTAAATTCAAGTATATAAGAGGCATGAATTATAAATCTAGTTTCTCTAAGGGTAGAGGGCAATAACTTTATTTTTGTTAACTCTTTGCAACTTTGAAGTTACGTCATGAAACAATTCACTGTCTACAAATTTAAAATTTATTTTATGTTTTTGTAGCCAACTTAAATTTTTTTAATTGAAATTAGAGTGGTTCGTAACATTATATTGGTTTCAGGTGCACAGCACTATAAATCAGCATTGGTGTATACTATGTTTAGTTTTCAGGTATAGCAGATTACGTTTGCCACCAAAAATCTAGTTTCCATCCTACCTCATACAATTGACCCATTTTACCCAACTTATCCACCCCTCTCCACACTTCCCTCTGGTAACCACTATTTTGTTTTTATAGTATAAGGATTTGCTTTGTTTTGTTTCTTTATCTTCTACATATGGGTGATATCAGGTGGTGTTTGTCTTTCTCCATATAATTTAATTCACTTAGCAGAATAGCCCCTAGGTCCATGCAGATTGGAAACATTTTGGCAAGACTTCATCCGCCTTTAAGTTGAGAACTGTTCCATCAGGTATATATTCCACTTTATCCAATCATTTGCTGATGGACACTTAGATTTAAACAACTCTTTCTTAAGCAACCTCTAGCTCCAAGAAAAAAAAGTCAGAAGCTGGAAAACTTCTGGAGACAAATAAAAATGAAAATACAAAATACTAAAACTTATGGAATGCTGAGAAAGTGAACTAAATGGGTTATCTACAGTGGTAAACACAAGTTAAAAGGGAGAAAGATCTGAAATTATCAACTTAACTTTACACCTCAAAGAAGAACCAAATAAACCAAAAGATAACAGAAGTAAGACAAAGATAAAGGTTAGAGCAGAGATAAATTAAGCAGAAAAAAAATGAAGCCAAGAGTTGTTTTATTTTCAAATCAACAAATTCTCAACTAGACTACAAAAAAAGAAACGACACTCAAGTAATTGGAATTAGGGAAATTACAAAAATCAAAATCCTGGCATATTTCACACAACCTACAAAGACTGAATCACGAAAAAATGAAAATGCTAAACTAATTTATAACTAGGAAGCATTAATCAAAATTTATAACTAATGAAGCATTAATCAAAAACCTCCCAACAAAGAAAAGCAAGGACTAGCAGGCATCATTGGAGAATTCTACCAAACATTTAAAGAATAACTAATAGCAACTCTTCTCAAACTCTTTCAAAGAATTGAAGGAAGAACACTTCCAGTTTCATTCTACACAACTAGCATTACTCTAATACCAAAACCAGAGAAAATCACACTAAGAAAAACTATAGAACAATATCCCTGATGAGAATTCAAATAAAAATCCTCAACAAAATGCTAGCAAATCAAACTCTCTATTACTTTAAAAGGATTATCTACTATGACTACATGGGATTTACCCCTGGAATTCCAGCATGTTGAAATCCATTTAACATATGAAAACCAATTGCCACATTAACAGAATGAATGACGAATATCACTTGACTACTTTAATTAATGCAGAAAGATCACTAGGCAAATTTGACACTCTTTCATGGTTAAAAACACTTAATAAGCTGGAAAGAGAAGAAAACTACCTTAACATCATCAACTACACATAAGAAAAGTCCACAGTTCATGTCACATTCAGTGGTGTAAGGCTGAAGATCTTTCCTCCAAGATCAGGAACAGTTATGGATACTAACTCTCACCACTATTCAACATGGTGCTGGCAACCCTAATCAGGACTACAAGGCAAGAAAATGAAATAGAAGGCATGCAAATTGGAAAGAAAGGAAAAAGTAAAATGATCCCAATTGTAGATGCATAAGCTTTTATGTTGAAACCTCTAACAATGCCACACACAGTACTTAAACACTAATAAACAATTTCAACAAAGTCTAAAGGACAGAAAAATCAACTGTTTCCATACATTAACAATGACCAAATAAAAACCGGAATGTCACTAATGATAAGAGAAAGTCAAATCAAAGCCATAGAAGATACTTCCTCACGCCCATCAAAAGAACAGAAAGTGCTGACCAGGAAGAGGCACTGTTGGTGAGAATGTAAAATGGAGGGGTGACTGTGGAAACAGTGTGGAAGTTCCTCCAAAATTCAAAAATAGAATCATCATATGATCCAGTAACCCTCTTCCTGGTATATACCCCAAAGATTCCAAGCAGGATCTCAGAGAGAAAGTGTACACCTCTGTTCAGAACACCATTATTCAAAGAAGTAGAAGCAACCAGAATTCCCACTGACAGGTGAATGATAAAGTGTATACACACAATGAAATATTATGCAGACTCAAAAAAGGAAGGAGATTCTGGCATATGCTACAATATGGATGAAGCGAGAGGATGTTATGGTAAGTGACTTAAGCCATTCCTATGAAGTATCTAAAGTAGTCAAAAATCACAGAAAATGAAACTAGAAAAGTGGTTGCCACGGGCTGGTCAAGGGTTGCTATTTAGTGGGTCTGCAGTTATAGTTTTGCAGAATGAAAACAACCTAGAGCTCTCACACAATAATGCAAGTCTATTTAACATGACTGAACACTTAAAAATAGTGAACTGGCAAATTTAATATTACATATTTTAGCAGAAATACAAACCATGACAGATGGCCACCTGAATCTTTGCAAAAGTCAGTTTTGTCAATCTAACAACGGCTAGATGAATGAAAGCTACTCTGTAAGCACAACTGTCAGTCAGCAACCAGACATAATTTCATATTGATTATAAGTGATTCAAACCAGCATTAAACAGGTATGAAAGGCCGGGATGTCATTTTAAAGTTCTGAAAAGCCTGCAAAACCATTTTTCTGAAAATTCACCAGTACTAAGTACCTAAAGCTCTCTCTGCGACCCTCAATGACAAAGCACTGGTCAAGGACGAGGGAGACGGGCAGCACCAGCTACTTAAGAGACGAGCTTGGACCGCTCGGTCTCCACTCCCCTCACAGCCCAGCAAGCCTGGCGGGCAGCCTCAACACCCACAGGGCAGGTGCCGGCCCCACCGCACACGGGAGGCAGCTGGCGTTTTCACCAGTTCTCGCCTCCTCCTGCATTCTGAGCACAGGCTGTAGGCTAGCGCTGCACAATCTCTTTACCTTCTCAGCTCTATTAGCAGCAGGTAAGTAAGGTTCTAGGGTCTAAAATGTTCCAAAAACAGGCCCTCCCTGGTGGCGCAGCGGGTTAAAGCACTGCACTGAGAAGCTAAAGCCACTTCTGCATGAGTTCGATCCCCGCCTGCCCCGGAGGTGACCACATGGCGCGGCAGACCTCTCCTGACCCGCTCGCTGCTCCCCTCAGCAGTGTACTTCGTCGATCTGCCTGTTCTGCTCCCCACTCTGTCTCTGGTGAAGCCTCTCACCGCCCCTGAGCCTCTGGCCTGTACCCCAGTTCTGTATGTACAAATAAATAAATCTTTAAAAAAAAAAAAATGTTCCAAAAGCAGCCGGGCTTATAAAGTGCAGAAGTACAACATGACAATGGTGAAATTACTGGCAAGCGAAGCGCAGCCACACGTGACAGACCCCTCAGTGGGCAGAGCCCACCCTGAGCACCAGCGACAAGGAGGAGCTTGACTTCAGTCAGAAACACTGGAGCTTGGTCTGGCCACCTGACCTCTGCTGTGTGCCAGCGTGGACTTGGGACTCATGTTTACGACGGTAATATGCCACCTGCTTTGTCAAGAGCGATTTCTACGTGAGGACACAAGCAGGTGCACTGTAGTTTGAGCCCTGCGGTTTGAATAAATCTATAAAAAAGAACAAGCACCACTGAGTAGAGGTCCTGTTGTTCAACACACCAAATACTTTCATAAGCTGTAACGCAGGGAAACGGTGAAGTGTCACATAAACAGGTAACAACTTATAGCCCGAGCAGGAGCCGGTGGCTGGCTGAAGACACCTGCTGCCTACCTTTTGGTTGCTGCTGGCACGGCGGTCTTGGCCCCGGAGGGGGACGGGAGAGAGCCACCGGGTTTCTTTGGTAGCACGGTGCCATTGTTGACGGTGGTTCTCAAAGGCAAGGTCTGTACCAGGGGTCTTGCTGCAAAACAAGCACAAAGGGAAATGAGGACTCTCCCCGTGGGGCGGCAGCTCTTTTGGGAATGTGAGCTTTGCAGGGTAGAAAAGGCCATCAGTTGTACAGTGGTAGCGGAAATGGCAAAGATGTGAAGACGAGTCGGTGGAGGTTTCCAGCCAACGCTGCCCAAGCAAGGAAGGCCCCAGACTCCGGCGCTGGGTGTGCAGCGAGTGTGCAGATCTATCACCCAAAGGACAACTGTAAGGCAGAGCTGCTGGCTGCAACCCATGAGCGGGTTTGCTCTGTGATGGGCATTTTAAACAGCGTGAAAAGTCACAGACTGGGAGAAAATATTTGCAAATCGTGTATCTGATCAAGGATTCGTATGCAGAATATCAAAGAGAATTCTTAAAACTGAACAGAGAGAAAACAGCAGCCCAATTAAAAAAATGGGCAAAAGATCTGAACAGACACCTCCCCAAAGAGGGCACACAGATGGCGCATGAGCATATGAAAAGGTGGCCAGTCTCCTGTCATCAGGGAAATGCAAATTAAGACAGTAATGAGGCGCCGGTCACCTATTAGGGTGGCTAAATGCCAGAGAAAGCCAGACGAATAACGTGGCTGGCCAGCAGTGGGCCGCAGCCCCCCTCGGGCTGGGGGAAGGCAAGATGGCAGAGGCGTCGCGAGGCAGGTCGGCGGCTGCTGATAAAGCTAACTGTCCCCTCCGATGTGACCCAGTAACTTGCTCACATGGTCTTTATGCACCCGACTGAAAACCTCCATCTACATAAAACTTGCTTTCAACATTTAGAAGCAGCCAAGATGGCGTCAGCGGGCGAGTGGGTAACACGCAGCGTGACCCGCCGGGCGGCGGTGGATGGTCCCGCCAGCGGGGGCGTGGGTCTTAGGCCCGCACCGCTGAGCGCGAGGAGCCAGCCCGCAGCCCAGAGACAGCAAGCGGCCCGTGGGCTTCAGTGCTCGCCACTAGAAACCTCGCTCCGCGCCGGGCAGTGGATGGTGACAAAAGGAACCCACTGTGCCCGCCACACGGGACAGCGCCTCGCGGAAAGGGTCACGGCATGGCAAACCCTGCACGAAGTATCAGAACCGGGCCGCTGAGAAACGGAGATTACAGACCTGCGCGGGGACGAGGCCACAAGCCCACGTGGTAACAGAGTAGTCAGGAGTCAGTCTGGACTGAGGGCGAGCTGACCGCACGCACGGCCACTGTAGGATGGACACGCGCACGGGAGTGGAAACAGACTCCTGCTCCCCGGAGCGCCCCGGCAGGTCCAGCACCAGGCCTGGGGGGCAGAGTCTGTCAGCAGCAAGAGGGTCCCGGCTGACCCGGGGCAGGGCGGAGAGCCCACGACAAGGGCCTGGTGCCCCTCGATGGCAGCGAGGAAGGATGTGCTCACAGAACAACAAAGCCCCACCCTGTGTTGGGGGCGCTGTCACGAAGATGGAGCAGTGACTGAGCCACGCAGGTGTTGGTTTTTTAGTCATATTTTCAAGTCACTCTGTCATCTGGTACTGTCCTTCCACAAGAGAGATGGTGGCTCAGAGGAAGCCCAGCAGCTGCACACTGCAGGCCCTCTCGGGACGTGCCTCTGCCGAAACCCCAAGTTTATAGCTCAGCATGTGTGACCAGAGGACCCCTAGCTCCTGACCACCTACAGCCAAATTTAAAAGGTGTTTTATTTTGGAGTGACAGAAGGCTTTAGCTAAGGCTTTAGCCAACCTGTAAGGCAAAGCAGGTGAATACCCAAGAGCCGGGATGATTCCTATCTTCAGTACCTACTAAAATTATCCACCCCTTTCTCCTCAGACCCAGGACCCCACTTCCAGGAATCTGCCCTAAAGAATAAAACAAATGCTTTATTCACAAGGCCAATCACTGGGGTATTATTTGCCAAACAAAAGGCCACCCACAGTCAACTGAATAAGCCAGGCACAGCTCACACTGGAGAGCTTTGCAGAGTGAAAGGAATGTGGAGGATCTTTCTCCACTTGGGGGTGTGGGGTGGGGGGGGCAGACCCTCAGGACATACTGTTCAATGAAAAGACAAGGTATCCTGATGCCAGAAGTCTAAAAATCCTAATACCTTATGTAATTTCAAAAAAGATCCTGCCGTCATCAGATTATACATGAAACATGTTTTAATACAGCTTGACAGGTGGAGGAATCTGTTCACTGCACCACTGAGCTATTTGACTTTTAGGCATTGGTAGTGCAAGAATACAAAGGAAAGACAGGCATTAATGAGCTGCAGGAAGTCACTAACAACTCAAATGTCCGTCAACCAGTGGACAGACAAAATGTGGTATGTCCATGTGGTGGAATATTATTCAGTCATAAAAAGGAACAAAGTGCTGCTGCTACACGTGGACAAGCCTGGGGACATCATGCCGGGTGAGTGCAGTCGTGGAGAAAGGCCCCCTGCTGCACAGCTCCACTCACGAAATGTCCAGGTCAAGTCCATGGAGGTGCTACCAGGGAGGGAGCAATGGGAAGTGACCGCTGATGGGAATAGACTTTGAGTGATGAAGGTGTTCCAAAATTAGACAGTGGAGAGGGCTGTACAACGTTGTGAACACACTGAAAATCAGTGCGTGGCACACCTTAAATGGTGGACTGTGTTATGTGAAGTCCATCTCAAGGAGGCCGCCGCCATGAGGAGCCATGCTTCAGCCAACTGGGGAATGGACGCTGGCTGGTGACTGAGGAGTCAGTTATTTTTCAGTGTGATCCTGGCATTTAGATTTTGAAGAGAGAATCCTTATAGCTTACATATTTAGATACAGTGATATGGGATGTCTTGGATTTGCCTTTAAATGTCTTAATGGGGTGAGGGGAAGGAGGAGGGATTAATTAAATAAAATTGACCACACTTTGATGTGTAGTGAAGGAAGCTGGGCAAAGACAGAAAATATTTTTCTTTCTACTTTGATTTGATTATTTCATTCAGTCACTTTCATAGTACACAACTTAAAAATAATCATTTTAGCCTCTGAAAAATGAACTTAATTACTAAAGGATGACTATTTGAGGTAGGGAGGGCAATTAATGAGAAAAACAGAAGAAACTATTCAAAAGAAAGCAACAGTTACTTTCTATAATTAACATCTGTAAGGTAAAAGATATGTTAAAAGCCTAATAAACAGGCTCTCTCTGGTGGCGCAACGGGTTAAAGCAAAACTCTCCAAAGCCACTTCAGCATGAGTTCGAACCCTGGCCAGGGAGGTGACCCACAGGGCACAGCAGACCTCTCCTGACCCACCTTCTGCTCCCCTCAGCAGTGTACTTCCTCCATCTGCCTGTCCTGCTCCCCACTCTGTCTCTGGTGAATCCTCTCACTACCCCTGTACCCCAGTTCTGGCCTGTACTCCAGTTCCATAAGCATAAATAAATCAATCTTAAAAAAAAAAAAAGCCTGGTAGACAAGGGAGGGAAAATGAGCTTTTAATTCTGATTAACCAGGATAAAGAACCGAGTTAGTCATTCATCTGCTGAAGAGATCTGACACTTTATTAACTTATTAGATGCACATAATTACCTAATAAGATATATAAGGGAATATCGCATAATATTTCACACAATTTATGTGCTCACTATGATGTGTTGCATTTGGAATCCTCTGCAAATCAAATTAGACCTTGAGAAAAGAACTCTTGAGTGGAACATTTACTCATTTCCTCCGTATTGGGTTTGATGTACATAATGCTATTCTTTTCTTTATAATAGTAATAGCTACCCTATTGGCAGTTCTGTGCAAGCCACTTCATAGCAATCTTTCTTAAAAAAAGATTTATTTGTGCACACAGAACTGGGGTACAGGCCAGAGGTGTGGGGCAGTGGAAGGATTCACCAGAGACAGAGTGGGGAGCAGGACAGGCAGATGGTCGAAGTACACTGCTGAAGGGAGCAGCGGGCGGGTCAGGAGAGGTCTGCCGCGCCCTGTGGGTCACCTCCGGGGTCGGGGATCGAACGCATGCTGAAGTGGCTTTAGCTTCTCAGTGCTGTGCTCTACCCCGCTGCGCCACCAGGGCGGGCCGCATAGTGCTAATTTAAACAATACTGCAGCAAGGCAACATGAAGGACAGAAAGAACACATGAGCAGCCAGGCGTGGGGCCAGCCTCAGGCTTCTCCCCAACCAGCTGCATAGCTGAGGATACTCATTCTCAAGCCTAGAGGCTGTATTCTCATCTGTAAAATGGGCATAATAACCCCTTTTGCACAGAATCGTGGAGAGGTGAGGTGAGCTAATCTCCCCAGGTTATGTACTGCGACTCGCCATCAGCAATGGCAGCTACAAGCATTACTTTGAACCTCAGAGCTGAGCATTAATGTAGCAGAGGCTGCTTGGAGCTGGTGCTTCCGCTGCAGCGAGGTTGTACCGGCAACGTCTAAGATTGGGGATTTCAATGTCCTGGGGCTCAGTTGCTTATAGCATCTCTACAGGGGGTTCTGGCTATATTTAGCAATTCTCTGATCTAATAATGGGGCTCTAACATAACCCCCCAAAAGTTTGCAAAGGGTAAGTTAAAGTTTCATAAGAGGCAAGCTGCTGAATTACAGTCTGAACTTATGAGCAAAATTTACAATAGGAACTTTGAACTGCTTGCTGGTTAATCAAAACAAGGCAGATAGATAACCCCAGCTACAAGGGACAATGACTACATTTTAACCTACATTTTGCATTTTAATCCATAATACTCCTTCAGTGCTGAAATGGAAATTTGCTGGGCCTGTGTACAATGGAGCTATTATTAATAAACTCCAAGTAGGCGCTCTCTGTCCACACAAACTGAGCAAACTCCAGCCTCTGGAAGTCGGCTGCGGGCCCGCTGTGGTTTTAGGGGAGGGTCAGATTCGGCACTGGGACAGGAGTCGCTTTTGAAACATGAATTTCTTTTGCTAATTAACGGATATAAACCAAAAGACATTTAGAAACCAACTGAAAGTATAAAAAATAAAAACAGAAAGAAAAATCATAATCCTACCGCTCAAAGAAAAGATAACATGCTTCTCTCTGCAGTATTCTTTGCATGGATTTGGTCTCCTTAGCTGAAATTATACAGCACGCACACACACACAGACACACCCACACATACACTCGTGCACACACTCACACACGCACACACACACAGCTTCACATTGTGCTTTGCCGTCCTGCCATGCACCGGCATCTTCTCTGTGGTACGGCTAACGCACTGCTGTGAAGTGCTGATTTCTACCTAGAATGCCCTACTTGTTTGTCACGTGAGCCAAAGCTCACCAGAAGGATTATTCAAAGGGAGGGCATTGCCAGGGAGCTGCCGGCCACTGCCGCTGCCCAGGCTGCAGAGCCTGTCCACAAAGGAGTGAGGATGCGGCCTGTGGCTGGGGGACACGGCTGGGCTGGCTGGCCTCAGCACAACATTCTCCGACTGCGGGAAATCTGCTAGCGTGAAATGATTTCTTCACCCCAAACAGAAAACAAGAAAAGCTGACTTTAAGGGGAAACTCAGGACCCCTGTGGGCCCCGCCACTGGCCGCGGGCTGCGGGCGGGAGGAAGTCGGCCCCGCTGGTCAGGAGGCGGATGCTCTGGCTGACAGTCCAGTTACTTAAACACACACGTGGCGGTTTCTGTTTGGCGGGATGACGGTCTACATTTGCCAGAAGTCTCTGGGCAGAGAAGCCGCTGTGGGGTTAGGCCTGGAGCAGAGAAAATTCAAACACTATCGGCCCAGCCAGGCTCCCGGGGCAGAGGGCTTGGGGCCGTTGGGGTTCAGAGCCCATCAGAAAGCGCCATTCTCCCTGTGCCCCGGTGCCCAGCCGCAGGATCCAGAGTGGTGCCCGGAGAGGGGAGGCACTGGCCAGGGCAGAGGGAGGTGATGCCGGAAGCGTCCACGAGTGGCCGCTGTGAGGGTGCCGGGATGGAGGGGCACCTCTGTCAGAGTGGCCATCGTGTCAGCAGAGCTCAGCAGACAGGACACCCCTCCTTGTCTCAGAAAGCACTCCCTGGTCACCTACGAGGGACAACGGGCCACGGGCTGCCCAGCTAGGGGACAAACAGGGAGCCCCCCCCCCTGACCTCCACCCAGCGGGGACCCCCGTGTCGCCTGAGTGGCTGCGGGAGAGCAAAGCACGTGCGAGGTGGG
>NW_004567114.1:2747935-2750938 GCF_000260355.1 Condylura cristata
GCGCCGCGGCTTTCCCACGTTTTGCGTTCTGGCTGCGGCTGGATGGCCGTCTAGCTCCTGAGAGCAGGCCAGCCACTCTTAGCCACGCGGAGTCGGCGGTGCAGGGGAGGTGCCCGTCCCTGCTCCCACTGCCCTCGCAGGGCAGCGTGGCCGCGTCGGTCCCGACGAGGGTAACCGGCCCAGTCACAAGACTGCAAGGCCGCCCTGCCCCTGAGTCGGCTCTCACCGGCCGCGCGCACGGCTGGATGTGTTCAGCACCCTCTCGCAGCTGCCGCGACCCTTGTTTCTTACAGAGTTGCTAGTCCCCAATTTCTTATGGCAGGCTGCCGGGTCCCACCTTTGCCTCTCCAAGTTGGGTTTATTTTTTGAAGATTTACCTATGCACAAGAACTGGGGTGCAGGCCAGAGGCGATGAGAGGACTCACCAGAGACAGAGTGGGGAGCAGAATAGGCAGATCAACGAAATACACTGCGGAGGGGAGCAGCGGGGAGACAGGAGGGGTCTGCTGCACCTTGTGGATCACTCCCTGGCTGGCGAAAGCTTTATAGGGCTGAGACTGACCCCTGCACCACCAGGAAGGGCCCCAACCTCATTATATAACATTCTTCCTTCACTCATCACATTCCAGTCACACTGACCCCTCTCTCCTTTCTTAGGGTTTCTGCTAGAAATATTTCTCAACCAGCTTGCCTAATGACTATTTGTCTGATCTCTAGTTTCCGCCTCAGAGGGAGTTCTCCAGGGAGCCTCCCAATAAACTCGCTTAAAGTGGCTCGCAGCAGCCTGCTGATTTCTTACACGGCATCACTACCAATGGTCATCGCCTGTGTTTGATTATTGCCTTCATACCCCCCTGAGATGTAAGCATCATGGGCTCATGACTGCTTCTGGGTGTGACAGACCCCTCTCAGTTAGCACCCCTCACCCCCTCCCTGCGGAAAGCAATTATGCCGCCTGTAAATTATGCCAAAAGGGCTCCCTGGAGGTACTGGAGAGTGGCCCCAGCACTCACTCTTACTCAGTGGAGGGCAGATGGGGGTCCCTACAACTAAATTCCCTTTCCCAGACTTTAATCCCAGTCCCAGTCCTCTGGGGTCTCTGAGGAGACAAGAGACAGAGAGGGGATCCCCAAACTCTGTCTATTCATATCCATTTCCACATAGACCCAGGGGCTCCAATAACCTCACATGACCAGAACTGAGAGAAGCTGGTGCCCAGCCAAGCGAGATTCCCACTAAGGCAAACTAAACAGCTTTCACAAGCAGTTGGACACACAGTTAATTAAAATTAAAATATGAGGGTGGGAACAGGTGGGGTTGGCAGAAAGGGCTAGGGGGGATCAGGGGTGGCAGGCATTTTGTTTTGTTTTTCAAAAAGAAAAATAATAACTAACACATTCTCCATAACTCAACTTTCATAATGTCCAGCGTACGATCCAAAATCACTTAATATAGTAAGACTCAAGAAATGGAACATCTTCTCAAGTGAAAAGAAAATAAGCTAAGTTTAATTCCAAAGTGAACAGTATATTGGAACTTACTGGTAAGAAATTTAAAATTAGCTATCATGACTATGCTTTCTGAGTTAAAAAAAAAAAAAGTAGAGAAACCAAGCCTCAGCAGAGTAACAGAATCAATAAAAATGAATCAAATGGAAATTCTAGAACTGAAAGTATAATTCTGGAAATAATGAATGCACTGAATGGATTTTGTAACTGAAAGGACATGAATAAGAAAGATTAAGAGGCCTAAGCAAGTCAGAAGACAGGGGTCTCGCATGCCCAGGAAGTATCCACGTTGAAGAATACCAAGGGGAAAAACTTGAAAAAAAAAAAATGGACAGAGCCTTGGGGACTTATTAGATGATCCCACACAGCCCAACATAAAGTTAATTGGAACTTAAGAGACAAAACAGCTGGGGGGGTGGGGAGTGGGAGAAGGAGCCGAGGGGGGCAGAGGTGTTAAGTATTTTACTTAGGGCGATTTTCCCTTAAAAATGTTTAAAAAAGGATAATTCAATTTTTTGATATATTTATAGAATTTTCAAGAATGTGTTTACAAGAGGGGGGATGAGAAAAAGTCTGAAAAACCATGTCCTTTAAGTACCCCAAATTTGATGGACAGAAACGTATCGTTACAAAATACTAAAAAAGAAAAAGAAAACACCAAGCAAAATAAATACAGAGAAGACAAAATACAAGGTGTTAGCAAAGTCAGGCTGCTGGAAATGAAAGATGAAGAGAAAACTGGAATATTCCATTGGGAGAAACAACAATCTGGTGAAGAGCCAACTTGCTGCTGAAACCGATGGAGACCAGAAGAGAACTGAACCTCTTCAAAGCATGGAGTGTAATCACTTCAATACAGAATTCTATATCCAGCAAAAATAGCCTCCAAGAGGAAAGGCAAAATAAAAGCTACTCGGCGAAATGAAAACGGCAAGAATCTGCCATCAGATCTAGGCCTGCATTATCAGAACTCCAGGGGAATTTCTTCAAGCTGGAGAGTCATTTTGTAGGTGAATCAAAAGCACACAAGCACATGCGGATGTCCAATATCATGAGTCATTCCTGAAACGCGATTAAAACTGCACCGAGACGTCACTGCGTGGCTGCCAGGGTGGGCAAGACACCAAACCCTGACAAAAACAAATGCAGTGAGCACATGGAGCAAATAACTGTAGAGTGTGCTCTACTGTACGTGGGCACAAAGAGAGCATGGACACGAATGCTGTTTCGGGGCCTCGTACATGGTTAACCAAGTCCTACCATGCGACCCAGCAATACTTACTCCAGAGAAAGGAACATTACATTCGTGTAAAAACCTGCACCCCACTGTTTACAGTGGCTCTGTTCATACGTGGTGAAGACTGAACAGCGCTATGCTGCGTGCTTTGGGGAACATAGAAAGCATGATACACCCAGGCGGTGGCATCGTACTCAGCAACAAAAAGGGATGAACTACGGATATAGGACACCACGGGATGGGTCTCCAAGCATGATG
>NW_004567114.1:2753033-2757306 GCF_000260355.1 Condylura cristata
GCTGTCCGGTCCTGATGTGCTAGAGAAAACGGACTTGGGGGGTTTGGCTCCTGACACTTCGCAGCTCGTGATGTGGCTGACAGCAACCTCAAGACACTCCAGGGAGCATGAGGCTGGGGGCCAGGGGAGACTGGGCCCCCCCAGGCCAGTCTGGCTCCACCCTCACAGGCACCTGATGGACGCTGGCTTCCTGCAAACATTCAGGGGATGTCAGGGCAGGTGCTCACAGGCAAAGAGGACCTTGGCCCTGAGCCTCAATCTTGCAGCTATTTGTGGCTCAGACTTCAGTTCAGCGACCTTTTACAGGAAAAGCATGGTACACAGAGAGCTTCCGGTATTTCCCTTATTTGAAAGGCAAGGAAAGGGCCCCTCCCTCCTTTATGTCATCTCATGATCGAGAGCCAAGGCAGCTCCTGACCGGAGCCTCCTGGGAGGGAGCCGTGGCTGGGGTGCTCTGGGGCCTAAGGAACCTCGCCATTTTAAAGGTGAACTTAGAATCTGCCCCTTTTCCCCGAACAGGCTCTTGCTCCTCCTTGATCACTAAGGCAGGAGGTGTCAAGGCAGCCACTGCCCTCTCTTTGGTGCAGGTGCTGGCTCGTGGCCATCCATGACCACCGGCCGCTGGGCCGCCCTCCGTCTGTCCCCACTTCGCAGGGAGCTGCTGAAGGCAGCCTCCTTGTCCGTAACCCGCTGGGAAGCAGGAGCCGCGAGGGCGCCTGGGAGCGTCCTTTCACCCACAGCCGCAGTCCCAATGCTGAGCCTGCTCCCTTGGCTCGCGTGGTACAGAGGAAGACAGACATGACACCGCGCATTGTTTTATCTTTTCCAAAAATAACAGACAAAGGCTACTGAAGACAAAATCCTAGTACAAGGCTTTAGTATTTTAAAAGCAATGGTAATGTTGGGAGTGACCAAAGATTTACTGACAAGGACTGAATTAGGGCAGTAAAGAATTAAGCCTTGCATCCAAGCTTGATGAAGTGGTAGTAAACTGACCTTGAGATCCTGGATGGGACTAGCTGAAGGTGACAGCGGACTGGGCCTCACATCAAGGACACAGCCATGAATCTCCCCCTTTGGAATCTGAGTTTAGAATCTACATAAGAGACCCTTCCCCCTTATTGAGTTGGCAGTTGCTGCGGACCCCACCCTAGGGACTCCGTCTCAGCTGCTGTCCGGGAGCAATAAACTCTGCTTGCTCAGCCTTTCTGCCTCCTGCCTTCCTTCCTTGCGGCCAGTCCACAGAAGTTGGGACAAAACAGGTAAAAGCAGAAATTTGCAGATAAACATCTCAACAATTTGCTTTTCATGCAAATGGCCAACAAGCATATGAAAAAAATGTTCAACATCACTTGTAATAAGGGAAATGCAAATTAAAACCACAATGAAATGCCACCTCACCCCAGTGAGAATGGCACATCTTAAAACAACTAGCAACAGCAAAAGTTGGTGAGGATGTGGTGAAAAAGGGAACTCTCCTGCACTGCTGGTGGGAATGCAAACTGGTACAACCACTATGGAAAACTGTTTGGAGGTTCCTCAAACTGCTAAAAATGGAGCTTTCATAGGACCCAGCAAACCCACTCCTAGGTATCTACTCTAAAGACACAAAAACACTGATTCAAAAAGACATTTGCACCTCCATGTTTATAGCTGCTTTATTTGCAATAATGAAGACATGGTATCAACCCAAATGCCCAAAAGTAGGTGACTGAATTTAAAAGATGTGGTACATATACACAATGGAATGTCACTCAGCAACTATAAAAGATAAACACACGCCTTTTGCAGCAATATGGATGGAGCTGGAAAAGATCATGCTAAGTGAAATAAGCCAGAAAGAAAGGGAAAATACCGGATGGTTTCAATCATAGCAGGAGTACAAAGGACCAGGTGGAAAAATAATAATAATAATGAACAGCCATATACCAGAGACATTTTATGGGGGTGGAGTGGGGAATGGGATCAGAAACGGTGGGGGGAGGGAAATGCACTGGATTATGGCGATGCCACACAGGTGAATTGGTGGTGGGAAGTCCACGGGGGATTACAACGGAGATGGAAAAGGCAAAAAATGATGTAAAAATAAACTATTATATTATTTAAAAAAAAAAAGTGCCTTTCCACGATGGTCAGTCGTTTCTGCCGGGCTTGGGAAAGCTGTTCCACCGTCACACTCGGAACCGCCCTGGCAGCTCCCAGCCACGCTGGAAGCACAGAGGCCACGGCTCCGAGAGGGGCATCGCGGGAGGCAGCTGCCCGGTGCTCCGGGCTCACCCCAGGCGGGGGCCCAGCCCTCTGCCCACCTGGGTCGGCCAGGAACCCCGGGTCTCACCCACCTGTAGTTCCGCTCTGGCTCCGGCAGGTCTCACTTCGCAGAAAGTGGTGACCCCTGGCCGGCCCCTCGGGACGCGTGTCCCCAGAGCTGCGGGGGGCTGTGCGCAGGCCCCACAGGAACCCTGACGCCCAAGGCACAGCCCCGCCTACCCGCCAGGGGCTGCGGGAAGAAACGGTATCAAGATTCCTTATGGGCCCGGGGCTGTGAAAGTCGGGTTGGAGGCCGGACAGGGAGCCCAATCGCCGCCTAAGAAGCAACAGTGAGAGTTGTGTCTGGCTGATGCGGTGTTTAGGGCTTCGGTGAAATGCTCCTGGGCGCCCGCCTCACCAGAGGTAGTGCTGAGCAGCACTGGGCACGCCGGCCCCTTCCCAAGCCGGGCGCTCGGCCCAGCAAGGACAGGCCGGCCAGGAGGCAGCGTTAAGGGCCACACGCGTGAGCACAGCAGCCGCCCCGGCCAAGATCCCACGCTGGCACGAAGCCCGGCTACAGGTGTAACATGAGGACTGGACAAACTTGGGTCCATCACAGGTGACGAGCGAGAGCAGGCTGCCAGGTGAGCCGCTGGGTTTCAGTGACTGCGCAGTAAGGGACACACGAGAGGGAGGACGGAGCAGCCGCCCGGAAGGAGCAGCCTCGAGATTCCCTAGCTGAGCGTTTGGGAAACGTTACTTGAACTGGACTCTAAGGTCGCTCTGCCTAACCAGAATTATCAGGCCAACACGCTTCCCCTGCCTGAGAGGCCTCGGAGTCTCTGCACTGCTAACACCGAATCCTTTCATACCCAAGACTTTGCTCTCTGATGTCACCTGTATGGCATGGACATGTACGCGCACCTGCCCGCACACACAGGCCCGTCGATACCCATGCGGACGCGCACACACACAGGTGCACACACGCGCCACCCTTGCAGGAGTGAGTGTGTTTCTTGTTTCTGTCGGAAACGAAAGACCTAGGAGCGCTTGGGTTTGTTAAAACCTCTTTTCCACTTTACAATTTTCAAACAAAAAAAAAGACATTTTGCAGTGGAGCGGAAAAGAAACGCCTCTACACCGCGCAGCCAAGACGCTCTCAAACTCAATCTTGGCCTCTGCGGTTCGTAGCAGCAGGAACACAGGGCACATCGGCTGGGATGAGCGCGAGGAAAGAAGGCCAAAGTTGGAAATAATGCCCCTTGCCAGCGTGGCAGCACTGCCGAGCCCCAGCCACAAAAGGAGATTAAAGCTGGAGGTGGGCAGGGGAACTGCAGACAAAACAAGGCGCCCAAGGTCGAACTGGAAACCCCCAGAACTGGTAAATGCGGTTCTGGGGGAGGTGTCTGGGTTCCTAGTGATGTAACCGAAAGTATCTGAAAAGGTAGTTGTGATCCATAAGGAATCAAATGAAAGCTGTCCTTACCTTACTGTCTCCCATTCATGTCCATTTAAAGCGTCCCTCCCTGGTGCCCAGGAGTTAAGTCTCAGCGCTGTGACCCTGGCCGCAGCCCCTGCAGCACAGCTCGACCCCCGGCCAGGGGTGACCCACAGGGCAGCAGGCCCCTCCTGTCTCCTCCCTGCCCCCCTCAGCAGTGAGTTTCAGTGGATCCTCCTGTTCTGCTACCCACTTGGTCTCTGCTCCCCCACACCTCTGACCTACACCCCAGCTCTTGTATGCATAATCAATCAATCTTTGGGGGGGGAAATGCCATTCAATTACATTATCCACAGTATCTATGGTCTTGCAGACTGAATGGTTTTGAGAATTCCAGACAACATTCCTTTCGACAAGAGCCTGTCCTTGAAGAAACAGTTGGGAGGAAAGTCAGAAAATAAAGTTTAAGTGGTGTAGCGCCCCAAACAGGCCGAGTCAGAGAACTGGCCTTCCAGGTAGCCCTTTACCCTCTGAAGCCCGCGTCTGCCTGCCAGGGTAAGGAGTGACAGTGGGAACACGTCCGGGAGA
>NW_004567114.1:2758866-2760093 GCF_000260355.1 Condylura cristata
GGGGGGGGCAGGGAGGGGCCACCTATCATGGAAAAATAAGTGAGACATTTCCAGAATTCGATGAAAACTCAAAACCCACAGTTCGAGAAGCTCAACAAATCCCAAGCACAAGAGACATGAAGGAAATGCGCCCGTGAGGGTCAGTCACGTGCCCAAGGGCCCTGGAGGGGCACCCGGCGCGGGCGGCGTCCTCGACAGGTGGGGACACCCACGAAGTGCCACAGCTGGCACTGAATGGTCAGTCTGCACTTGCTCCCCTAAGATGGGGGTGGGGGGCTCCCTCACCACCCCGACTCGACGTCGCACTGGGAGCCTCAGCAGTTGTGAAGACAGGAAGTAGAGGGCACATGGGAAGGAAGGAGTTATCCAGTAGATGTCACCCAAGGCTCCGTGGCAAGCTCCCAGGACACGTAAGTGACCACAGCAGTGTGCACGGTACAGGGGAAGGGCCAGGCCATCTGCTGAACACGTGGGGGGGGGTGCAAACACAATGCCACTTACAACTGAACCCCCAATGGGAAATACTCAGGTATATAGCTAACAAAAGTGCGTTGAGGTATGTCCATGCAGGTATATAAGGTAGGTGATGGATGGTGGGTGGGTGGATAGGTGTGTGGACAGGCAGACAGACAGACAGGCTACAGTAAAGATATGCAGAAAACTAGACATGATGGGGGAAGTCAACAGAATACATATGGGGGCTATAAGCAGAAAACCAAAAAAGTTATGTTGAAAGAAAACGACGTCTAAAGAAATGGAGACATCCTTGTTTGCGGGTCCAAAGCCCCAATGTTGCTACGATGACAGCTGTCCCCTGCTGGTCTCCAGACTCGACAGATCCCAAACACGACGCCACGAGCCAGGTCGTGAACTTTGAGAAGGAAGGAGTTACTGCCATCAGGGCGCGAGTCAATGAAATAGTCGAAACAGGGAAAATCAATGAAACCAAAAGCACGTTCTTTGAGAAAATAAATAAAATGGAGAAAACTTCAGACAAATTAGTCAGGAAAGGGGCAGGAAGCAGCGAAGCCAGGAGGAAGAGGTGGCATCTCAACAGGCACAGACACTGAAGGAATACTAGGGGACAGTGAGACCGACATGAAACACAGGTGCTCTGCTGATGTAAGAAGACATAGGTAACTGATTTTAAAAAATGGAATGGCGCAGCGGGTGAGAGCCCAGCACTGAGAGGCTAAAGCCACTTCAGCGTGAGTTCGATCCCCGCCC
>NW_004567114.1:2760193-2760716 GCF_000260355.1 Condylura cristata
GGCGCGAGGCACACAGAGGACTTCCAGAGGGGGTGTCCGCGGGGGCCCGGGCAGCCTCCAAGTCCCCCCAAGCTGCAGAGACAGAGCAGGATGTCCAGAACAAAACAAAACAAAGCAAAACAAAGGGCTGGAGTCCCTGGGGCGTGGTCTGAAGGGGAGAGCCAGCAGAGGGACTTTTGGGCATCAGCAGAGGACCCGTCTTTACCCCGAGTCAGTGGCTGAGACAGATGAGCATTTGTGTGAGGACAAATGGCTGGGGAAAGAACCATCCAGAAGAACAGAGAACAACTGCCCGTGCTCACCCAGGGCAGGGAACTGTCCCTGCCAGGGTGGGGACACAGAACCCACAGGACCTCGGGTGGAGAAATCAGACCAAACGCCCCCTGGCCCCCGACGAAGCTGGAGGGTACGCCTTGGAAGGCTCACACTGCTGCCAAGTAAATCAGTCGCCTCTCGGGAGAAAGCCAGAACCGGCTCTAGAAATGTAAAGACACCCGGCTCCCGACAAGGTAAAATGCACGAC
>NW_004567114.1:2763116-2765331 GCF_000260355.1 Condylura cristata
CGCAGGTGCAAAGGGAACTATGGTGACAGCGGCTCTTTGCACGTAGCGCTCATGGAGCAGGGCTGCAGCAAGGCCTCGGCGAGAGGCACGTTTCCCTGCACCCCAGACCCCGCCTCCCACCCACCGAAAACACTGCTCAGAGCACATTTGCAGAACAGCCCTCAAATAACGCGAACCGGCAGTCCAGTTCTTCCGTTTCTTAGAAGCACATGACGAGGGCATTGGTGCAGCAGTTTCCAAAGCTCTGCAGCTTCCATCTTGGCGCTGCATGTGAAGCTTAATCTCAAGCCACGAAAGAGGGCGGAAAGGGACTAGACATGACTCATCAACCTTGGGGATGAAGCCCCCGGGGAAGCGGCTTCCTAGAAGGCAGGTGTGAGCGGGACATTTCGTTTTAAAGGAGCCACGTTTTGAAATTTGAGCCACTCAGTCCAATCATAAAAGGATAAATCACCCAATTAAAAAACGGGCCGAGGACATGAATACATTTCTCCAAAGACGACACACAAATAGCCAAAAAGCGACTCGGGTCACCGGTCACCAGGGACCGCAGTCAGACGCAGAGACAGCCGAGGCCAGCTCCGGTACAAGGGGGTCTGCAGAGAACCAGCACCGCGCGGGGAGGGGTCTGGGCTGAGGGGTGCCGAAGGGGAGCGGTGGGAGGGACGACGGACGCGTTCAGCGGCTGAAAGCCCGAGGCCTCTCCACAGCTCCGGACCACGCAAGCTCTGTGCCTCTGCTCGGGCGACGGTTCCAGGCGTCGCCTTGTTCCGACACGCAGCCTCTAACGCCCCGTCCTCTCCTCGGCATCGAGGTGGACGGCAGCTCGCTTCCCTCTAACACGGCGTCACGTGTGGACGTCCATAATGGCCTCATGGGGCCTAAACAGTCACCTGCCCTCAGTGTTTCCAAGCAGCTGGGGGTCCTGGAGCTGGCACGGGTGTGGTGCCCACATCAGGCTGGCCGAGTCCGAGGGCCACAGAGGTGTCCGTCTGCAGCGGGACGGGCAGCACCGGCTTCCCAGGCGCAGGGCTGTGCAGGTGGCATCCAAGGCTGGGCGCCCGCGGCGTGCAGGGGTGGCGGCCAGCGGTTCTCGTGCAGCTGCCCAAACCCAGGCGCCGGCCTTCGGCCGTCGGGTCGGACAGCTCAGCTGCGGGGCCTCGGCCGCAGGGGCGGAGCCGCCCAGGTCCAAAGTCAGCTGCTGATTTATTTTTTTCAGCATGAAAGAGCCCTCGTTTCCCCCTACTTGTTCTCCAAACAGCCCGACTCGACAGTCCCCGTGGCCTTCTGCAGCGCAGGCCTGGGAGCCTGTAAGTGGCAGCCAAGGCCCCAGACACGTGGCATGGAGAGACTGTGAATCGTGAATTTGGAATAAGCTTCCAGAAGGGCCGGGCGCCGGGCCAGCGGCTAAGCCATCCTTCTGGAGCGAACAGGAAAGCATACGCCATGGGCTCGGACGAGCAGTGGGAGAGGGATGCGCACGGTCCTGGGCCTGGGCCAGGGCACCCAGTCCTGCCACCGCTCAGCTCTGAGGCGCCAGCCACGGCCTGCCTCCTCTGGGCTGCGTCTCCTGCGGAGCAGGAAGGTGACGCTCAGGGCCTGCGAGGGCGAAGCTGGGACCAGTCCTTGGCGCCTTGGAGGCTCAGTAAACCACAGCTACTCCTGTTTCGGGGAAAAATCACGGAGAGCTTCCTGGAGGAGGGCGCTTCACTCCAAGCGCTACCGCCTGGTACCAGACTGCGCGAGCTGAGCCCTGAGCGCTGGTTCTTCAGCGTCCCCTGCACTCTAGCGGGTATTTGTCTCGCGTTTGCTTACTTGTTCACTGTCCCTCTCCCTGGAGGTGAGGACTGCTATATCTTAGCTGCTCTTCCAGAGTCTGGGCTGGGGGGGTGGGGGTGCGCCTAAGCCCTGCGGGAGGAAGCAGCAACTGCCGCCCAGCGCCGACAAGCACGGCCTTCCACCCGAGTGCTTCATTTGCCCACGACGTGCGAGGCGTTGGTGGGCACCAGTGGCTCGGCCCAGCGTCACAGACGACAGCAGCTGGACCCTGAGAGGGCGACCGTGTGCAGACCGAGGTCGGCCCGGGCCCCGCCACACCAGAGCGCCCGGAAAGGGCCCGGCTCTGCGGCCCACGGCAGGACAGGGCTCTTCAAGGCCAGGCCGCTGGACACGCCTAGACAGCAGCCCTTCAGCTGGCGGCAGGGGCTCCGGGGGC
>NW_004567114.1:2765480-2773080 GCF_000260355.1 Condylura cristata
CCAGCACAGGCACAGGCAGGGAGCAGGTCTGGAGCAGCGAGTGAGTCGGGGGCAGGGCCCGGCCCTCGCCTGCAGTGCTGCTCGGCCAGGCCTGTCGCGTCGGCACAGACGCACAGATGGGCTGGGGTGGCTACAGCAGCCCCGCTGCGAGGACGCAGGAGGAGGGAGCGAGCGCTAAGACAGGACCCCGGGAGAGCCCTGGGACCGGGGTCCAGGAACTCTGCTAGTCGGGGCGCGGGGGCCGCGGGGGAGACCAGTAGAGCACCCGGCCTCCAATAAGCCAGAGTCTTGCTGTTGCGTGCAGAGCACCCATCTGCAAAAGAACTTTCTGGAAGCACCTCCGGGCAGCACTGTCTGAGCACGGGAGGCGGCCCCCAGCGCCAGCGGTGTCTGCGATCTGTAACAGCCCTCCCAGAGGAAGGGGGGCGCCTGCGAGCCCACAGAACCGGCGTGAGCTGCAGAAAGAAACAGAAAAGGCGAGAACCAGGAAAGAGCGAAACACACTCGCTCCGAGACTTGGCGGCTACCGCGCAGAGACTGCCCGTCTCACAGGAACCTCCACATTCTTCCTGCTGCCAGACTGTCCACTGCCCAGCAGCCACCATTTTTTTTTATATAAGTTTATTTTTACATCATTTTGTGCCTTTTTCCATCTCAGTTGCAATCCCCGTGGGCTTCCCATCACCAAGTCACCGCGTGCCGTCACCACAGTCCAGTGCATTTCCCTTCTCCCCATTTCTGACCCCACTCCCCACTCCACCCCCGTAAAATGTCTCTGGTATATAGTTGTTCATCATTATTATCATCCCCCCCACCCCCCGGTTCTTTGTACTCCTGCTATGAGCGAAACCATCTGATATTTTTCCTTTTCTTTCTGGCTTATTTCACTAAGCATGATCCCTTCCAGCTCCACCCATGCTGCTACAAAAGGCGTGTGTTTATCTTTTTTGGGGCAGCCACCTTTTACCTCCAAGCAAACACAGATGCTTGCTGGACTGGAGCATTGCCACAACAGAAGCAGTTCCCGCCTCACTCGCTAACCTTCCAAATCTTAAAGAATCATCACGCAACACACAAAGCAAGTCAGAAATGCCCCTGGGCCACCCGAGGACCCAACTCCGGCTCCCAGGCGGCATCCAGGCAGGAAGGCTCTTCCAGGTGGCAGACAGCATGCCCGGGAGCCCCAACAGTCAGGTGATTAAGAAATACCCAGCCATCCTTATTTTAATAAAGACAAATGAAAAGAAACCATTGTTCGGTTTCCTTGAAGAAAACAAGCCATAGCTTTCTCGAAAAGAAATGAGAGCCGGTCACGACACATGGAGGGTCTGGGTCGCCGTACGAGAAGGTTTGTTTTTACAACAGCGCCTGGGAGAACATTCAAGCTCACGGCTGGCCAGACAGCTGGGCAAAGCTCACCCAGGAGCGAGGGGCTGTCAGGAAGGATTTGGAATCATACAGACTTGACCTGGCTCTGCCACCTTGAACTTGACAGTTCCCAACAAATGCCCGAGGATGTTCCCACGAGTTGGGCAGTGACACTAACGAATGGGAATCTGGGTCACTACAGCATGAGATGCATCAGCATCTCATCAGATGTGCAAATTCACCAAGCCAGCTTGACAGACAGATCCCTACTGCATAACGTAAGAATCCAATGCATGGGGTGAAGATCCATTCAGAGTCTAAGTGAGGTCAATGGATGTTTTAAAATATTTTGTTCTTACTTATTTATGCATCTAGGCTGGGGTGTAGGCCAGAGGTATGTGTGTCTTCATTTTCCCCCCTTTACATCAAAAGCCAGAACCTGCACAAGCTGGCCAAGGGCTGAGAAACAACACTGACCAGGTTGCCGTTTCAAAGTGCAGAGAGCTGGGTCAGTCCTACCCGTAAATCCTTTCACTCAGACCAGTAGCGAGATTAATCACCTCACCAAAGGCCGCTGAGGAAGATTTCAGGGCTAAGCAGGCCAGTTCATTTCCCAGGGCACACCTAATTTAGTCAGCTGTTCTGCGTGCCGGCGCTGACCGTGTAGAAGCGACTTTTTGGCAGAGAGGAGGACAGCGCCTCTGGCTCAGGGCTCCGCTGCCCACTGGCAGCGTGGACGCAACACTGCTGTTAGAAGCTTGACCTTCTTGCTTTTAAACCATGTAAGGCAATTTAGCTGGAAAAAAAAAAGGAAATTGTAACAAGACGCTGATGACTGTTTATTGGGAGCCTCACGGGAGCTATTCCTGGCCTGTGTGCAAAGTTCCAAAGTTCAGATGATTTCTTTAATCCTTGAAACTTTCAGCAGCCCCGACAGAAGCCACCCGCGGCCCCGCCCACCCCACCACCTCTGCTACTGTCTCTCTGGGGCAGGAAGGGGCCCACGCAGGGCAGTGGGAGACCACAGCACAATGGGCTCCCCAAGCCCCAGCAGGGAGGTGTCACGGGGCATCTGAATGCCACGGTTGCCCCAATAAACCTGTATGCCAGCCCCACAGCTGGTGTTTCCAGCTAGAGTCTCTCCACGGAGAAGCATCGTGTGCACACTGCCTCAGTTTCACATCTGCAGGTTTAGCTAAGAGCCATCTATTTGCCCAGCTGGCCCTTTGGCATCTGAGGCCTGGTGAGCGCTGCAGGCTGAGCGGCTCCCGAGGACGGCCCCACCGGCCACGCGCTAGCCCAGGCCCACCCAGCAGGAGCGCGGCAGCCCTGCCTGCCGCCGGACCCCTCTCACACCCACGCCGCTTGCAGTTCCGCTGTCTCTGCGCCCGGCCCTCTCTGGGCCCCCACAGTTTGAAAGCAGAGTGCCCAGCGAGGTATGTGGAGGCGACGCTTTTAATACAGCATACTGGTATAGCCGTTCTATTTTGTTATTCCTTATTGTGGTTCTTCTCTCCTGAGCCCGATCTATTCATTAAACTTGATCACAGACACACGTGTGGACGGTGAACCCAGGGTCTTGGGAGGGGTCTTTTGAGGGTGTTGAGAGAAATTCAGGTGGTGAACCTCAAACACTGTGGGGGTGGGGTGGGGACACACTCAGCAGCAGCAGATGCGACCGAGGGGGTGGGGGTGGGGGGCTGGAGTCGGAGGAGCTGGGGAACGCCTCTTTGGGAAAGAGAAGCATGAACTGGCCAGCTGTAGCCATTAGGCAGAAGGGGCGTCATGCCGCCGTCCCCCGGCCAAGCGCTCGGCCTTGTTAACAGCAGACACACAAATCTCTGTTGAACAAAGGAAGGAAGGAAGGAAGGAATAAATTTAGTAAAGTCGGCAGACTCTCCCTGAACTCTGCTTTCTCAGGATGAACCCAGAGTCTCTGGCTGCGGGCGCCCCGGGCCCCAGGCTGGCCCTGGGCACTTGTGACGGCGACTGTCCCCCAGGGCACCCTTCATCTACACAGGGCTCCTGTGGCTGTCAGGCGTCCTGTCGGGTCTTCTAGATGCCGGCCAAGGTCTCAGCAGGCCTCCGTGGCACAGAGCCTCAGGGCCACTGTGTCCTGCCAGCCCACAAAGCCCAGGCTGGGGTGCCCCTGAATGGGGGTGCCTGTCTAGAGTGGAAGGGGGTGTGGAGTACACGATACACTGCAGGAGGGGTGATCACATCCCAAAAAATCTCTGAAGAAAAGCAGAACTTTCATACCAACATAAACCACTCAAAGCTTCCAATCCAGAGGCGCCCCCTCCCCCCAATGATTCCAGACCAAGATAAGCTTAACTAACAAATAAGTCAGCAAAAGCGCTTGGTTTTCAGAGCCTTGGAAGGAAGTGGGCTACCTTGAAAGCTAGTTTTCTCTGGGGTACTGGGTCTCAGGGTGTCTGAGATGAGCCCAGGCGGGAGGTGGCTGTGGGCAGCCAAGACTCCCTGCCCACTGTCCCAGCACTGGACTCCTGAGGGTGATGAGCGCCCCCACGCACGGCCGGGACGGAAACCAGGGCTGGGAGAACGAGGCTGCATCCTGCAAAGTCAGCAGGCCGCACGCACAGGCCCGTGGCCCCGTGATTTGAAGGAGAATAGGGGTCTTTAAAAAATGGAAAAGCGGGCCCTCCCTGGTGGCGCAGTGGGTTGAGGCACAGCACTGAGGGGCTTGGGCCGCTTCCGCGTGGGTTCGGTCCCCGCCTACCCCGGAGGTGGCCACGTGGCGTGGCGGACCTCTCCTGATCCGCCCGCTGCTTCCCTCAGCAGTGTGCTTCGTCGATCTGCCTGTTCTGCTCCCCACTCTGTCTCTGGTGGATCCTCTCACCCTCTGCATCTCTGGCCTGTACCTCAGTTCTGTACGAATAAATAAATAAATCTTTAAAAAAAAATGGAAAAGCAAGGCAAGGCCTCTCCCAGGGTGAGGCCACAGGAACAAGGCCACACTGGGCCACGCTGCTCAGGCAGACGGGCCTTGCACAGCTCGGAGGAGAGGCTGTGGGCTCCGGGAAGTCACCCTGCCACGGCGTCTGCTCGATCTGCCCAGATTTGGTTGAAAATCAGACTTTCTTAAAGCAGGGCATCTCCTAAGTTACGTGTCCAAGTCCCGCAAAAACAAGAACAGTTGCAGAATAGAAGGTGCCGTGATTTCTGTCCTGTCTTCCTTAGCAGGTACAGCGACGCGCTCCAGAGGTGGCTGGCAGGCAGGACAGATGTGACATGGGGACAAACTCGGGCACCAGCGGCAGAGCCCAGTCCCAGGGGAGGAGGTGAGACGTCAGTGCCCGGCATTGGGCCTGGTACAGTTGGTGGCGCCGGCCACCGGCCACCTGGGGCCAGAGAGATTAAATACTACGTGACTCACCGTGGGCGTGGTGGGGAGAAACACGTGTGGGGCGCGGAACTGTGGAGCGCTGGTGTGGGGAGTGTCTGACCGGGGTCCGGTTTCAGGTCAGTAAGTGACATGAAAGTGTGCCAAAGGTATGCTCGAGGGCTTCCTTGTTCCGTTTGCACCCCCAGACCATCTCCCTTGAATCCCCCCAAAGCCGGAACAGCACTGGTCCGCCTGTGCTCGGAGGCCACGCCGGGCCGGGCCGACACAGGGCGCGCGTAACCCCTGCAGTGACATACACAAGGGTCTGGACACAAGCGCATGCCCCACGGAAGCGGCAAGTCCACAGGTTCGGCGTCCATACGGCCAGGCGGTCACTGCGACCTCCGCACGGCAGAGTGCCCACTGCACCGGCACCTCTGCAGGGCCGGTCGGCCTGCCCTTGCCTTTCGCGATAAGACAGCAACAGCCCTCATGTGCTGCTGGTGTTTGGTTTAGTGTGAAGTCAGGGATCTGTCTTTCACTCAACAGCCTTCGCTGAGTCTACACGAAGGTGGACAGTGAAGACCTCTCGGGGTCCGCTCCCGTAAAGACTCACTGGTGGCAGTGACAGAATCAGGGAGCACAGCTGGCAGAGATCCGGAGGAGCAGTGACGGGGCCACCCCGTGTGAAGTGGACTGTGGGTGCTCACTGTGTGCTCAAAGGGGATTATAAGATTCAACTGCAGGCTCACAGAAAGGTTAATCATGGCTTTGTTTACAAGGGAAAGGGAAGTGAGTAACTCAGGAAAAGGGGGAGAGAGAGAGATCATGTGTCCTACCAGTTCCACTGACCTGGAACCCCAATATTATGCTGAAAGCAGGCAAAAGGTCAAGAGACAAGCCACGAGTCACGAGGCCAAGAGCCCCCCAAAGCCCACATGTCTGGTTTTAGAGCCAATATGGCTGCCTAACCCCACCCTCAGGTCCCAGCATCCTCCCTTTGGTGATGCTGGGAGCTGTAGTTGTGGTGTCTGGGGTTGGGGTGGCGTCCACAAAACCTGCATCTGCAGCGTTCGTTCAGGACAGCCTTTCCCCTAATAGCACGACCCGACACCCCTTCCAGGAGTGCATCCTGTGCCCTGGGAGTGCCAAGAAAAGACCGAGGGCTTTGGGAGACCAAGGACTTCCTCCAGGAGATGTCTGTAGACTGGGTCCCTGAGGGACCCATATTTTAACATGGAAGTAGAGGCTAAGGGTTGGTAAAACACCCATAAAGGCCTACACGGACAACACACACCACAGGAGGGCCACACTGGGGCCCGATTCCAGTGTTCCCGGATGCACTTGGCACAGGAACTGAGCTCCATCCACACAGGGGCAACCCGAGAGGCAGCAGGAAGTCGATGCCCGGGCCTGAGATCTCCGTCCCAGACCATGCTGCTGTGCCTCCCGCCCAGCCCTCTGTCCTCCACGCTGGGGCCAGGGGCTGCAAGGAGCTGCCTGGCTACCCGGCTTCCTCCAGGCCCAGAGCAGCAGGCAGGAGGGAGAGAGGGCCAAGGTCTTCCCTCCCCGATGTCTGGGGCAGGATGCCTGGGCGCTGACTGATCCAGCTCCTACAGGTACCCCATGTGCACTGCCCACTTTGAATCCAGGTCCAGTGACTGGCAACTGCTTGCCCCACCCCTTGGGTCCAGGCCTGCGACATCCTGTGTGGGTCCCTGTTCTGTAAACAGCCCCTTCATTAACTCTGCCTAAACTGCCTGATTCGAGGGCACCACCTCTCGTGCCAGGATGCTGAGGGAACCGCCCACCTCCACCCCCACAGCAGCCCCCCTTCCTGGAGCTGAGGGCCGAGGCCCGGGGTCACGCGCCCCTCCACTTCACCTGCCTTCCTAGTGAGCGGCAAGTGAGACTCCTGCCCAGCTCTGCCTGGCCCAGCCTCGGGAAGAGCAACTCAGTGACAGAGCAGGGGCCCTCGAAAGGGACCACGTGCCCTGAGCTCATTCCCATGTCTGACGGTCCGGCAGGCAGGAGCCGCGCGGGCCTGCCGCCCTCTGAGCAGAGAGGCCCTGCCACACAGGCGCGTCGGCAATGGCGCCGCATGCAGCAGCAATCCTGAACGGAGAGGAACAGCTCAGATACCCCAAGGCTCTGCCCAGACCCTGCACGGCAGGACCTCACTGCCCGCCCCTCCCTGCCCGGAGCCAGCTGGGAGAGAAGGCGTGCTCCGGCCGTCGGAAGGCTGGACGGCGCAGTCACGGAATTTCTCCGGCAACAGACGCCTCAGCGTTTTGCTCAGCTGCTCTGAACCCCGCCGCCCACTCCCACGACCCCGACACGTCGCCATTCTCTGCCTGTCAGAAGGCCCTTTGTTGCTGCTCAGCGCGTGTCAAGGGCTGTTCTGAGCCGCCCTGTCTCCTGGGAATCTGCATCCCATTCCCGAGCCTCGCCTTGCACTGCTTCTGGCTTGGAGGAAAGAACCGATTTTTACAGGGACTGTGGAGATAAGATACTCAGGTTTTATGCGGACCACGAGGAGAGGCTGGAAAAGTGGAGGTGCCCTGGGCGATGCCCAGCGGGAGCCCCAGCGCCAGGCGTGCAGGTAATGACCACACTGTGCTGGACTCTGCACCTGCAGCCTGAGGCCCTGTGAGCACACCGCTGTCACTTCTTAAAAGGTGCTACATGCGCCCCCATGCTTACTGCTGCTTTATTTACCATTGGGAAGACATGGAAGCAGCCCAAATGCCCAAAAGTAACTGGATTAGAAAGATGGGGTACATGTATACAATGGAATATTACTCAGCAACCAAAAAAAGAGAAACATGTCTTTTGCAGCAACTTGGATGGAGCTGGAAAAGATCATGCTTAGTGAGATAAGCCAGA
>NW_004567114.1:2773254-2779041 GCF_000260355.1 Condylura cristata
GAGGGAGGGAAGTGCACGGGATTATGGTGATGGCACACGGGTGACTTGGTGATGGGAAATCCGCGGGGATTACAATTGAGATGGAAAAAAAAATGTACAAAATGATGTAAAATAAACTGTTATAAAATAAAAAAATAAATTAATTAAAAAAAAAAAGGTGCTGCATGTGAAGGAAGCCATCACAGAGGGCGCCCAGCCCCCACAGGGGTCCGAGTCACAACGAGAGAGGGGGGCCGGCCTCCGGGGTGCGAGGCTGGGCGGAGGTGGCAGAGCACACCCCCACACAGCTGTTCTTCATGCTAAGCGCGTCTCTGCGAATGCTGGGGCTGTGCACTTTACCTCAGTCAAAAGTCGATAAAGGGGCCCTCCCTGGTGGCGCTGCAGGTTAAAGCGCAGCCCTGCAAGCTGGCCACAGCTGCTTCACTGTGAGTTCGATCCCCGCCCCGGAGGTGACCACATGGCGCGGCAGCCCTCTCCTGACACCGCTGCTCCCCCAGCAGTGGGCTTCGTCCATCTGCCTGTCCAGCTGCCCACTCTGTCTCTGGTGAAGCCTCTCACCGCAACTGTGCCCCTGTGCATCAATAAACAAAAATCTTTGTAAAAAATCATTAAAAGGACTGTGAAACAAAAGAATAATTGCTCGAATCAGTCTGCAAAGGAGAGAACTCAAACCGGTAGCAGCAGACAGGAGCGTGCCGCCGAGGGTGAGGGGCTGCCCACAAAGTATACCAGGCACAGGACCGGCTCTCATTCCCCGCTGGGATGACCCTTGGGCTCAAGCTGCAGGTGCCGCAGGGGGGTGGGGGGGACAGGAGCTCCTGGCCCGGAGGGAGGGGAGTCTCAGCCAGGGTTAGTCTCCCTGTGCAGGGAGGGCGGGAGCCACAGCATGGAGCTTGGTAAGCAGATTTAGGAGAGCACAATCGCAGAGGTTAAACGAGACTTCTGCTTCAGGGAGTGTGGAAGGGGTGTGACTTGAGCAAATAGGAACCTCCCTGCGGCAGGGCAACCCCAGCCTGAGCCCCCTCTGCTCCCGACATTCTGCCTTTGACTCTGTCATTCACTCATCAAACATACTCCGTACTAAGCTGACTGGACACTCTAAGAACACCGGGGCCAGTACCGGCCCTGGGCCACAGCGAGTCAGCTGGACGCTGGGGCTTCCCAAGTTCAAGTCAAAATGACCCTAGCAGCAGCCAAGGGTGCTGAGGATGACACGGGGACACCGTCCAGTGACTGGACCCGAGGCCCCGGCTGCGTGGGGAGGCCGACATCCGTGTTCGGACTCTGGCCGCAGACACCTCCCCCAACACACACACAGACACACACGCACGCACAGACACACGCACGCACGCATGCACACGCATGCACACATGCACGCACGCACAGACACACGCACACACGCATGAACGCACGCACGCATGCACGCACGCACACACACGCACGCACGCGTGCACACGCACTCACGCACACACGCACGCACACATGCACACGCACACACGCACACACACAGGCACTCGCACACACGCATGCACGCATGCACGCACGCGCGCACACGCACACGTGCACACGCACGCGCACACACGCACACACAGATACACGCACACACACACGCACGCACGCCGCCCGGTGCCTGCACTGGGGTGAGGGTGAGCGAGCCGGGGCCCGTTTTCCACAAGCGTGACCCACAGAGCCAGACCTCCGGCTTGAGTAGCAGGGGGTGCGGGCCGTCGTGCGGGGTCACACTGGCCAAGGCACCGATTCGGGAAGCTCCGCCGAGAGCCGGTCTGTCGTGGGCACGGTGCGGGCCCGCAGCCAGGGGCGACCAGGCGCGGGCTGGAGTCTCCCCCTCGTGACGTGGGCACAGGGCCTCGCCATCCGTCCGGCTCCACGGGAGCCCGGGTACCCCACGCCTCTCCGCCGCGGCATATTTTTCTAAGAATGGTAAAATTCTGGTTACATAAAATGACTTTTTGTTGGGGGCTGATTTAACAGTCAAATCTCTTTTACTGTTAAAAATACTAGTTTTGCCAAGAACGACTTCACTGTGTCAATTACTTTGGCTAAAAATAATTTGTCTTGAGCCTGTTAAACCGCCAAGTGCCTTTCGCAATGCTTCTTACTGATTGATTCCAGAGGCCCAGGCCCAGCGGGCGAGGTCTGTGCGGCGCGTCCCGGCTCACGGATGCCCTCAGGCACAGGGGTCTTGCCCGCACGACCCAGGCCTGGCACGCTTCCCGTCTGCAGCTCTGTGATGAGGGAGCTGTCTGTGCGGGCACGTGAGACACGGATACCCACGAGGGCGGGCATGTACACGTGTGAGCTCTACCACAGACCCATTCGGAACAGCCATGGGGGTCCCTGAGTTCATCTAACCCACATGAAAACCCACTGAGTGCCAGGCACTGCCGGTGCAGACGCATGGACTCCTGGGGGACTGCCTGGAGGTGGTGATGGTCTCAGGGGAGATGTGAAAATAGACCACGGTGACAGGCTCCAGGATCATGCTGATGACAGAGGTTTGTTCTCAACACCACGTGGTCGTCAAGGGGGGCTCTAAGGAGGGGGATGGGAAAAGGGGGAGCTTAAGCAGCTGGACCAGGCTGGCATGGGCTGCCACTCCCTGAGGTGTGCCAGAGTGGTGGGGGAGGGGAGGTGCTGCAGCCCTCACATGGGAGGCTGTTCTGAGAGCTTGTCTTCTAGAAGGTAAGCTCCTCAGTGTAGGGGTTCACTCCCCATGCTCCGCCCCACACCAGACCCTGCACCCGACAGCCTACTCCACCCCCAGCTTCTCCAGCCCGCCCTTGCCCTTCCCTGAGCCACGTGGCAGCTCCGGCTACCCTCACCTGCTCCACCAGCCTGCTGCCCAGTTTGGGGGGGTTGGGGGCTGAGCCCTCTCTGCCTGGGCAGAACACCTGCTGTGTTCTCCTGATCCAGCCCTGCTCAGAGCCTCTCTACTCCCCAGTCTTGACTTTCAGTTTCTAGAAGGTCCTTCCTCTTCAGCCCTCAGAGCTTCCAAAAGTTTTCCCTGGTCCCTTCAGTGAGCGACCTATACTCACCCCAGAAAGCATAGCCCTTCCAGGCCAGCCCGAGGAAGTCCTGTCTGTGCCTCGCCAGCTCCTGAGCCCTACGGTCTCAGCACCACCAACTCCCCCCAGCCCCCGGGTCCCTTGGCAGGGACTGACACCCCCATGCGCAGTGCCAGCCTCAGGGCCCCGACACAGAGTGGGGGGGGACCCCCAGCTGGTGTGTGCTTCACTCACTCGAATGGTGTGAAGGGGGTGAGGCTGCAGAAAGCCAGAGGCTGGTTTGGGGGCCACTATGATTTTAAACCCAAGTCCCAGCCCAGACAAGGGCTGAGGCCTGAGCTAGAGCGGAGGGTGGAAGGCCAAACCGGGGCGTAGAATCTCCCTGGCAACTGAGCTAAGGGTGGGGGAGCAGAGTCTGGCACAATTCTAGAGCAAGCAGACGTTTGGGGGGCAGAGGGCGTGGTTTAGATGGCATCGCCCTCTGCACACAGCAGGTGTTCAAGCGAACTGGCCCCACCTGCAGTGGACCCAAGGCCTCTGTCCACGAGGCTGTGCTGACACTCATTCTCCTTCCTAACTGCTCCCTCCACCCATGGGCGCGTCCCGCCAGCCACTAGACAGTTACGCCTGCCCCACCACGGGGCTGGAAATGTGGGATCTGGCTGCGCCCCTTGGAGGGTCCCCTTCCTCTGTGGGGGGGCTGAAGATCTATTGGTGCCCCTTGGCACGCTCGGGGCTCAGGGGCCTTGCCCTCCTCACGGCCCAAACCTGTGGGCCCCGCTGGTCCCTATGTAGCTGGACTGTTGACTGAAGTCAGGGAGTGTGAGTCGTTGGGGGACGCTGGCAGGGTGGGGACGCAGCTGCGCTGGAGGTTTATCTCCACAGTCCACAAAAACATGGTCTCCACCCACAGTGTTTCCCAGTGAAGTTACAGCTTTAAACAAATCGCAAGAGTGTCTGCCCAGGTCTTAATGACGAAGTTTGCACAAGAAAGTGAAACTCTTGGGCAGCCATTCCTTTGAAGTAAACCCAAGAGGCAGGGCAGTGGCTCCTGCGGACACCTGAGGGCATCTGTGTGCAGGTCCCGAACAGGTGGGTACAGGTGTGCTTTCCGTGGACATAAAGTGGCCGTGCCACACATCCAGTGAGCCCCGGGGGTGCGGGGCTGGGCTGGGCTGGTAACAACCACAGTGTCTTTATTATCAACAGCTCCATGATCTTTATTATCAGCACCTATGACAGCACTTAAAACATTCTGGTATTTTGCAAATACTAGCAATCCTCTATCAATACAGCAGGATTTTAAAAGATGAAAAACAGTAACAATTTTCACTGAGATTGTTGTTATAAGCCACGGATTGTAAGGCCTGGGTGAAAGTGCCTGACGAGTAAACGCGGCACCTGAACGTGCCACCCGGTATCCCCACGATTGTGTGTTTCATGCTCCCTGCTTTAGACGGTCACACTGGAAAGGAAGCTGTGGCTTCTTTCGTAGCTACCCTGCACCCATTAAAATGTTCATTTTTTAAGAGAACATACAAAAAATCTTACTCAATGTCAAAAATGAACAACAACCAACTAATGATTACTTTTGAAACACAGTTTTGTGACTTTTCCACCGAAATGCTGGGGTTTGTTTATAGCATCATAAATGCTTGTGGTTTGGCTGTAAAATAAGTCCCTGGCCGGCTGGAGTACCGAGGGCACCACTCAGAAATTCTCGCTGGGCCTGGGCTTGCGCGCGCGGCGTGGAAGTGCTCCCTTCCGGTTTTGCGGTGAGACGCCTGGTGGCTGTCACGGCGGGAGAAGGCAGAGAGAGTGGGAGCACAGCTTGTGTTGCGACGGCTTCCTCACACGAGTCCCTTCCTCCGTTTACACCTCAACTGCTTGGCCACTTGAAAATTCCATCACCATCCTAGTTAGGGGAAAGCGTCTGGGGGCGAGCTGCCGAAGACGGTCAAGATTGCAAATGAACTGTTCTTCATTTTTAAAATGTACATGCTTAGACATTACAACAATTTTCCTCTTTTGAAACTAGAAAAAAAATAAGTGGCTGTAGCCGGAAAGGTTATTATAGGGATTTCGAAAGGTCACTGGGAGAAGCAAGCAGGGTGGACCTGCCCTGCCGTGGTTATCCACAAGCAGTTCTGTGGAAGAGACCAGGCCAGCCGGGGCCTGGTGAATACACCACATGTGGGTTCTACACTGCGGGATGCCAGTGGTACTTGGTGGGGCAAGGAGAAAAGACCGGGCCATAAGCCTTTGAGGCAATGACCCACTTCCAGGTATTATGTATGAAATGCCTTATGGGAGTGTGGGATTATCCACAGGGTTACAATACAGATTCTAATTGTATGGTAATTTGATAAAGTGCTACCTGGTGGAGGAATTTCCCCTTCCAAAAGAAAAGATTTTAGGAAAAGAAAGGGCTTAGCCATAGTATAAAACAGACCAAAACTTTAGGTGAAAATCACTAAGACAGAACACTATGGAATGACAAGCAAAAGAGATAATGTGGCCTTGGGCTGCATTATTAGAAGTATAGGCATTAGACAAAGGGAGGTGAAGTATCCTGCTCTACCCTATTCCAGCCAGGCCTGGAATACCACAAGCAGTTATGTCAAAATTTAAAAGGCATATAGACAAAGTGAAACAAGAGTAGATCAGACTAATGGCCTAAAATGGCATCTCCTGAGGAATTTTTTTTTTTAAGATTTATTTATTTGTGCATACAGAACTGGGGTATAGGCCAGAGACTCAG
>NW_004567114.1:2779701-2783522 GCF_000260355.1 Condylura cristata
CACCTCCGGGGCAGGCGGGAATTGAACTCATGCGGAAGTGGCTTTAGCTTCTCAGTGCTGTGCTTTAACCCGCTGCGCCACCAGGGAGGGCCATATGAGGAATTTTTTAGTGGCAATTTTTAGCTAGAACTAGATTTGAGAAAGAGCTATTGGTTAGTTTTCAAACATGTCATGATCTAGTATAAGGTTAAGACATTAATTCTCTTCTCAATGGGTATAGGGGCACAGAGGGGCTGAAAGCCTGAACTGTCTAAAGGAATGCACTACAGGGGGAGATGGTGAGTTTCCAGTCCCTTGAAATGCTCAAACAGGGGCTTAGTGACCTGTGGAGCATCAGGCCACAGAACAGGGATGTCAAGACCTGCAGGTATGCATTGTTGGAAGGTGAGGAAGGCCCTCTCCCTACCTCAACCAGAAGTTCTGCATTTACCTACTTTACATCTGACTTCCTGGGTAAGAAACAGCTCAAAGGCTTAAGAAAGCTAGCCAGGAGATCAGGTTACAGGTGAGGTCTCTGTGAAAGGAAATTCCTACACCTATGGCACCAGGCTAGACTGTGTCCTGACACCTTGGGAGCTGTGATGGATGGAAGTAGTAGGTGACGCAGGAAAACGAAATCACCACATTTGTTCAGTGCACCCACTTCTTCCCTTCTTCCATCCCTATTCTTTTATCAGCAAGGTGTACTAAAAAGATCTTGATTGGTTCCTCCAAAAACGTGAGACCCAGAGTTTCAATCTGACCCAGGAATTCACACCTGGGGATCTCCCGAGGGAAACAAAAACACATCTGCTGTAACATCGGTGAACGTCCAGAGCAGCATATTCAAGAGCCAAAAAGTGAAGACAACTCAAATGCCCATCAACAGCAGAACAAATCAGCAAAGCACGATAGTTCTGTATAGTGGAACATTATTCAGTCATGAAAAGGAATGAAGTGGTGATACCTGCGACATGGAATCTCGAAACACTGTGCCAAGGAAAAAAGCCGACACAAAAAGCCAATTGCTCCATGGTTGAAGTCACACTAAACATCCAGAACTGAAAGACACAGAAGGCGGCGCCGTGGTTGCTGGGGTCTGGGCCAATGTTGGAAATGAGAGGGGCTGCTGCGAGGCGGGAGAGTTTCTTTTCCGGGGGGGGGGGCTTCCAAATGTCCTAAAATTAGGTGATACCTGCCCAGTTGTGTGACTGTACTGAAACTTAATGGCAGACTTTTAGAGGGTACATTTTTATGCTATGCGAATCATATTGTAATAAAGCTGTTATTAAAATTAAAATAAAGGCTAGTATCCAAGTCTCACTAGTTCTGAGGCCTTATAAAGTAACCAAAGCTCTCTGAGCCCCAATTTCCTCATATGTAAGAGGGGACAGTATCCTCCCTACCTCAGAAGGGGACTGTGAAAACTATACGCAGGGGAGGCTATAAGCATTCCCCAAACCAGAAATTGGCTCGTAAATGACAAATTCTGTTCACTTTCAGTTGTTATTTTTCACAAAGAAAGAAATTTGTGATGTCTGGCTCATCGACAGAGTTAAATACTTTAAGAAAAACACCTGGCAGATGCCCTGCCCACCTGTGACTATGCAGATGCCTCCTTTTCCTTCTTCTTTCCCTAACAGACCAATCTTTTTAAAATGTAAAAAGAGAGAAGAAAAGAAAAAGAAAAAGAAAAACACTGTACAAATTTCCTACTTAAACAAGCAAGTCAGTGTCTCAAAGATGAGAAGGGACCGTTTTTCAGGAGACAAGATACTGCCTAACTTCACATTTTGCATCAACTAGAAACTGAGCAGGAGCATCTCATTCACTGCAACAAAGTTTTCTCTGCCTCCCCTCTCACTCGCTGGCCCCCTCCTCCACCAGGGCGTTAGCTGTAGCAGTCATCGAAGGCTAAATGCAGGTTGTATTAGCTAAAGCCAATCTAGGACTTGATTCGGTCACTAACCAAAGCATGGCTTGTCCTTAACGTGGAAAATGTATGAGTTTGTATTGTTATGGGCTTGCCATTGTGATGTAAATCTCTAATTTAAAAAGAAATTCCCAAATAGCTGGTGACATAGCCCAATGTTTAATTTCTTTCCTGCTGAAATGGTGTTTTTGTGATTCATGCTTTAATTGAATCATCATAGTAATTAACTGAATTGTATTCATTTATATTTTCACTTAATGGCAGCCTCTTACAAAGAATAGTTTCACATCAAAACATCTGTTCCCTAAGACATCATCTGTTAACATTCATGTCCGCCACAGACTACTCTTGCTTGAAACTTTATTACTAAAGTAAGCAAAAAATAATAAAGCCAGAGCTAAGAACACTTTGAGAACAGTAATTCTAAAGATACAATTCCACTTTGTTTGCAGAACAAATTGTTTGATTGAAGTTATTCTAAAGTGATTTTTCTTTATGTCTTTCATACAACAGAGAAAAGATGATTTTTGCTTTCTTCTAGACATCTTCAGTAGTAAACAATCATACCAGTATTGCTACAGGAGTCTTTAATAGAAAAAAGAAAGGAAAAGAACAGAAAACCAAACATTCACAAATAGATGTGTAAGTAACTTCAGGAACTTTATTAAACGACATGACCAGTCCCAAAACAACTGCTCAAAGAAAAATATTTAGTCTCACTTTCATAACCTCAACCCAACTGTCAACACATGCAATTTCCTAAAAGCCTTAATGCAGGGCAGTATTGAATATCGTTTTTCAGCCACGTGCCTTTGACCACTCAGGGGAAATTCTGGATACCTTTAAGATCACACATAGTCATTCAACTATGATTGGTTTGCGGTCAACTCAGGCAGTGGTCCGCAGTGGCCTTTTCTGGGGTGCTCAGCTGTAATGATTGCAGTGGGCAGCAGAGAACCACTGTCCCAGAGGGGCCTCAACACCCTGGGGGGGATGGAGAGCAGGCCTCACTCTAGGGACTGGCTGTTCCGTGTGGACAAAGCAAGAACTTTCTTTCACCCCACTGGAAAGCGCATGACTAAACACACGAAGGCACTGTGTATTTATAATATGAAAATTATAAGCTGCAAAAATAATCAGAGTGTACACTCTTCCGTGAAAAGGGGGGTAAGTTTCACCAGAGATGAAAACATCACTGTTGAGGAAGACTCAACACACTCATTAATCTTTACTGCCACGGTTAATACCTCCTGTTTGCAAACAGGTGTTGAATAACTGGAAAAAGTTCTCCTAAACCACAATTACAGGTGCAAAATAAATTGCCTGAGGTGTCAAAGCATCTAGAACTCCAAACCACCCCGACTGCACTATCGGCCAATCCTATAAAATACGCATGTTTTAAAACAAACTTTCGGGACCCCCCGATAAAGCAATAAATGTGACAGATTTCCAAAAAGTGCATGTGCTTAACTTTTGTGCATGAATTATCACGCACCATGTTCTGATAAAATATGCAGTGTGCTGTGCAAAGCTCGTTCAACCAGCAGGCTAGACTAACATCTTCCAAGCACGCAGGATTGAAGAGGATGCCCTGCTGGGACCACGCAGGTTTCCTGCCCATAAAGCATAAAAATGACCTATCACCCGGTCACCAAAATAAGTAGGTCGAAGCTCTCGGAGGCCAGGGTCACTTGACCTGTCCATCCGAGGGGCGCCAGGCTGCATGGGCCGGTGATTTCAGCCGAGAGCCCCAGGGTCCCTCTGCCAGCGCCGGGCGCGCATCCTCGCGAGCTGTTTTGTTATTAAGAGATCCTCTCCCGAGTTCCTCATCCAGACCTTTCCAAACAGATGTGAGTTTGGAAGCAGAACGCAACACGTCCGCGGAGCCGCGCGGCGGCCGGGCCTCCCC
>NW_004567114.1:2784365-2786500 GCF_000260355.1 Condylura cristata
GGCCCGGCCCGGGTCCGCGCCCCGGCTCCCGGGAGGTGCCTGTCCCCGCGCCCGCCGGCAACTCCAGGACCAGACATGGACAGCTTGCCAGCTGGTTTCAGCGGCTCGTCCAGGTCCAGGCAACTCCACAGGTCCTGCTAGCCGCTCCCCTGCGCACCCGCTTTTTTCGCTGCAGCAATGCCGGGTCCCAGGGGAGGCATGGCGCTGGACTTGCAAGGCCACTGGAACTGTCGCTCAGCAACCAGCGGAACAGACGCGCTTCCCCTTCAAAAAGAGGCCCTGGAAATAGCAGGCTGACGCAAGCGCAAGGATCTCGGGTTGCCCCTCTGATGAGCCCTCAGGTGACACATTTGGTCACCTTACATCCTTGCTGACTTGTCACAGGACCCAGGGAAACCTACATGTATTCCCTCAGGAAGACAAGGTGAAACGCCTGCCAGGCACGTGCAGCCCTGGGTCACTGACCCAAAGGTGCAAGGGAGCCCCCACTCCCAGCCCCCACTGGAGGACCGAGCAGGAGCCTGGCTTGGTGCCCCCAACAGCGTTGCTCCTCCTTGCCCAAGTTCAAGTCTGCTGACATGCAAAAACCGCAGTGATCCTAAGATGCAGATGCCATGAACACAAGTAGGTGAAAGGAGAACTGAGTGAGAAGTTGCTGTTTGGAAAATGTGTGGGCCCCCCTGGGGTTCAGCAGCTGAGAGGGCCCATCTTTCTGGGAGCACAGGCACTGGGAGGTTCGGCACGTGGGCTGTATGCTAGGCTGTGGGCAGAAGAGGGGCTGCAGAACTTGCTCCATACTTGTCCAGGAGACAGACCGGAGGCGCATCAGAGGGACAGTGCCTACGGGCGGACACTGAAGGGCCCCGGGCGCTGATGGCAGGGCCTGGAGTCTCCCTGAGAGCTGATGGCAGGGTCTGGAGTCTGAGGACGATGTTAGTGATTGTGGGGAATAGAGGGGACAGGCCTCTTGAAGGCCAGAGGGCTTCTATAGACCGCTATACTATAGAAAGTGGGGAGAGAAGATAGAGCAAGAGAAAGGGGCCAGGTAAGAGAGGCCTGGAGAGCCCCAGAGGAGCCGGAACCAGGCCCAGCACGAGATGAGGGAGGCAAAGGGCTGATGGGATAATATTAGAGAGATGAGTCTGCACAAGCTCACTGCAGGGAGCCAGGAGCTGGAGCACCCCAAGGTTTCTGCAGGACCAGGCAGGATAGTCAGGGAAGGAGACTGGGAACTGTCGGGAAAATGGCCCCATGATGAGACAACTGGACCAGGCAAGCCCAAAGAGGACAGCAAACCTCCTTTTGAAAACGCCCAGTGAAGGCCCTCCCTGGTGGCACAGCGGGTTAAAGCACAGCACTAAGAAGCTAAAGCCACTTCCGCATGAGTTCGATTCCTGCCTGGCCAGGAGGTGACCACATGGTCACCTCCTGACCCACCCGCTGCTCCCCTCAGCAGTGTACTTTGTCGATCTGCCTGTTCTGCTCCTCACTCACTGTCTCTGGTGAAGTCTTTCGCCACCCCTGAGTCTCTGGCCTGTACCCCAGTTCTGTATGCACAAATAAATAAATCTTTAAAAAAAAAGATCTACAAGAAAGTTCAAGAAAAATCTCTGAAAACGTAATTAATAATGTGTGGTATTGTGTCCAAACATTTTAACAGACTCTTATTCCACGTCATCTTGAGATAATTGATGGCCTGAGTCCAAAAAAATGTGTCATTGTAATAAACGAAGTCTCTTTTTAGGACAATATAACCACAGCCCGGCTGGTGTTGGTAACAGTGTGTGTACGCTCAGAGACAGAGAAAGGAAAGTGGAGACTCAGAGCCTTTATTCAGACAAGGAGTGAGGCAAGAATTACCCAGAAACATGAGGCCTTGTACATCTGTTGTTTAAGTCAACGTTTCTCCAAAAATAGCCACCGGTGGGGCTGGGGAGACAGGGACTGAGCAGCGTTTCCAACCTGCAGGTGGCCAGAGCTGGTTTAGAGAAACAGTAGCACTTTAGAAAGTGAAATCAGGAAATCTGGGGCTGGAACTATACTCCAAGGAATTGCAAAGTGGGTGTCGCGAAGGGTCACCCATGTGCACAGTATATGCAACCAGCAAAGTGTAGACACAGCCCGCGTAGACACAG
>NW_004567114.1:2787625-2790818 GCF_000260355.1 Condylura cristata
CATGAGCAGATGCACACACATAACGCATACTTGTGGAATATTACGCAGCCTTTAAAGGGGAGACGGTCTGACACCCGCCTCAGCACGGGAGTGGAACCCACCGTCACAGGAGGACATGGGGAGGACCGAAAGTAGAAGGGAGAAGTGGCAGGGGGTGGGGGCGGGGGGCCGTGTGCAACGGGGAGGAGTTTCAGTTTGGGACAGTGACGGGGTCTGGAGACAGACTGGGCGCTGGGCAGAATGGGGACGTGCTTGCCAGTGAGTTGAACAGTGAGCTGAACCCTTAAAAATGCTTCTGATGGCACGCATAGTTTACCAGCATAAAATAGAAGAAACAGGATAGAAAATGGCAGAGAACACAGAACAAGTCTTTCTACTCAAAACCTTGGTCTCTACTGGAAAGATCTGTCTTAGTGCCGAGTTGTGATAAAACACACGTTTCTTCCCCGAGGTCACCACGTTCGGGAAAAAGGCAGGAGGTAACGATCACACCAATAAATGCACCGTTACAGAGTGTGGCAGGTGCTGGAAAGCAAAACTGGAAGGACGACTATGCCGCCGGCCTGAATTAGACAGAGGAGCAAAAGGCGGAGCCCGAACAGCAGCGGGTGGGGTCTCTGCCGCGAAGCAAGTTGCCCTGGGGCCTCGAGGCTACTGCCCCTGGCCACGGCCCTGCCACGGGCCCTGAGCTTACTCCACGAGCCAAGAGAAGCTGCCTTTCAGCCAGCCTTATGGGGGACTGTGTCCCCCTCCTCCGTGTGTTGAAGTCCTAGCCCCAGTCACCCGGAGCCCCAGAATGTGACCCATTTGGAGAGTGGGTCTGTACCCAGGGCATCAGATGAACCCAGGTCTCAAGAGCGGTCCAACTGCAACGTGAGGGGCACTTTCACGAGCAGAGGTGACGAACGTGCAGACACACACACGCACACAGGACCACCCCGTGAAGCCCCCACCGACGCGAGAGGAGAGGCGGGGACCTGCAGCCTCCATCCAGAACCGCAAGAAAATAAGTTGTGTTGTTTCAGCTTCTCGCTGTGGGTGCTTTGCGCCAGCAAACAGACCCCATGAACACAGAATCTCTAAGGCCGGCGGGGGCACCATTCACCCCCAATGGTAATACAAAAGGTCATTTCTCTCCGTGAGATTGTTGCTCTATAAAACGAGATGGAATTACAGGTTCTCAGCATCAACCTAGAGCCAGAAACTCTGGTCCCCAGTGCCCGCGGTGCCGTGGGCTAGCCCTCCTGTGGCCCATCTCGCAGTTAGTGCTTGAGGTATTAGCAGCCCTGTAGTCACTTTATCCCCAGTGGCCTGCACTCGTGTGACTGTCGTCTGGACACGTAAGCTCCTGTCCAGGTTCGGTTTCTGTGTTCTGAAAAGTCGCCTGTGTCCTGGTGGCCTGGACCTTGTGCCTCTGGGCTTTGCAGGCCCAGAGAGGAGTCGGGGTGTCTTCTGTTCCCGCCGCATGAAGGGCGGAGGTCTGGCCGGACTGCGTGTCTACCGTGGGTGCTGGCTTTGAGCCTGGACATGCGCCTGCCACACACTGCCGGTCACTCTGAATCTCAGCTCTCGGATGGAACATGTACTGGACGGCGCTCCACGCCCGAGTGCCCCCTCCCTTGCCCGCCTGCCAGGCCTCGGCGGGTCTCTGCCCTCGTGGCCACCTGGGATTTTGCCGTCACCCCCTTTGCCTCATGGAAGCATGTGTGGCCCCGTGTCTCCCAGGAGGGAGGCGCCCCCAACACCCGTCATGCTTGACACACCCGAAAGCACTCGGCAGGAGCCGAGGCCAGAGGGCGCCGATGGCCTCTCCAGGAAACGGCTGCCCGTCGCGAAACCCGAGAGAGCCCTCGTCCGCTTCAGGGGAGAGTTCTTCACTCCCTCCCTGACGATTTCAGTCCCTGGCCTGCACCCCCCACGTGGGTTCTTTCCTCCTGGGTCCGGTCGCCCAGAACCGAATGCCGCACTCAGGGACGGCGCTGGCTGCCACCTGTGCCGAGACAGCGGGAGTGCGTGTTGCTTTTTCGGCGCCCGGACACACACACCGTCGGCTCGTAGGAGCCTCCAGCCAGCGACGGGTCTGGACGAACTGCCGTGGGTCTGCTCCACCCCGCCTGAGCTCACTGATTTTTTTCATCGACAGGCAGGCTTTATCTTTACCCAGGTGCAGTGCGTTTTATCGGTTCCACTCCATTCTTTTCAAAATCTTTCAAACTCTGAAAGCTGGCATCTACCACATCCGCACGTGACAGCAGCCATGTGCGTCAGCAGCCCCGGGGATGTCTCGTTCATCCCAGAGATCACCAGATGCCTCCTGGGGGGCAGTGCGGGCTCTGCCCAGGGGCCTCGCGGCCAAGTCCCTGCCCGCCGGTCCGCACTCAGCTGTGTGTGCCCGGCTAGCCGTGAGATTGTCCGGTGGTCTGCCCCCCGGCCTGTGTGCGCCCACAGGGTTTTCTGAAGGCTTTTCACGGCGCTCTGTGACCGGAAGCTGGTCTGCCTGCTACTGGCCCCTTCCCTCCACGGGTGTCCACATTAGCTCTTCAAAGAGCGGTTCAGGTTTTTGCTCAGAACAAATGTTACTACCAAACAAATCAGCTATCTTCTCTGCTCTTTGGAGAATTAGGACATTCTCCCCTCCCCAGCTGTCTGTGGCTCCCGTGACGCAAAACTGGGGGTCATGTGCCAGGGTCCAGGGAAGATGTTATGGTGACTAGGGTCCCCGAGCCATTTCTCACCAGCGTGGGCTCTTGACAGCTCCCCTCAAGGGAAAGTGCTCCCCACTTCCCGGTGTTAGGGTAACCCCCATCTTGGCGAGACAGAGCCGGGGAGCAAAGTCCTCCCTGCCAGACTCCTCCCTGCCCTGCCGGGAGTGCGTGTCTGCCCAGCAGTCCCCCTTCTTTTCCTTGCCCGGGCCCCCAGAGTCTGCTCCTGAGGCTTCGCCTGCAAGATCCCGCCTGCTGGACATGGCCGTCCACTCTGCCTGTGGCCTTGCTCTCAGCAGCTGCCCATGGGGACTGCATGTACAGCCACTACCTCCCGTCTCTGCCAAGCCCACTTGCCTCTGAAAGCGCTGGGCTGTGAGCCCCGTGGAGGCCTCTGGGGATGGGGTTTCTGCCCCCCAACATCTGTGCTCACTCCGCCTGCACAGTGGCCCGTGGGCTCCTCTGAGCATTCCCTGACCTCCCCCCCCCCC
>NW_004567114.1:2791458-2799969 GCF_000260355.1 Condylura cristata
GCGGCCTGACGCCTGGGTCACGGGCAGGCGCTCCTGGCCCTGCTCTGGCTGCTGTGCTCTAGCCTGGAGGACGAGTCATGTGGCCACCCTGGCTCAGAATAGTGGCGGGTCTCTGCAGAGCTCAAGTCTGCACGTGTGGTCCCTGGAAGCCTGTGAGTGAGTCTTATGATGAACATGGCATGAAAAAATCCTCATATGATCTATTAGTGTGTTTCAGGTATTGGCGCCCTGGTGAGGAATAGGTAGGGCTCAGGACAGCTACCTCCAGGCAAATGTCACTTAGGAAAGGTGACCACATTTTATCCGATGATACTATTAACTACAAGTTAGAATTCATGTATCTATATTAATCTGGGGCCCTTACTTATGTTATTATATGAAGATGCTGGTTAGTGGCTGAAAACTAACCATATCCAGTAAATGGCATAGCAAAGCACTTAGCTGTCTATCATTGGGATTCCGCACGGGCTAACTGCCAGGCTTTTACATTCCTTCCATTTGCAAAAGATACTATGTCCTTTCCATCATCTACAGGGAGACCCAGGAAAAGCACTGCTATTTACTTAATTGAATTTACGAACAGCTGTGGGCCTCCGTGGTGGCCTGGGGGTTGCATGTCAGTGCCATCACCAGCGCCATCACCAGCACCACTGCTGTGGCTTGAGTGTGATCCCCACTCAGGGAGTGACCCACAGGGCGCAGCAGACCTCTCCTGTCTCCCCACTGCTTCCCTCAGCAGCATACTTTGTCAGTCAGCCTGTTCTGCCCCCACTCTGTCTCTGGTGAGTCCTCTTACCTCCTGCACCCCAGAAGTATATGTATATTTATGCATAAATAAATAAATGAAAAAAAAATTTTTAAATTATGAACAGCTGTGTTACCTGCTAAGATTTGATTTTTGCTAGTAGGACATTTTTCAATACCAACTTGGAACGACAGAAAAATATTCTTAAAAGCTAGCCATAATTTGGAAAATCCATCTGTTTCAGTTGGAAGAGCATACACACGAGGAGCATAAAATTTTGCTGTGAAAATGCTTTCTCCCAAATGCTACCTTTTGTGCTATGACTATTTATAATGTCTTGGATGGATCTACAGAGCGACTTATTCCAGGTCCTCGTTAGTGCTGTCAAGTGGGAAACAGGGGCGGCAGACACGTGACAGTGAGGGCTGGATACCGTCTAGTCGGCGAGGGTGAGGGCAGGAAACGCCACCCTCTGTGCGGACAGTGCCGCACCCACTCTGCTCCTGGGCTCTGCCAAGGTGTAGCTCAGGGCAACCCCGCCCTCCTCAAACATCGCAGGCCCCGCCCTCTGAATGAAGGAAGGCCTGGCCTGGGGCTGAGCAGGGCTGCCCATCTCGGCCACTAGTGTGCTGCTTCCCCTGTGGCCCCCTGAACTGTGTTCCCCTGGAGTCCCGGGGTGAAGCCCAGCCCTCTGTGAGGCTGTCTCTGGAGACAGACGCTAATTAAGATTAAAAGCCCAGGGTGGTGGCCTTGGCTCCTTCTGAGCGGAGGAAGAACCCCTCACCAGCTCTCTGTCCACTCCCTGCGAGGACAGCCCTCCCCAGCAGCCCAGCCTGCCTCGGCCTTCCAGCCCAGAACAACGGCAGACGGCAGTCTGGCCCCTCCACACGCGCTTTGCTGTGGCCTCCCACCGCCAGCCCACGGCTCGAGGGCCATCTCAGCTGTCCCCACCACGGGGACCCTTCCTTCCCCGGCCAGGCGTCCCTCTCCCCCTCTGAGCCCCCCCAGGCCTCGAGAACTGTCTGGCTCCTGGAGACATCACAGGCCCACCAGGGTCCCAGAGAGCTGAGGCCAGTCAGTCCCTCCAGAGGCCTCGTCAAGGAAACTGGCTGCGACTGCAGACAGCTCCCGGCGCTCCTCGAAGGCGCGGGCCTGCACTCGTCTGTCCCGGGAGCCGCCACAGCTGCTGTCCTCATTCTTGAGCAGTGCTCAATTGTCAAAGACGCGTCGGAATGGAGGGGATGGCGTCTTTTTTTTGAATTTTGTAACCAGAAGAGCTTCTTTGTGATCCCTGGACTAGTTTCCATTTTAAGTTAATTAGTAAATTGCATTTTTGGCTCTTTAACTGGCGAGGTTAAATTTAGCTTGTCTCCTCTCTTTAAGTCAAGCTGTCAGTGGGATTTGCAGTTAACATTTCACTCTCAAACGCCTCTCCCACTCCGGAGGATGCTGGCGACGCCCCACAGCCCTTCCTGTCTGCAGGCCCCCCAACCCCCGGCTTTCTGTGGGGCCAAGAGGTCACCTCACCCGCAGGCATGCTGACCCTCACAAACACAGCGGACACCCCGGGTTTGCCCCTACCCCCTGGCAGGACAGACCGGCTGCACATCCCCCTCGGTCCAGCAGGGACACCTGCATCGCCAGGCCCCAGAAATCTGCCACAGCCTCTAAGACCCAGGCGGAAGCAGGAGCCCAGAGCCCCCTGAAGAGTGAACCCTTTAGTTGCTGGGCACAGGGAGGTCTGAGAAGAGGAGGGTGGGCGGCAGGCCATGCAGATGTTTCTGGAAGCCCCCCAGAGCCCACCTCTCATCTAAAAGCCCTCTGCTCCTTGGGGAACTCGGCTCTCTCCCACCTTCTCTCCCCTCGGGTCCTCTGGCAAGGCCCAGGCCTCTGCAGGGAGGCCCAAGCTCTCCCTGCCCACCCTCAGGTGTGGTCCAGAGACCGCCCAGCCCGGCACCCCAGGCCCAGCAGGTCGGCCCGGGGTTGGGGTTGGGGTTGGGGTTGGGGTTGAGGGAGGTGCTCACCCAGCTTCATCAGGTGGCGTGTGGGCTGCAGGCCCCTTCTTCCTGGTGAGGGGAAGCCGGGGAGCCAGGGCAGGCCCGATGAGCGGAGTCCCTGCGTCCGGCTTCCCTCACGGCCATTAAGCTGGCCCGGCTGGTGGTTTCCGAGAAGAGAGACGGCGCCTCCCTGCGCAGGCACTAATGGGTCTGGGCCTCCAGAGAGGCTCTGGGGCCGGGCGGGTCTGCGCGGTGGGGGCAGCGCCCACTCGCCTGCTGCCCCTGCCCGCCTCTGTCACGCCGTCCTGTGTATCTGGGTGATGGCAAGTAGGGCAGGCGAGGCCCCCGGGGAGGGCCACGAGTGGAGCGGGCACAGGCCTGGGAGCCACGGAGCAGAGAGGGTGGGGCCGGCGGTGTCTGCGCCAGGGCTGCTGGGCACTGGAGGGGCCTGTGGGGAACGGGGACGCCGTCCCTCTCCCAGGCACATGCTCCTGGGCCAATGTCCACCCGCCACTGGGCCTGACTGGGGAGGCCTCCTGGCCAGGCTGGGGGCACCAACCCCCTGCCCAGGCATGGGCGAGGAAGTGTGGGGTGCAGGGTCATGGCATGACGGGGGTTGAATTTCAGGACTTGGTCTCATTCTGAAATTGCCCATCTGATGTCTTGGTAGCTTTTCTTTTATGAAATGATGGCCCGAGTCGTCTGGTCGCCATGATCTAGTTTCCATATGCAGCAAAATAAGATTTTTTTATACTGATGTCCGGGGGGAAAGGGGTGAGGTCGGGTGGGGGGCTTGTGAGAGTTCACGAGTGACAGCCAGTGGTGAGGTTGGCCCTGAAGGACTCACTCTGGGTTTTGGCCACTGTGGGCTCTGGAAGAGGAAGGGACACAGGTGTGCCCCCCACTTTGGGGAGACCCTGGTGACTGAGTGTTCAGACAGACTCAGGGGAGGGAGAAGCTGGCGCGGTTCATTCCGTGCTCTCGAGGACCCGCGCCTTCACGCACACAGCCACGTTAGACGGGGCTCTGTCTGGAGGAATCGACGCCTGACGCACCTGCTCGCTTCCAGAGAGCACCTATAAAACTGTAAAGCGCGCGGGGGGGGGGGGAAGGGAGGGAAATGCACGGGACTATGGTGGTGGCACAGGGGTGATTTGGTGATGGGAAACCCGTGGGGATTACAATTGAGATGGAAAAAAAAAATGTGAAAAATGATGTAAAAATAAACTTTTTAATTAAAAAAAAAAAAAACTGTAAAGCGCGACAAACAAGAGAAACAATTCCCCGGGTTGCCTAGAGCGTAACATGAGCAGAGAGGCTTTGGGGCAGCACCGAGACCTAGAAAAGTCCACTCTCCAGGGGCACATCCCCCATTCGCCGCTTTGCCCTAAGCCGGAGGCACAAGGTCACTAAGTCCAGCAGCTGACCCTCTGGACAGAGGAGCCAGGGCGACCTGGACAGCCAGGGTCCCTGCAGAGGCGCGAGGAGCCCCAAAGAGGGGACGGCGGAGGAGAACTCCAAGTGCTGAGCGTGAAGCCTGCCCAGTCCCCAGCCGCCCGCCACCCAGTCCCCGCCCACCGCGGCACCTCAGGGGGAACTTAGCCCCAAGCAAGCGGATACCTGCTGGCCGAAACGCAGCGGTCTGCAAGGCCATATCCCACCGCGGGCCTCCACGGGAGAAACTCCAGCCAGACTTACTCCGCATCTGCAGGGCAGGAAGACGCAACCCACTCTCCAGGCAAAGGTCAGTCGGAGCCAGCTGCCCCAAGATGTGTGATACTGGTGTGACTATGTCATCGTGGGTCCCGGGAGCTGGCTACTAGCGGGCCGCTGGTGGGCAGCTGTGACCTATCTGCCGTCCGCAAGTCCCAGCAGAGCCTTCCTTGGCCACCTGTGGAGGTCAGACCGTGCACGAGGCAGGCGGGGACGCCAGGCCGCTGATGACCTCCTGAGGGGACTACCTCCCTGCTGGCTCGGAATATCGCTGCCTGTGATAACGTCCAGTAGATTGGCTGACACGAATGGCTCTCCTCGTATGTCACGAAGTCCCTTCCCCTGCCCCTCGTTAAACTGTCCCCCACAACTATCCCACCCTCTGGACTTGATTCATGCTCAGCTTTTACCAGCCTGTGTGTTTTCATAAATGGCACAAGAACTTCTCAAGTAGCAAAGTCTTGCCTTGCAAACCTGCTCCACCATGGCTGTGACCCTCATCGATTCCCCCTGCAAGCTGGCAACAGAGTGGCAAGAACTTTAAAGCAGCTAGTACAACATGGCCTCCTGGCATTAATGTCCCTTGGCGCAGGGACTAAGTTTCAGCACTATGAAGCTATCGCCAGCCACTGAGACCTTACTTTGATCCCCGGCCAGGGACTGACCCACAGGGTGCAGCAGACCGCTCCTGTCCCCCGCTGCTCCCCTCAGCACTGGGTTTCAGTAGATCTGCCTGTTCTGCTCCCCACTCTGTCTCTGGGGAGTCCTCTCACCCCCCTGCATTTCTGGCCTGCACCCCAGTTCTTGTGTGCATCCATTAAAATAAATCTTTTTTTAAAAAGTAGCTATTATTAACTAAAGCACTAAGGAAAAGACAGGACATCTCAATTGAGGGATATAAAATATAAAAATTAACTAATTTGCAGCATTATTCATAAAAGCAAAAAAGTAGAAACAGTTAAGTGACCATCACTCAATGAATGGGTAAATGGAATACTCCACATAACGAATATTTTTATTGTGAATATTGTAATGAATATTATTCTGTTATAAAATGATTATAGGGCTACCATTGGGTAGACCTTGGAAACCTTGTTAAGTGAAAGAAATCAGTCATAAAGGCCACACATTATAGAATTCCATTTATAGGAAATTTTCAGAATAGGCAGATCCATGGAAACAGAAAGAAAATTACTGGTTTCCAGAAGAAAACTATGTCACAGGCACATCCTAATCAAACTGCTGAAAACCAAAGATAAAGATAAAACGTTGTAAGCCAACAGAGAAGGTCGTACACAGAAGGCTTTGATGATCTGAATGACTGTGCACATCTTGTTTAGACACCCCGAAGGCCAGAACAGAGAGGAAATTCTTCGCTCTAAAGGGAAACAATGCAGGAGGGAAATCTCTAGTCTCCCAAAAGAAAGAAATGGCAACACAAATAGGAAATATTTGGGTTAGCATACTGACAATTCTCCCTGTTAATTAAAAATCTGATCTTTACCTGTTTAACGATTACAACACTTGTCTTGTGGGATGTATAACTGATCTAGATATAGATTCATCTGCGTGTGAAGCACGGTAGAGGGTGGGTGGATGTATGTGGATGCAAAGGTCCTATACTTTCTGCCAACAGTATAATATTAACTTTCAGGAAACAGTGAAAGAGCAGGGCGCATCATACTACCCCGAAAGCACTACCAAATAGAAAGGACAGTGAGGTCTGGCTAAAAAGTCAGCGGGTAGATTAATCGTCTTAAAAATACTCAGAGAATCCCGAAACAGAGAAGGAAAGGTGTGTAGGGACACTGGAGAGAGGCAGGAAACAGGAGATAAATATAAAATGGTAGATCCACATCCAACCAGCCAATAATGACATTAGATTTTAATGGCTTAAACGCTCGAACTAGAATGGCCGAGATGACTGGAATGGTCGGACCAGCCTGCGTGTCCTGGACAGTAAGTGGACGGGGCAGGCTGTAGCGTGCAGACAGCAAGTATGAGAGTTGGAGAGCTCTGTTAGTATCAGATCAGATAAGCTTCCAGGCCAAGAATGTTCCTGAAAATAGAGACACGTCAAATGCTTAAAAGGTCGATTCATTGGCCCTCCTGGTGGCGCAGCGGGTTAAAGCACAGCATTGAGAATCTAAAGCCGCTTCCGCATGGGTTCAATCCCCGCCTGCCCTGGAGGTGACCACATGGTGTGGCAGACCTCTCCTGACCCGCCCGCTGCTCCCTTTAGCAGTGTACTTCGTTGATCTGCCTGTTCTGTTTTCCACTCTGTCTCTGGTGAAGCCTCTCACCGCCCCTGAGCCTCTGGCTGTACCCCAGTTCTGTATGCACAAAATAAATCTTTAAAAAAAAAAAAAAAGGTCGATTCATCAGGAAGACGTAACAAAAATCAGTGTGCATGGGTCACGTAACAGCCTCAAAACACATGAAACCAATCAGATGGCAGCAGATTAATACTGGGTGATTTCACTCATGTGTGGGATACAGAGAAACAAAACAAAGAAACAAATTCTAGAATGTGACCGCAGAATTGAGGCAGGGGGAGGGCCCTGGGAACACAGGGGCAGGGCCCCCAAGGGACTGTGATGGAGGATTACGGGTGCTGAGGGGGTGAGTGTGGTGTAGGGACCCCACCCCCACAAGGGTGACCCCAGATCACCACATACACCAAGGGAGCTGAGACTGTCTGTGGAGAGCAGGGAGCCCTTGGGAACGAGGGTGCTGGCTTCTCTGTCCTCCTCAGGGAGGCCACCTTCACGGAGCTCCCAGCCCAGCCCCCCAGTGCTGGTGTCTGGCGTGAGCGACACACAGGAGCCACTGCCTGGCAGACTGCCACTCCTCCTGGTGCTCATGGCAGGGCCCAGAGTCTCACCCGGGGATGGTGCTCTTCTTGGAACCTCAGCAATAAGTTCTTCCCACAGGAGGGCCCGATCCTGGGTCAAGCGTCCCCGGGGGCCTGGATGCCCTCTGCAGGCCTTGCTACCTGCACGCTGGCACCCTGCCCCCAAGGGCCCATCAGAGCTCCCGCCAGGCTGACTTGCCAGAGACATGAGTAATGCTACCCGCTTTCCTGCTTTTCCGCAAGCTGCTGGCACATGGCAGGCTCTGGAGGCTGGCTGAGAAAAGAGGACCAGAAAGGGGCCCTTAGCGGGCGTCCCTGGTGGCAGAGGCAGGTGTAGCTCTTGGCTACCATAGAACGGGGGGGTACAGGCCAGGGGTGCAGGGGCGGTGAGAGGATTCACCAGACACAGAGTGGGGAGCAGGACAGGCCGACTGATGAAGCCCACCGCTGAGGGGAGCAGCGGGCGGGCCAGGAGAGGTCTGCCGCGCCATGTGGTCTCCTCCGGGGCAGGCGGGGATCGAACTCATGCGGAAGCGGCTTTAGCTTCTCAGTGCTGCGCTTTAACCCGCTGCGCCACCAGGGAGGTCAAGTGCATGTCTAAGCCTCTTTCCCAGCTGCTCTGGCGGCGGCACACAGCAGTCCCTGGGCCCGCCGTTAGTCCAGCGTGCTCATGACGGGGATACGCCGGGCCCGGGGGCCGCTGCACCTCCCGACTTCCTCGTGCCAGCCACGGGGCCTCTCTGCGGCTCACTGGCCAGCGAGGCTAACCTGCGCGCCACCTTGCCCACGGCCTCCAGCCACGCTCAAGTCTCTCCCTCTGTGCATCCCTCCCGCCCCCTGCCAGCTCGGACACCCCTGGCAGTTCAGACGCCACCCATCTCCTCGTCAGACTTCACCTCCCAGCTCCGAGCGTGAGCTGTGAGGGCCAGTGCTCTGGCACCCCCAGGGGGCGCCCCAAGGGACCACCCCCTGCCGGTACTCCCCAGAGCCCTGGCTGGGACCGCGGTCAGTCACCTCCACCTCGCAGTCACACATCACCTCCAGCTCAGACGTCACCCTGGGTGGGGCGGATGCTCACTGCACCACACAGCTGTCCCCCCCGGGTCACCTGTGCCAGCCGCATCCCTCCGAGACTTCCCTTCTGGCTGTGGCTACCGCATTCCCCCACTCTAACACACTCCTTTTGGTGTTTGAAGGCAACT
>NW_004567114.1:2800294-2804186 GCF_000260355.1 Condylura cristata
ACGCACTTGCAGCGGCGCTGGGCCTGGGCTGTCCCTGCACTCACCGCTTGTGACTTTTGCTTTTGGAATAAGCGTTTGCCACTGGTCACTGTCTTGCATATTCTCAGGCACAAAGAGAGCCCTAGTTCCCATCCCCACCTCATTTTGCAGAGAAAGGGACTGAGACTCAGAGACGCAAAGACACAACAGGCAGAAGACGCCGAAATACCAAGCCACGGGGAGGCTGGAGCAGGAGGGAGGCACAGGCGCCCAGCTGTCCGGGGCCCTGGGCCGGACCCCAGAGGAGAGCGGGGCCCTCTCTTCCCTTCAAAGCGTAAGCAGGGAGCCCCGGCTCAGGGCTGGGAAGTAAGGAATAAACCCTGAGGCTCCCACTCTGCCTTCTCACACGGTCTCCATGGCAATGAGAAAATATTTTGTGGTGAAGGAATTATGGGATATGAATCAGCAGCGAGGCCAAAGGACCTTTGGGAAACTGGGTCCCGGGGGACAGACCACACTTTCAAAGTACGCGCTCCAAAATGATGGATGGCACTTTGCTTCCGACGGAAAGCTGCCTCGCCGCACACCAGCTTTCTCCTCTCCTCAACAAGCAAAGCATTGGCCATTTATTAGCGTGATGGCTGCTTGGCAACGCGAGGCGCTGGATATCTGCTGGCTTCATTAAATTTTAAACATTTTTCCTTGCCAAGTGAAACAAATTATTGATGTTGATTTTGGTGGCTACTTAGCGTGGGCCAATAGAATTTGGTTTTGAAGTCCAGGATGACGGTCTATTCATCAAACACTAAATGATACTACAATGTAATGGCGGGCTTCTCCTGTTGTTGGTTAGCCTCCCTGAAGCTCCCAGTCAACGTCAGTGAAGGGGAAACACGACAGGTGCTCCGCCAAATCAGAGGATTGCCATATGATCCAGCATTCCACCTCTGGGCCAACACTTAGAGGAATTAAAAGCAGGGGCTTCAACAGATATTTGCGCCCCTGTTTGACTAGAAACAACCAAGAGCTGGAAACAACCAAGTCGTCACTGGTGGGTGAATGGATTACAAAAGATGTGTCATATGTGCGGAGGAATATTACTCGGCCTTGAAAAGGAAGGACATGATGAACCTTGAAGATCTTGTTCTGATTGAAATAAGTCAGGCACAGAGGGTCAAGTGTGGTTGATGCCACTTCTAGGGGGTCCTCAAGGACCCCTAGTATATAGACACATACACACAAAATCACCCATGGGGAAACAGGTGAGGTCGGGGGGCCCTGAACTCTGACTGGGGCCCATAGCTGGCTGGTCCAAAGTCCACCTGGAAACTCCAGGGCGAGTTTCCCCAAGCAGATGTGCCACCTGGAGAGGAGGCAGCTGGCGGCTGCTGCTTCTGTCCTGGGTCAGCACCTCTGTCTTCAAGTGGCTCCTGGGCGCCTCCAGGAAGCCTGCCCTGCTGCCCTGGCCAACTCTGGCCTCCATCTGTCCACAAGCCCATGTGTCCCTTCAGGCTGTAGCAGGTTAGAGATGCAGATAATCCACCCAGGAACCAGAACCCAGAGGAGGGAGTTGCTGAGGAGTCTGGGGTTAAACAAATCACCCAGGCACAAAGGACTGTGTCCCCACCCTCTCCCTGGTCCTCCCCAAGGCTGGTGAGGTCCAGCCTGGCTTCCAGGGGGAAGACTCTTGGGGTCCCCTTTACAGTCCAGAGTGCTCGCTGCCCCCTTGCAGGATGCCATTTTCTCCTTCCCTGCCTGGTCCCCTGCTCTGGGGTCCCTGCTGCTCTGCCCCAGTTGGGAGTGGGGAACCAGGGACCTCTCATTCTCTTACCAAGCTCTATCCTGTAACACCATCAGTGCTGTTTATAAGTGTTTTTTTTTTTAAGATTTATTTATTTGTACATACAGAACTGGGGTACAGATCAGAGGCGCAGGGGCGGTGAGAGCCTTCACCAGAGACAGAGTGGGGAGCAGAACAGATAGATCAACGAAGTATACTGCTGAGGGGAGCAGCGGGAGGGTCAGGAGAGGTCTGCCATGCCATGTGGTCACCTCCGGAAGTGGCTTTAGGTTCTCAGTGCTGCGCTTTAACCCGCTGCGCCACCAGGGAGGGTCTATTTATAAGTGTTTTTGTCTTTGCCCAAGGGCAACTCTTTCAACCCGGGACTTGAGGGGGTGTGCCCAGTGGGGATGGCTGTCCTCAGGGTGGCCCTTCCTCCATGCTCTCCCAGCCTGGTGGAGGCTTCATGTCATGTGTCCACTTGCCTGGGCTGACGGACCCCAGGATGGCCGGGGCTGTGGTATTTGGCTTCTCCAGAAGGGATTAGGGCTTGAGTCAGGGACTAAGGGCGGCCCCATAGAACAAAAAGTTTGCTCTCTCTTGAGTTGTGACATCCTTCTTCCCCAGACCGTGCACACCCGCCTCCTGGTTCTCAGCTTTTAGAGGCAGAGCAAGGGCTATACCCCAGGACCCCCAATTCCCCTTCAGACGGTGCTGGTTACATCTGGGTCTGTGGCTTGCAGACAGCTGACCCTGGGGCTCCCTGGCCTCTGTGACTTGGGGGCCAGCTCCTGCATACCTCCTTCCTGGTCGCTCTAATCTCAGCTCTGTCTCTCCAGACACCCTGACAAAAGCACTGGGCTCCCCTGCTCACTGCCCCCAGGCAGACGCGAGCGGCTGCCCTCCCGTGCCTCTCGGTGGGTGCGTGTCTGGCCGCGGGTCCAGTCACCCAGCAGAATGGTCCTCCCACCGGCCCCGTTGCTGCAGCCCCGTCTTCCTGGGGGCAAGAGCCAGCACTTTCGAGCCTTCAGACGCAGCCCACACGGCTGCCCAGGGCAGCGCAGAAGCATCATGGAGTTGTCACAGAGATGGCACACCAGAGCGTGGCTGCCAGGCTGCCCCCTTCCCTGCAGTACCCAGCCCCGCTGACCAGGTCACCTAGACCTCGCCCCACTCCTCAAACACGGCTCACGCTCTGCCCCACTCCTGAGGCACCTGGTTTCCCCAAAGGCCGATGCTGGAATGAAACAGTGAAAGGGCCTCCCCAAGTCCTGGCCCAGAGGCAGCTGCCATCTGTATCGCCAGCTGCTGAGGGCCATGCAGTGGGCAGCCCAGACTCTGTGCTCCTTCGGGGCGGCCCAACCTGGTGAGCGCAGACCTGACCTCCTGGCTCAGGGGGAGAGGGACACTCACCGGGAAGACCGATTGTGGCCACCACGGCGGGGAAGCTGGGGACATGGCGCTGGCTTCCGGCCCCGCCCCCTACAATCCACGTGACCTCACAGGTTGCTGGGCTCTTGGGCTCAAGGGGTCTGTTTGTTTTTCCCTGGGAAATCACAGGAGGTCACCCAGCAGGTGGCCAGCTGGCGTGGGAGTGGCTCCTGCTCCCCCGCGCCCCCATTCCAGGCCGTTCACCCTGCCATCTCCGCCCAGAGAGGCCTCCGAGGCCCCCAGCTGACCTACAGTTTTAGCAGGAAGCCAATGTGGCCTTCAAGGGAAGGCCAGGGGTCAAAGGCTACTGCTGGCCTGGCCCTCCCTGCCCAGCAGAGGGGAAGGGCCAGGAAAGTGGGCTCCTCCGCTGCCCCGGCCCTAAGGGGCCAGCCCCCCACCCCCCGCCATGACTCTAGTTCTGTGTCTGTGCCGAGGCTCGGAGGGGCTGGCGCTGAGGGTCCCGCAAACACGTGGGGCCTGAAACGGGGATCAGCGCTGACCAGTGCCGGGGAGCGAGGGTACGCTCCTGCCCCTGCCCGTCTCTCTGCGGGCTCCTGAAGGGCGTCCCCTTGTCCAGCCCTCTGTCCTCCTCGCTCAGTGGCCAACATCCGGTCCCTGAGTGGCCTCATTGCCCACAGACATGGGCAGGTCCAGACAGAAGCTGTCCGGGTGATGCGGCCGTGGGGTGTCTGCGGTGGGTCT
>NW_004567114.1:2806387-2807785 GCF_000260355.1 Condylura cristata
GGTTCCACACAGAGGGGTCAGCAGAGCTTACGTGGCCCAGCGAGGGCTCACTGGGCCACACACACGCCAGAGCGAGGCGGACCAGTCGCTGTCCAGGGGAGCCGCCTCTCCTGCAGACTGGCCAGCCCCCCTCCGCTGGCCATCACGCGGTCAACCTGAGTCCACCCCAGGCTGGGATGCAAACCAAAGGGAGGGTGCGGGGCTCACCCATGGCGGCCGCTGAGGGACCTTGACCGTCACAGGCATACACGGAGAAGGCCTCCGGCCTGGGCTGCGCAAGCAGAGGCCTGGTCGTGTGACTGCAGCTGGACAGGTGGGGTCCGGGAGAGGCGGCCGCCCCCAGCAGGCCACGACGCCGAGACCCCGGAACCCTGGTGTCGGCCACCTCCTGCCACGTGCCCTGTGTGGGGAGAGGCAGTGGGCAGGCCCGGGGTTCACCGGCCCCTGGCGGGGGCACAGCCCCCGCCCCTTCCTGCTCGAGCAGGGCCTGCCCCACCGCTGACCCGAGTTTGTTGCATGATACTGGGGCGGCCTGCCCTGGAGGGTGCTGCACTTGGTGGGAATGTGAGCTCTCAAATGGAAGCGCCGTGAATCACAGGACTGGGGTCAGCGGCCAGCTGCCAGGGCCTCTGGAGGTGGGCGTGCTTTCCAGATGGACGGGCCTGCGGCCAGCCGCTCCCGCGTGGGAGGCTGCTCTGACCCGCCAGCCTCTGGCACCACCTCCGGACAGGCAGCCGCCCCGTGAACTCCAGATTCTTTGAAAAGCAGAGTCCTGCTTTGAACAGAGCTAGCTTCATGCGCCCCTGGTTCATAGTGTTGGGGAGGAGCGTGGCAGGGAGATGTGCTTCGTGAGGAGCGTTGTCTGGGCCAGCGCGGCCTCCAGGGGCCTCCGGACCACAGGCGGAGTTCGGAGATGAGCCTGTGTCTGAGTGGGCCGCCTTCCTAGGCCCGGGCTGCTGCGCAGCCTCACGGGGAGAGTCGCTCGAGCGGCCCAGGCACACACACGGAGTCCTCGCCCGGATGCAAGACTCACTGCGAAGGGGCCCGACTGGGCCTGCCTGTGGTCTCAGGTGGGGGAGACGCAGAACGAGGAAGCCAGCGTGCAAACTGCGGCCTTAACCAGGCCACCATTCAGGGTGTGCCTGCGGTACTTCAGGGAAACTGAGGCAGCCCCCCCAACCAAAACCACCCAGCATATACAGCCTAAGCCCAGCATATACGCGGGGGCAGGAATAAGCCCTCCTAAGCCTCTGGCCATGTGAGGACTGAGCCAAATGCCCCTCCTGCCCCTTCTGGGCCTTTCTGGACCTCTGTCTTTCCATCTGTTCGGGGAGTGCTGTGGCCTCCCTGACAGTCCTGGCCTCCCCATGTTCACGTCGGGCCCCTCCCTCGCAGGCC
>NW_004567114.1:2807993-2811431 GCF_000260355.1 Condylura cristata
TACATGTGCATGTCTCTGGCAGCAGGGTGGGCGCGGGGTAGGTGTGCAGTGAACATGCACCCCCTCGCCCCCAACCCCTTTCCTGGAAAGACAAGGCCGCCCGCGCCGGGGAGGTCTGCCGAGAAGGCCTTGCAAGGCTCCCGCCAGCTGTCCAGGGAGCTCTGTAACGTTTGAAGCACTAACTGACCACAGGTCAGATTTGGATTCAGGGTTGGGGGAGCTTTCCAGTTTCCCAAACGAGTCACAACCCCATTCAAACGTTACTCACTAAACCCAAGGCAGTTACTCACTGCTCTGCAGCTGGCGGCCTCTCCTGAGACTCAGCTTTCCTGCAGCTGGTTATCCATCAGCACTGCTGGTCCCCATTAAGTTGTTCTGAAAGCCCCGCTGCCCATAAACACATGTGCCTTGAGTGTGTGTGCGCCACGCGGCAAGCCCGCCCCGAGGCCCTGGGACGCTCCATGTGGCAGAGGCCCTCACCCGGGGCCGGGCTGGGGGAGGCCCGCTGTGGCTGCCGAAAGGCCCCCGGGGAATCCTGCCTCGGGGCTGCAAAGCCACTGTGAGCCAAGCCCTGAGGATGCTATGTGGCGTGGTCTGGATGTGTGTGTGCGTGCGGGGACGCAGCCTGTGGGGGTGGGGCCGCAGAATGTGGATAGCCAATGCGCCGTGCCCGGCCTGCGATGGTTGGGGGGCACCGTCGTCCCTCTCCCTGGGGTGCAGGCCCACAGCCTGGGTGTACCCTACACAAGCCCCTCTCGCAGAGACGGGACACAGGCCCCGTTTGGGAACACGGCCTGGGGCTTCAAGCACTGAAACTGGTGGTGAGGGCCGCTGTAGGGCCTCGGTGGCTCCCTGCCCTCTCGGCTCCCACGCGGCTGCCCGGGAGTTCCGGTTCCAAGGGAACATCCTGCCGGGGAAGCCCCAGCCCCGGGCGTTCACCGCGGGGAAGCCGGCCACAGGCTTCTAGGGCCCAGCCAGACAGTGACTCACATAGAGCAGGACGCAGCGGCCTCCAGGGCCAGCGTCCGCCCCTCCTCCTGCACCGGGCGGGGCTTGGCCAGCGCTGCCCCCAGGGATACCCCAGAGACATGGGCAGGGTCTCCATGAGCCTCTGGGGGCCCCTCCTTGGCCCCAGACCTTGCCGAGGTTGACCCCGCCTGGGTTCTCCGTCCCTGACAGCCACCTCCGGGTCAAAGCGCCATCCTCGCCAAGCACAGACAAGCTGAGTGAGGGGCTGCGGGCAACTGGCCGTTGCTGACCCTTGCCAGGGGTGGCCCTGGGCAGGTCCTCGTGAGCACCTGAACCTACGTTCTTCCTCTGTGAAACAGCCACTGACCACGCTGACCAGGGCCTGGCCCTGCCCCTGCCTCCCGCAGGCCATACCTCCGTCCGTCCGCCACGGACCACAGCTGCTGCCCCACAGCGGGGCCTGGCACAGGGCCCCCGCCTCAGCATCGGGGTAAATTAGTACTTCAGTCCTGCAAACTTTGGGGGGACCACAGGGGCTCCCTGTTCCCGGAGGGGAAGAGCCCGGGTCCGCGGCCAGAGGGACATGTTCCACTGTGCCATTCCTGGAGAGTTTTCTTCCACAGCCGCCACCGCCCAGCAGATATGTGCACCATCACCATCACAGGAGTGGGGGGGGGCGGTGTGGCAGGGCAGGCGAGGCCCGGAAAGCCCGGGCGCCTTGCCCAAAGCCAGGGCACGAGAGGCTGAGGTCTAAGACCGAGGCCGCCCGGCGACGCTACGGCGGGGCGCTGGGCCTGGCAGCGCTGGCCACGCTCCTCCGCCCAGGATCCCCAAGGCGGGCTGCCTCGCCCCGCAGCATCTGCTCGGCTCCCGACACAGCGGGGCAGCCGAGCCCAGTGCCAGCCCTTCCATTATTCATGCCTGCCGCCGGCTGCCAGCAGGGCCTGGCCCAGAGGCCCGGCTTTGCCAGGAGAGATAAGGCAGCGACACCTGACTGGGCTCCCAGGGGTGTCGTGTTTCCTGGGTGAGGAGCCCCTTGTCACCGCCCCGCGGGCGGCTGTCCACCCCCCAGGGGCAGGAGCTAGGCCATGAGCAGCGTCCCGGCCACTTGGACTGACAGCCTGTGCCGTGGCCACCTGTCCCCTCCTGTCACTCTGCACGGGCTCTGCTGAGGGTGGGCCCCGGCGGGGCCGGCTACTCCCCGGCTTCATAACAAGGCCTGGAAGAAGAGAGCTCGCGTGTGCAAACCCTGCCCCCCCCCACCCCTGCCACCTCCAGCTTTGTAGTGAGGAGGAGTCGAGAGCAGAGGATGGAGAGGAGGAACCCCCAGGGCAGCCACCCCCTCGCTCCTTGCATCCCTTTATCACTGCAGCCCCCGCGAGTCCCCAGTGCCCCAGTACTGAGCAAGGGCTGGCGGCGGGGTGAGAAGTGGGCTGGATGGACCCTGGGGGGCTAGAGCCACCTGATTCACTGTGGCTGGGGTGCAAAAGCCGGGTCCCCTCATCTCGGACCTCATGACACAGTCTGCACGCCAGAGCTCCTGTGAGGTCAGGCGGTGGGGAAAGTCCTGGGTGACCCAGCCGCAGTTAGTCAATCAGTCATTCAACAAACGTGTGCTCAGCTGCAGCTGATCAGGAAGGAAGTGGCCTCCCTCTGTCCCCACAAGGACGATACCCACATGCAACGAAGGAGACTCAGCTAGACTTTGCCTGCGGCCGGGCCTGCCTCCTCCCTCCTCTGCTGTGTCCCAGTGTCTCCGCAAACGTCACATGCAGGGAAAAGGGGTTCTGCCTCTAGGGGGCCGCCTGAGTCAGCGCCTGTCCTGCCCCCCCGTCCTCGCACACAGCCTGTGTCATCCACACGCGTTAGCCGTCCCATCAGATGTCACCGAGTGCTTTGCACTCGGTGAGGAAAGGCCCAGAGAGGTTGTCTGACTGGCAAAGATCACACAGCAGCAGGCAGCAGGGCTCCGGCGGCAGCGCCCATCGGTCCCACCTCCAGCCCCGCCCAGGGCCCTCTTCTCCACCTGCTGCCCCAAGGGGCATGGGACCACGGAGGAGGAAGGCCAGCCCCCCGCAGCAGCCACACCCAGCCCTGGGTCCCAGCCCTCCCATCAGGGTTACCCTTCCCAGATTCTAGACCCAACTGGACATCCAGGGCCACCAGGGCGGCCTCCCTGTGAGTCTCCCGGGGGGGCATTGGGGCTTATGGAGCTTGCAGTGGGGCGCTGGGGAGGCATCTGCTCTCTGCCTGCACAGAGCGGTGCCCTGACCTCCCGCCCCGCCCCCGGGTCAGGTTTCGGCTACACCATCAGCCTGACCATCAGCACCTCTGCGGGCGGCCAGGCCAGGCTGCTGCCCAAGTCCCTGGCCCATTTTCAGAGCTGCCTATTGACAGAGGCCAGCTTGTAAGTCCAGGAAGGTGCTACCACCCCCTTGGGGAGCCAGAGAAGAGCACCCCACACCCAGC
>NW_004567114.1:2811916-2820134 GCF_000260355.1 Condylura cristata
GAGAGGAGCCACGTCAGGCCGGAGCCGCAGGCCCGCCTGAGCCCGCGCAGCCGCTCCATGCCACGCCTCGTTCTGGCTTTATTGCTCGAGGTTCAGCCACCACATGCAGCTCTTGGGGAGGGCTCGGGGACACCTGTTGTGCCCAGTTCCCCCAGGCCGCCTGACCTGGTCACGGACCTGGTCGCAAAGAATGGGAGAAGCTGGCTTCAAGGAAGTTCCCTTCTCGGTGAACAGGTGTGATATCTCCACTCTTGTTTTGCTAAAAGATTCAAAGCATGTGACTACTTGATTTGCTAGGCCACAAGAATCCGTGGCTCGGCAAGCCAAGACTAAAATGACTCTCCCATGAAGAAACAATATTGACCTTTGTAAGTTTTAGTAAGGGTAACTGGATGTTTCTTAGGTAACAGTAACTGCTTTCTATAGTGATGTCTCTAATGATTGAGTATGGCTTCTGGGATGCAATTAACTATAAGTTAGTACTTTGATATAGTAAGTATGACTGTAGAGTTTCGCCTTCTTTCCAAGAACAGTAATCTCAATCAAGCAAAGTTTCACATTGTTCTTCTGTATGATCAAAATATGTGAACGTCTTGGGTATCGAGAAATGATGCCAACTTTTACCATATAAAAACCCCGCTCTCCGGGGTAGTAAACGGAGCCGTTTCTCCAAGCTCTGGAGCGCGCTGCCTCTCATTTTCTCTCTTACAGAACCTCAGTGCCGACGCTTTCTCCACCCTCTTCAGGACCAAGCAAAAGTTGGGGCTGGTCCCCGACAGACACCCACTAGTCTTTGCCAACATGAACATCACCATGGTGCTACCTGAGCTGGGGTGTGCATCCTCACACATCCACACATGTCCACGCCACACTAGGTCCACAGAATCAGCTTCTATCCTCCCCAGACAACCATCCCTGGTTGGCCACCCCTGCCCCTGTCCTTTCTGGTGACCACTAATTTGGTCTGATATTTCAGAAGTTGAGTTTTGTCTTGTTTAGCTCATTGTGTGTTCAGGTTCTCTGTACAGCACATGTGCGTGAAATGGAACAGTGGCAGGGTTTCACCTTTTTTGTGGCTGAGTAGTACTCCACCGAGAGCAACTATTTTAAAACTGGGTCTTAACTCATTCTACAAAGCAAGGTGTTGCTCATTGCCACAGCCCTGTTCGACCCTGAGTTTTGTTTAAATTAGTTGAGTTTCATACTGTTAGCAGTCAGTTGGGAAAGCCTGCTATTTAAGTGGTGTTCCGCTTCTCTTAGAGTGTCAGAACCCAGGAAACAGTTGCGGGGGGAAAGCCGGAGCTTCGGGGCACCGTCTCCGTTTCCCAGCACATCCCATAGCCATTTCCTCCCGCACACAAATGCCCCTCTTCTAGCTGCGAGCTGCGAGCTCGCTGATCCAACCGGCTCCTGCGCCGACCGCCCAGTTCTCAGCAGATACTAAATTCAAAGAACGTTTGGGCAATTAATCACTATTTCCCCTTTGGTTTGCTTTTCCTAGCTGCTGTGGTGACCAGATCTTTCAGAAATTTATTTTTAGACTTTTAAGTGCAAATCTAAGTGTGAGAGAGAACAGATTTTGGAAACTCGTCCCTGGCTTTGAGGTTTGCATGTTGGAAGGCTCGCGACGTGCGTCTAGAAGCTTGCCACAGACACATGCGACACACTTCGCACATCTACTAATTAAGACGGGCTCTTAATTAGGGCCGTGGCAGGTGCTACTTCCGCGCACTGACGGGAGTGGTGCCTCCGCCGGCCGCCCGTGTCACCACGCCGCGGGCTCTGTCCAGGCAGGGATCCGCCTGAGTGAGGCCCTGTCCTGAGCCACACGGCTGGGGAACAGCACAGGGCGATGGTGGCGACGGGGACAGGACTCAGCAGAGGGGGATGACCACAGGGGCTGCGGCCTGTCTCCCACCAGCCAGCAGCGGCGTCCAGATTTTACGTTGACAGCAGCTTTCAGGCAGAAGCAGGTAAGTGCTTGCTCCTGTTACCAGCTTTCGTGTTACAAATAGAACAATTTTTAAAGGAAACAGAATTTCGCTTGCTGACTGGAATGGATCCAAAACTTTGAAAGAACAGAAGCACAAACTTCCATTCGCAAGCCGAACTCCGGCAGCTTCCAACCTGCTCTGCTGTGTTGAGGCCAAGCCCAGGGGCTACCTCAGACCCTTGGGGTAGAGGCCCCTCCCCCTAGGCTGCGCCCCCCGCCCCCCGCCCCGTGGTGGCAGGTGGCACACGTGTGCAGAGCCCTGTGCTTGCCTCTGGGGCCCAGCCAGGGTGGACACACATCAGTGGCTTCCTGACCAGAGATGGGTGGCCAGCAGGGAGGGAACATACCACGGGGCCAGCACTCCAAGGGCCGGCCCCCAGGGCCGCAGCGCTTTGGGGGTCCCTAGGGGCAGGGGTGGGCCCGAGCGGAGAGCGGGCCTGGGTTCCAGACCAGCTCACAGGTCCCTCAGCTCGTGACGCTCAGCCAGTCTCTTCCTCTTGGGCCTCAGTTTCCCTTCCACGCCTTGCACTTGAGGAACATGGTGGGGTGTGCATCGAGGGGCTGTGTGCTTAGTCTCACCCCTGGGACTCCTCCAGGTCACTCCGCCCTCCCCTGGACCTTCCTAACATGGGGACAGCACAAGCCCTCCCCCCCGCCTGCCCCCGCCCAGCAGCTCCAAACCCCGCGTCCCCCTCCTGAGCCGGCCTCACGCTCTCGCCCCACCCGCTCCGGCCTCCGTTTTCCCTCTGCGCCCTTGAAGCAGCCCGGCCACCTTCCCGGCTCCAGAGTCCTCGCCGCTCCCTGTTGCCCAAGGTAGGCCCTGAGCCCGGTTGCCTGTCTCCAGAGAGGGGCAACCCTCCCCCCAAAGGAGGGGAGCGATGCGGGGAGGTGCCGAGGGCCGGGGACCAGCCCACCTCTCCCGGGAGAAGCTTCCTCTGCAAGAACTAAGTCTAAAGACTTCAAGTGCTTTGCTTCTATCTCCTTCCCGGGCTGTTGGCCACAGTCCCGGCCCCGAGGTCAGTCAGGAGCCAGAAGGACAACAACACCCCGGGGTGGACAGGGGGCCCACCGCGAGGTCGCAGGGCAAGAAGCTGGGCTCCTCCATGCCAGGATGAATTGAATGAAAGATGGAGCACCCACCCCAATGTCCTCAGGCCTGCACCCTTGCGATGAACTTTTTGGGGACCCCCCTTGGTTGACTCTCCAGAGTGAGTCACGTGAAATGGTACCAAGGGTTCAGAACACCGAGGAGGCAGTAAACCCAGGAACATCCCTGCCCCGCAAAGCCAGGCGCTGACTGACAGGGGCCGCCGCTTCAGAACACACATTGGGGGATGGCCGTGGGTGTGGGTGCGGGGGTCGTGTCTGGCTGGGCACTGGGGTCCAGCATGTGCATCCTGAGAGAGGGTCGCTGCCACCGTCCCAAGGCCCGGAGCGGTTAAGTGGCCAGCCCACGCCACAGAGCGGGCGTGGCAGGGCGGCACCAGAGCCCGGCGCCCCGAGTCATGAAATGGCCTTGCTGGAAGCTTTCCCAAACATGGGCAGAGCTGTCAGCGCAGTGGCCAGAGCTCGCCTGCAGAGGGGGACCAGGGACCCTGAGGCCGCAGGCCGCCGATCACCACCCCCACGCCTGGGAGACGGGGCAGCACCCCTGGCCCCACATTCTAGCACTTAAAGCGTGTGCAGCCTCCACAGATGTGTTCCAGGCCAGCGTGGGGGTGCAGCCAGGCCCAGTTTTACAGACGAGGAAACCGAACTTCCATGGGGAGCACCCTCCCCACCCCCAGCCAAAGCGCCACCCCGCAGGGCAGCGCCAGGCCACAGGCCACGACTGTAAGGGAAGCCCCTGGCCTGGGCCGGCCGCCGGCTCCTGCTATAAATACGATGCTGACTCCAGGTAACCTCAGCCTGCAGGCGCCCGCCCGGGCACTGGCCAGCTGCCTCCCCCGCTGCTCACTGCCCTGAGGGGCTTTCCCGACACCCTCACAAGGTTCCTCAGGCTCCACAGCATGGCTAGCTGCAGGGGCTAGCGGCCTCCAGGCTGGGAAGGGAGCCCAACGGCCTCCTGCCAGCCCCAGGGAGGGCGGGCGGGTCAGGTCCGAATCGGCCCCTGCTCGTGTCCCCGGCAGGCCGCTCTCTGCGCTGTGGTTTCCTCAGCTGCCCAGGGGTTAGGTCGCCCCTCCAGGGACTGAACGGTGCACCCAAAATGGCTCGGACACAGCAGGTGACCCGTCTGTGCCTCCTTTGCGTGGCTGCTCCTTTATTGGTTGAATAACAGTAAGGCCGCGAACAACTGCCAACGATCGGAATTATTTTAAGTGCACAATAAGCTCTGGCCCCTAAGCCTGCCTGGAAGTTGACGAGCTATTTAATGGTGCCCATTTAAAGTGCCCTTGAGCAATCTTCCCAAGGTCACACAGGTGGTGGGCGGGTGCTCAAGCCTGACCCAGAGGCTGGGAAGCCGGTGGGCTCTATCCTCAGCGGCCTCCCAGCCCCAGTCCGGCTGCGGGTGGGACTCCGAGAACGACATAGGTGTCAGACAACGCTGTCTAGGACGACCCTGCAAACTCGTGCCCCCACACCCAGGTGTCCTCCCTCCTCCTGCACGCCCAGCAGATCAGACGCCAGAGACCACGCAGTGCCCGCCAGCCCAGCCCAGGGACACGGCGCCGGGATGGCCCCCACCCCTGCCCAGCTGACCAGCCCCTGCCATGCCTCTGCCTCTGCAGGCTAAATATTGCCCCAGCCTTCCTGAAATACCCACCCGGAGAGGCTGGTTTACAAGCTGCTAAAAGCAGGGTCGAGTCCCCGGTGGAAGGAGAGAGCTATTCCCGGTTCGTGTGGACAGAGCTGGCCAGCAAGGGCCAGTCTGCTGCCCCCTCCCCCAAACAGGCTCCGTGGCCTCAGCTGCCACGGCGGACAATTCCTGGCAGCCGAGGCCACAGACCCCCGGCGAGGGGAGTGAGGTCAGCCCGGGGCCTTCAGTGCCCCCCAACAGACACAGCTCCACGTGGGCTCGGCCAGGCACAGGCCGGGGGGCCTCCCGTGGATGCGGCAGCAGGGGCCGCGCCACATCGCCCACAGCGCACAGGACCTAGGACGTGGTGTGTGCCCGCGTGCCCGAGGGGTGCTGGAAGGGGGGCGCTCCCTGGGCCCCCAGCAGGCAGCGCCCGGCAGGGCCACACCGGGGCTGGCAGACAGTGGGGCCCTGAGCCTCAGCAGGCCCCACTGCTGTGTCCACGCAGGCACCTGAGCGCTGCACAGCCGCCGGCCGCCGCTCATACTCATCCACCTGGGCTCAGGCGCCGTCACCGCGCCCCTCAGCACCAGGCGACACAGACTCAGAGCAGCCGCTTGCCCGTGGTCACCCACCCTGCACGAGGGAGAACTGGACTGTGATCCGGGGCACCTCGCCCCAGGCCCAGAGCTGCCCTGATGATCATGGGCCACACAGCCCCTGCCCGCCCGGGGCCAATGTCACAGCTCGTGTCCGACCGGAAGGGCAGCGGCCGCCAGCCAGGCCACAGCCTGGCCCCTCACCCTGCAGGGCAGAGGCGCACGGGCAGCGCCTGCACCTGCCCAGCCCGCCGCTCGCGGCGTCCTGGCCGCTTCCTACCCAGGCCGCAGGCCTGCTGCTGACACACCAGTGCTCCAGGGCTTCCTAGTCTCAGACCCCCGGGAGCCCCAGGAGTGGCGTGACCCCACTGAGCATGGCCCCAGCATGAACCCGAGATAAATATTCGCGCACACGCTGGTTGCATGTAGTGCCAGACCTCCTGGCACCGAGACCACCCGGGGCCGGGCTCCGCGCAGGCCCCTGCTGCCCTGCGAGTCAGCGCCTGCCACCCTGGAGGACGGCTGGGAGGGGTTTGCTTCAGCTTCCTGCTCCAGCGCCTTCGGGAAGCCAGGACGGGCGGCGGGACTCAGCCTTGAAAGTGCAGGCATGCCGGTCCCTGGGACAGCGGGCGGGGAGGAAGGGGGCGCAGCCCCACAGCTGCCTGCAGCCTGGGGGGCCCAGTGCCCTTAGTGACCAGCGGCCTTGGCTGTGCAATCGGAGCCATGGTGGTAAATATAGCGCTGCCACTCACCAGCCGAGGGGCCCTCGCCGTCCGACATGGTGCAGGAGATGGGCGGGCAGCCGGTCGCCAGCCTGCAGGGACACTCAGCGCTCTCAGCAGCCGTCGCCCTCCTGGAGGGGCTTGAGGCTGCCTGCCCGGTGGGAGCCTGGACCCCGGCAGTGCCCCGCCCCCGCTGCCGGTCAGTGGCCACCCGCCATGCTGGGCTGGGCAGATAAGAACAAGCCCCGGTGGGGCAGGAGCCTGCGTGATTGGTGGATAAATCTGGGCACTGCCCTCCCTGCCCAAGCCCCTCCCGGACAGCCTGGGAGTGTTGCCTGAGAAACCACTGTACCTCGGTGCTGGGCCAGGCCCCCACCCCAGCCTGAGGACCCCGGGACGCCTGCCTGCTGGCTCCCTCGAAGGCTCCAGCCACCCAGGGAGATGGTGCGGCGGGGTGCTGAGGGACCTTCTCAGTGTCGCAGGTGGGGTCAGGGGCACACCCAGGGCCGGGCCAGTGGGGCGTGACCTGACCGGCTCCGGACTCCGGCTGTCCATCTCTCCGTCTCTCCAGGACGGCCTGCCCTTGCCTTTGACCCTGTGGCCGGGCCAGAGCAGAGCATGCGGGCACAGGGGTGTGCCGCACACGTGCCGAGTGTGGAAGGGGGTGGCGCTGGGCCCTGGGGGTGGCCCCCGACACGGAGTGGGAAGCCCTGGTGGAGAGACAGACCCCATCCAGCACTTGGTGCGCCAGCCTAAGAGCCCTAAGGGCTGCCGGTCCCTCCTCTGCCCACAAGGTGAAGGCGAAGTGTGGCTGAGCCTGGGCCAGAGACCGGGGAGTGAGGCAAGCCCTGGCTCTGGCCGGGAAGGCAAAGCCCCAGGCTGGCTCTGGCTCGCCCACCCACCGCATCCTGGCTTCAGGCGCAGCCAGTTCTGTGTGCAGAGCAGAGGGGGAGGCGGCTTAAAGAGAAGGCGGAGGGTGGCGATCAGCCCTGGGCACAGCAGCCCTGCCGGGCTTCCTGGAAGAAGGGGCATTTGAAAGTGTTTTCAGGAGAGTGGGCATTCCCAGGAGGGAGACAGCAAACGGTAAGAGGTGGGAGCGGGCCAGGGCTCCTGGAGCCCATGGAGGTGGAGATGGTGCGAGGACAGATGGAGACACCCAAGGCTGGGAAGGGAGAGGGCTTCCGAGAGGGGAGGCCGTGAGCTAAGCGTCTCTGAGCCTCAGACAGAACAAGAGCGGGTGGAGCAGCACCTGCGGCTTCCCTGCAGCAAGTTGCAGGTGCGGAGGCCTTTCCCAAGCTGGGGTAGCGGCAGAGCGGCATCCCCTGCGTCCTCTGGGAAGCCTGCCTGCCCCCCAAAACAGGCCAGGGTCTCCCTCTCCACTCTGCCAACCCTGACCCCTGGGGTCAGAGCCTGCCCAGCGGCATCCATCTCTTGGTGGATTCTAGCTCTGGCAGGCGACGAGCTCACCATCACTGAGGTATGTAAGCTGGGCAGGACAGCCACTGCATGGGCGTTAGATAATATGACTTTGGGGTCCCTCGAGGGGGGGCCACATCGTCCTCATTTGCTAGGCCTTTGCCTCCTCTAGTCCTGCATGCACCGGGGAGCCCCAGTCCCTGCTCATCACGGCCCCTCCTAATAGATTTTTCTTTCAGGTAAGAAAAGAAGCAGCAAGATGGAATCCTACAGCCCCCCACAACCCCTGCACCCAGGACGCCCCCCTCCGCTCTGGGAGTCTTGGGTAGACCCAGGGAAGGACTGGATGCTCGTACCCCTCCCAGGCAAGGCGGGTGGGGGGGTCTCAGGGATTAACGAAGCTGATGTCAAAGCTGTGCTCTGCAGATTGTGGGGGGAACTCAGCAGATCTCTGTGGTGGCAGCTGCACCCCCAGGCAGCAGCTCAGCTGCCCAGCACCACGCACTCCTCTCCCCGGGGAGCTTCAGGGGCTCAGGCCCGGGAGGGGTCGGAGCCGCCTTGCCGTGTGAGCTGGGCAGGGCCGCCCCTCTCTGCCTCCTTTCCCATAGGGTGGAGACTCTCTGTGCCCTCCTGTGCACGCCACTCTGGGCCAGGAGGAGCCCAGAGTCCTGCCCTTGGCATGAACATGGCTAGGGGCCTCGCCCAGGCCCGGCTCCCTCTGGGAGCGTCTCCTGCAGTGAGCCTCATGCCC
>NW_004567114.1:2820744-2860153 GCF_000260355.1 Condylura cristata
TGTTGCAGGCACATGTGGGCACGTGTGTGCGGCGCGTCCACGCAAGGGGCATGTTCGTGTGTGCTCACAGTGTGTGTCACACGTGGGTGGCATGTTTGTGTGTGGTCACACGTGTGAGGCATGTTTGTGAGCATGGTTACGTGTGTGGTGTGTTTGTGGTTACACGTGTGTGGTGTGTTTGTGTGTGATCATGTGTGCGAAATGTTTGTGTGTGGTTACACGTACGAGGCATGTTTGTGCGTGTGGTTATGTGCGTGTGGCGTGTTTGTGTGTGGCTGTAGTGTGTGGTGTGTTCCTGTGTGGTTACACACGTAAGGTATGTTTGTGTGTGGTTGTAGGTATGTGCCGTGTTTGTGTGTGGTTACACATGGGCAGCATGTTTATGAGCATGGTTACGTGTGTGGTGTGTTTGTGAGCATGGCCACACATGTGTGGTGTATTTGTGCGTGGTTACACACATATGGTGTGTGTGTGGTTGCAGTGGTTACACATGCGAGACATGTTTGTGCATGTGGTTGTGTGTGTGGCGTGTTTGTGTGTGGTTGTAGTGTGTGGTGTGTTTCTGCGTGGTTACACACGTATGGTATGTTTATGTGTGGTTGCAGGTGTGTGGCGTGTGTGTGGTTGTGTGTGTGGCATGTTTGTGCGTGTTGTTACATGTGCTCTGGCTCCTGAGGCTGACACTCCACAGCCACCTGAGTCCCTGGCCAGATCAGCCTGGGGATCCGGTGTCTCTGCTCCTGGGTGGACACCCATTATGTGGTAGCTGCTCTCTGGGGGCTCCGGCCTCCTGGGGGGCGAGAGGCAGACTGAGGGACTGAGCGGCCCAAGCCAGGTGGGTCAGAGGCCGCAGGACTCAGGGGGAGCCGGCAGGCAGAGTGGGGTCAGCCGCGGGGGAGGGGAGGGGGCCTCTGTGTGGTCTCTGCCGGAGCTGGGGTCCTTGAAGGGAATGGGGCGAGGGGTGCACAGTCACTGGGGTGGGGCAACGGACTCGGGAAGCCATCACTCCTGCTTCGCCAGGGCGTCCTCCACGGCCTGAGAGAGACCGCAGGTACTGTGTGCTCAGTCCCGCCTGGCCTCGCCTGCCTGGAGAGCCGGCCCAGTCTGGCACAGACCCCCGGCCCTGGGAAGGGTGTCCAGAGGGCCGGGGCGCTGGCGGGCCAGAGGAGGGCCGGGCCCAGCTTGAGCAAAGGCAGGAGGGGTGTTGAGTATGGCGGGGCCAGGAAGAGGCCCCACTCACAGGGACCCTGCCCGCTGGAGACCCCGGCCTCTGGCCCGAGACCCCCTAAGTGGGGGCAAAGCAACTGTGACTGGGGAGCCCGGCCTGGGGCCCGGCGGCTGGGAGGGGAAGGCGGTGGAAGCCCAAGCTGGAGGCCACGACGCCCACGAGCGACACATGCCGGGCCTGCCTGTCCCTCAGACGCCGCCTCACAGCTCGGGACCGGCCTGGCCGGGCCTCAGAGACATGTGGGTGCACAGCCCCGGGGCCACAGTGAGAGGCTCATGCTCTCACACACAGCTCAGGGGGCTCACGGGTGTCCTGGCCTCCCACACCAGGCCCCACCCAGACCAGGCACCCTGGCTGAGGGCCGCCCCGAGGCCCCACTTGACCCCTGGCCTCCAGGCTCCGCCCCAAGAAAGACGAGGGAGCCCTCCAGCCACAGGGACCCGGGTGTGAGGATGTGGGCGCTCTGGCTGCTGTGGGAGGGTCCCGGGATCGCCTGCTCATTGCAGGGGTGAGACCCATCCCGGAAGTGAGCCCCTCTGGACAGGGAGGCCCCCACCTCTTGGGGCCTGGTCTGTAGAAAGATCAGCTGGAGAGGTGCCCCGCGGTGAGCTGGCAGTGCCGCCCGTGCCACAGAGGCGGCCATCCCGGCCTCCTCCTGGCCAGGTCCCCTGCTCCCGGAGCCAGGCCCTCACCTTCAGTCACCCCAAGAGCCTGGACACAGTCCTCCAAGCTCAGTTTGACGCAGGGAGTGGCATCCTCTCCCTCCTCTGCCCTGCCCCAGCAGAGGGGCGGGACGTCTACATCCCACCTGGGTGACCAGACCACAGGAAGTGACCACCCTGCACAGCCACCCTGCCCTGAGGGCCCTGGATCCTCTGCCTAGCCAGAGGCCTGGGCACAGCAGGCCAGCGCTGCCCCTCAAGCCTGCCCAGAAGGAGCACCCCTGCACCCCCAGAGGAGTGGCCACAAAATGCTCCATGCCTCCCAGGCTGCCTCCTGCTAGGGTGCCCAGGGCCCCCAAGTAGGGGCCACAGACCAAAGTCTCTTAAATCTCCAGGCCAAGAAAGGACCCACTGTGCCCCCAACGTGGGCAAGTGACCCTCCCACAGAGTCCCCTCCGGCCAGAAATACCCCAGGCTGCCCAGCCTTCAGGGGCTATTTTGGGACGGCCAGGCAGAGATGGCCGGGCTGTCTGGAGCCAGGCAAGGCCCGCCAGACACGTGGATTTAGCAGCCGCCGGGCTAGGGTGAAGGGGGCTCCGACCTGCTTCCTCATGTCCCCGCGAGCCAAGGCTTCAGGGTCCCGCCCCACAGGAGGGAGTGAACCAGCTGCCCCAGCCGCTGGGCCTTGCCCCTGCCCCCCGGGCCTCGCCCCTGCTCCCAGGGCCCTCCAGGTGGACCACTGTGTCATCCTGCCCTCCAGGACCCACCAGGCCTGGACCTAACTCGGCCAGCGGGAGGGGCAGCACGCCTGCGCAGCCATCACGACGCCGAGGGGCCAAGCCCCACCCCGCACCTTCCCAGCGGGCCGCTGAGGGCGGCCGCACCCCGCGGGGCGGGGAAGGCACCGCCACTGGGCTACCGCGGCCGCAGGGCGCTGGCCCGGGCGCCACCGTGCGGCGCGTGAGGGAACTGCACGTCTGCTCACCCCCTGAGGGTCGCAATGGGGGAGCGCAGAAGTACCCGCTTTGACAGGCTCTGTGCTAAGTCCGATCCACGGAGAATGCCCCAGATTTTCCTCCCAGCCCTCATTTGTGCGTCCTATTATTTGTCCTCCAATTCCAGGAGGTCTGGCTACAGGTTTCAGGCTGTACCCCACTCACCCCTCCTGAGCCGGGGGGATTGGCAGCCCCTGTGCACATGGGGTCTCCTGGGTGCGTGTTGGGAGACCAAAGAGGAGTTTCCAGACCCTACTTCAGAAATAGATCCAGCTGCCCCAGGTGACCGGTCTCTGCAGCCAGGCTTGAGAGCTGCCCGCCCCTAGGAGGCCTGTTCACAGAGGAGAAAGTGACTAGGTCAGTGTGGACCCTGACCCACCCGACAGCAGAGCCAGGGGAGGCCTGGCCGTCCTCTGCACGCCCCAGAACCCCCGCTCCCACACAGTAGGGAAGCGGGGCCTGGGGCTCAGCAGCCCAGAAGGCCCAGGCTCTCGGCTGCTGCGGCGGCGGCCTTGACTTTCTCGTCTGTGAGGTGGGCCAGGGCAGTGGAGAGAAGCAGTGGTGTGAGCCGGGCCTGGCAATGCAGAGTGCCAAGCCAGGGGCAGCAAAGGCTCCTGACGTGCCCAGGAGGACGGGCCCTCCAGTGCCGGGGCGTGGTGAGCTTGGCGGCCAGTGGGCCTTTCAACGCTGCCTGTGGGAACCCGGCCCGGCCAGGGCAGGAAGCAGAGAGCTCGGAGGCTGGCATGGGGGTGGCAGGCTGCGGGTGGGCTGGGGGGACCCTGGGAGAGGCTGCAGAGGACGGGGGCGGGGGTGTCGGCGCAGGGCAGGTCCCCGGGCTGTGCGGCCTGGAATGAGACGGGGGCCTGCAGGTGGGCGTGGGGCCACGCGCCGGAGGGGACGCCCGCCCGGGCCCCGTCCCGCTCACTCTCCTGCCCTCATTTCTCTCGTTTCAACCCGATGCGGAAGGCGCCATCGACATCCCACTTCACCTTGAGGAAACTGAGGCGAGTGGGGATCTGACCCCGGCCGGTGATGGACCCACTTCTGCTGCAGTGGGGGCGATAAGCAGCACACATAGGGCAGGTCCTATGGGCTCTGAGCCAGTTCTCGGGGTCCCCGGGCGTTCTGGGAACCCCGGGCGAGGAACTGGAAATGACGTCCAGCTTGATAAGGGCTCGGGTTGGCCAGCAGCTGGGGACAGGAGGACCCTCACTCTGCAAGGAGTCTGCCCGACAGAGGGGTCCCAAGTCTGGGGACCCTGCCCCGTGTGCCCCAGGACAGCCCACCGGCTCACTGCACAAGCCGCTTCCTCCCCCAAGCCTCGGTTTCCCCGCCTGCTCTGTGGGTCGCTCCCTCAAGCTGTGGTCAAGCCTGTGGTGAGGACCACAAGAGGCACAGAAGGGGCAGGCCAGGGAGGGCCACTCTCTGCCCGGGGGGACGTCCAGGCAGGGCCTGTTTGGGCATACTGACCACATGGCCCAGCCTGAGCGCCGCTCCTTGGCTGGCCCCAGCCCAGAAGAGGAAGTCAGCTTCTCCCACCACCACCATGAGGGTCAGCCTCACCCAGGGAGCTGGCCTGGGGGCAGCAGGCACCCACAGGTGCAGGGCATACCGGGCACATGGCCAAGAGTCCAGGGCTCAGCTCTGCCCAGTCGCCCCCAGGAGAGGCCGGGGGGCTGGCTCTGTGGGGCCACCCGGGAGCCGGTGGCACCCTTGTTGAGAGTGGGCTAGACCCCGAGGGTCCCAGGTGCCCACCCGGCTCAAACCAGGTCTCCAAGCCCACCCGGGAGCAGGGGCGGGTCGGGGCTTCCACGGACGCTCTGACACCCCTCCTGTGCGCCGTCCCGGGGGCGGCCTGTGTACGTGCCTCCCCCACCCCCACCTTACAGAGGAGCACACAGGGCCAGGGCCGGGGCTGGCATCATGCAGTCAACACGTATTTATTGAGCATCGACCCTGAGCCCATGGGCGGCACGGGCGGGGGCTCAGAGACGGTCACGCGCAGAGCCCAACACGCGGCGGCACGGCCTGGCGGGTGGGGCCCGTCGAAGGACACTCACGATACGGTGTGGTCAGTGGTGTGAGAGGTAGCACAGGTGACCGAGGGACAGGCCCTGGCCCAGCCGGGGAGCGGGTGGCTTCCTGCAGGAAGTGAAGCCTGAGGAGGACTTAGGGGGTGAAGAACTTTAGCAAGAGTTAGGGTGTCTCAGCAGAAGCGGCGGCCTGTGCGAAGAAGCGTGTGCATGAGGGGACAGCACATCTGGGCGGCAGCTGGAAGAAGTGGGGCGCGTCAGTCCAGGGAGTGGGTAGAGCTGGCCGCGGAGGGAGCAGAGGGCCCGCTGGGAGCCGGCACGGAGGGCAGGGGCAGGGGTCGTGGGGCAGGAGGGTGCGGCCCTGCCCAGGAGTCCAGAGCTACCCTGGGCCCCTCAGCAGGGTGGGGGCGGGGGCGCGGGCTGCCAGCCCCGGGGTTGCAGGGTGCACAGCACGGGGTCCAGGGGCTTGAGCGTGGCCTGCTCCTGCAGCCCGTAGCGCTGCCCGGGCACCAGCCGGAACTCCAGCCTCTGCAGCAGCTTGGCCATGACCACCTTCACCTCCATCTGTGCACGTCGGGGGGGTGGAGGGGGGCGAGGGGGTACGGAGAGCCAGAGGAAAGAGGAGTCAGGGAGGATGCACACACCAGTGGCCAGCCAGAGCCCCAGCTCCAGCCCCAAGCAGGCCCGGGCGGCTTCCCGCCGGGGCCACACAGCCGTCAGCCCCCTCGAGGGCTGGCCTCCTACCTGAGCAAACTGCTGCCCGATGCAGGAGCGGTGGCCCAGAGAGAAGGGGAAGTAGGTGAACCTCGGCCTGCAGGGGAAAGGCATGGGGGCCGGGGGTGAGCGCCAAGGCAGCCACCACACTGCATCCCCGCTCTGCAGAGCTTGGGGTCAGCCTCTCTCATCTCACTCCTGTGGCCCTGCGGGAGGAGCTTCACCGATGGGGAGACTGGGGTTCAGAAGACAAAGCCACTTACCCAAGATCCTAGTCACACTCGCGGCTGGCAGAGCTGGGCCTGGCCATGGCTGCTCTGAGCCTGTTTCCCTCCCGGCCCCCCGCACCCAGGCGCCACTCCCGCAGCCACCTCAAGGGGGCGCCATTGCTACTCCCGATTCCCAGGTGGGAACCGCCACTTGTCAGGACCGGCAGCCTCGGGTCCAGGGTCCGGCTGTGAGTGGGGGCTTAGGACAGTGCCGCTGCTGGCTGTGCCCCTCTGGACAAGTCACCTAACGTCTCTGGGCTGCGATTTCCTCCACGGTAGAAGGGGGGCAGAGCAGGGAATCACAACCACATCACTGTGGACTCCACGGGTGCAGGCAGCTTAGACCAGAGGCCTCTGAGCCCTGCCCTGGCCCCAGGGACCCCACTTCGGACGGCTCAAAGAGGAACTTACTTGGGTGCTTTCGGGCCAAAACGATCAGGATTGAAAGTCAGCGGGTCCTCAAAGTACGTGTCCATCCGCCCCATCACATAGGTGCTAAACTGTCGGGCAGATGGTCTGCTAGGCTCTGGTTCCAAAAACTGGTCCTGTTGCACCCCCGCCCACCTCCACCCCGTGGCTCCCTGGGGTCACTCGGACAGGGCAGTGCCCGAACTTCTGCGTCCACCTCTGCTCTACCCCACCCCCATCTCCTCACCCACCACCCACCTGGCCCGGGGCCGGGGGTCTCATTGATCTCCAAGAGGAAGAAAGGGGACAGGCTGGTTACCCCAGCCCTGGGAGCTACAGTGACCCCAATTTTATAAATGAGGAAACTGAGGCTCAGAAGAGGTTTATGACTTGCTTGAGGTCCCCTGGAAAATTAGCGACCAAACAGATTCAGCTCAGTCTGACCTGGCGCCCAGTAGCCTTTCACCTACACCCCATGCTACCTGACGGGGCCACTTTTCCAGGCCCCGGGCCTCTCCTGCCCCGCTTGCCCTGCACTCAGTGGCCCTCTGAGCTGGCTCTGGCCCCGAGGCTCTGGGTGTGGAGCAGGGCCGCCTGGGGGTGGGGGGAAGAAGGCCTGAAGCTGAGCTCTGAAGAGTGGATGGGAAGGCAAGGCGGGGAGGGCTCTGAGTCATCCGGGTCACCTAGTGTGTGCCAGAGGCATTTGCCAGGTACATGCCACACCTAGTGTGTCCTGTTGGCGTGTCTCAATAGCCGTGAGTTTCCACTGTGCCCACCTTATAAGGCTGCCACGGGGTAGGGGTAGGGGACAGCTGGCCTCAGGGACCCAGCCGGCCAGCAGCATGGGTTTACACATCTGGGTGGAGACTCAGCCTGCCAGATGTGAGGGCATTCAGGAAAGAGGGTCATAAGGCCTAGAGGTGCGGGGGAAACAAACAGATAAGCAAACAAGTCGCTGAAGCTTTGCTGCCTGGGGAAAGCTGGCAGAGCCCTGGGAAGCGGCCCAGAGCTGGGGCTGAAGCACATGCTCTCTGTCATAAAGATAACAAGGGGCCTGTTGTGGCTGGTGTGTCCCCACCCGTGTGCTGACGGTCTAACCTCGGCATATACTGTTTTCGGAGGCAGAGGCTTTAAAAGGGTATTTAAGTTAAACTGAGGTTATCGGGGTGGACCCTGGCCCAATCTGGCTGTGCCTGTAAGAAGAGATTGGGCCCGGGACAGACTGAGGGCAGACCAGTGTGAGGACGCAGAGGAAGGGGCTGGGGCATGGGAGGTGCGGTGAGGGAGCAGAGCAGTGCCCCTCTCTGGCACTGGGCAAGGCTCTGAGCAAGGCCTGGGCAAGGCCCGGGCAAGGCTCTGAGCTGGCAACTGAGCAGGAGCCAGACAGGGCCAAGAAAAACAGGTCCAATCACTGGGTTTCCTCCAGAGAGGCCACTACTCAAAACAGAGGCCAGAATTTTAAAAACACCTGGCGCTCACCACCCCAGGCCAAAACCCAAAAACAAATGGAATTTGCATAAGCTGGAGCTGAAGCAACAGTTAGTGACAGGAGCGAATGCCCCAGGACAAGGCTCTGGGCTGGTGAGGGCGCTCACCTGGCCTGCGGCCCAGCCCACCCCGCAGCTGGGCTCAAAGGCAGCAGAGGTGGAAGTGCCAGGACCGCAGGAGACACAAAGCCCTAAGACCCAGGTGCTGGCCAGAGACAGGACCCCATGGGTGCCTGCCACACAGCGCTGGTACCACAGCAGAGTGAGAGCCCTCACACGTGCGTACGGGCCTCTGTGCCTCGTGCTTTGGTTTCCCTTGGCAGCTACTGCCTCTCACGGGACCAGCGCCAGTGGCTTCAACAGGTGCAGAAGCATCATTCTGAAGGTTGATCCCCGCTGCAGACCGTAAAAACCAAAGATGAGGAGACAGAAGTCTCAGAGCCGCAGGGCGGACGGAAGGCGGATTCAAGGCAACAGCGCTGACGACATACAGAACTCAAGATGAGCAAGGAGGGTATGAAGCAGCGACAAAATAAAGGTAAAGAAGACGTGGGACAGCTACAGTTGGGAGTAACAGAGCCGGGGGCACGAACAGAATTTAAAAGCGCGCTAGAGGGCCCCAGCAGCAGCAGACAGAGGCGAGGGGGAGGTCAGCCAAGCACAAGACTGGAGACACGCGTGCAGAGGTGCAGAAAACGATAAATATGAAAACCCTGGAGAGCCCGTTGGGGCCATTAAAGAGAAATAACATCTGTATCATGGGGGTCTCAGAAAAGAGGGGCGTAGAAGAGTTCGTTATTTTTTTTCAATTGCTGAAAACCTCTCGATCTGGGAAACGAAGCAGACATTCTGGTCCAAGAGGGGCAAAGAATCCCATTCAAGATAGTATCAGACACACTCCCAACAAGTCACATGACAATAAAATGGCTGAGAGGACCCAAAAAAAGAAAGGTACCGTGTAAGAGCACCCCAGGACTGACACATACGAGGGGACCAGCAGGAAGTAGCAAAGTGGTTCAAAGTGCGAAGGGAGAAGATAGCCAAAGTGCCCGGGGAGACTTCCAGCTCAGAATTCTCTACCTGCAAGACTAACGTTCAAAACGAGGAGGAGGAAGCAGCCTCGCTGGGAAGCAAACACTGAAAAAATTTATCAGCACGAGCCACACGTGAACGGTCTTAAAGCGCTGCCAGAAAGCCCCAGAACACAAAGGTAGAGAAGACGCCAAAGCCGTTAAGGCCAGAAGGGGGGTGCGGGGGGAGAACGGGTGGGAGGAGGAGGGGGGTTGGGAACAGCGTGGCCGTCAGAATGAGTTGCGACTAAGCCCCACGGTCACTCAGCGGCCCATCACATACTAACTTGCTGCTGCCCAGGAAGTGTGGACAGCACAGGCAGCCAGCTGAGCTCTCCAATGCCCGTCACCCCGAATGGATGCAGAGGGGGCCCTGCTGACACAGCAGTGACAAGGGACGGCTGGGTGCCCTGAGCACAAAGCCTCCTGTAGACTGAGAGCGGACCCTGGAACAGCAGGGGACACGGTGTGGGTGGCTACATGCTAGCTTGGGGTGGCCGCAGCTTAGGGGAGGAGGCTGTGCGCGAAGGTACCAGCAGGTGAGCAAGAAACAGAAGGTAAAGAGAGGAATCGACCCCGCGGGGGGAGGCGCTGTCACGGGCACAGAGAAGGAACAAGGACAAATCGGGGTCAGATGTGAGCCCGGGGACCTGACTAGGCTGCCCCTTGCGGCTGTGTGACCTCAGGAAAGTGACCTAACCTCTCTGAGCCCCAGCATCCTCGGCTGTAATGGGCACCACCCTCCCAGAATCTCTGCTGTAATTTCGCACTGGACAGTGTGACGGGAGAGGGAAAGACCCCTGGCCTCAGTGACACGCAGCCGAGACCCTGGACTCCCGAGGGCACCCGGGCCCCGGGGCAGACAGGGCCTCCACACACCAGGAGCGGGGTGTTGCTGGGGACTCGGACCCCATCGATCAAGGTCTCCTCCTCCAGCAGGCGGAAGGTGCCCCAGGCTGGTGGGTACAGCCTCAGAGACTCCTTGAGGACCTGCAGGGGTGACGAGGGAGAGGACACGTTGACAGCCGCCACGGAGCACCGTACCCACGGGGCCGCTCCTGCCCACGCCGCTGAGCGTGCACCCACCGGTGCATCCCGGGCACCGGGAACATCAGCTGCCTTCAAGGCCACCCCTCGTGTGACCAGGCGGAACGGGGCCCCAGAGGAGAGGGGGCTCGTGCGAGGCCACAGGGGCAGAGCCAGACCAGGGCCAGGGCTCCCTCACCCAGGGCTCCCGCAGGCTCCACACGCCCAGCAGGGCCTCCTGCGTGGCCTGCCTGCTCCTCGGGCCGCTGGCCTGGCTCCCTGCGACAAAGCCAGGGCTTCTGGCACCCTCCAGGCCCAGCTCCGCCAACAGCACCCCTGGCTGAAGGGCTGGCCTCCCGCGGCTGCTGGGCTCACCTGGGAAGTGCTAGCAGCCCTGAGGCCCGCAGCCCATGCCAGCTGCCCCCACGTCACTGCTCACTGTCCACGGCAGCCCAGGCCCGGGACACGGCTCCACTCCCAGGGGAGCCTCACGGGTGGAGGTTCGAGCGCTATATAGAAGCCGGTCCTCGGAGGCAGCAAGCTTCACCCCAGGAATTGCCCCTCGGCCCAGAGTTTCTCTCCCACCCCCACACCTGAGACAGGTACTGCAGTCTCCCCAGGTCCTCGCAGTCCAGGTGCCTCTTGGAACCGATGACCTCGTCTACCTCCGCCTGCAGCCTGTCGGGTCAAAGACAAGTTCATGTCCAAGAAGCAACCCCCATGCTCATTTTAAGAGACGGGGATGGAAGGACGCGTGAAGAGCGAGGCTGAGCTCTGCACCCACACACCACACCCCCACTGTTGACACCTCCCAGAACCACCACATCCGAGCCAAGACCCCAGCTGGGGCCCGTGTCCGGGGCCTGGGTCTGCTGCCAGGGTTGGCCACTGGAAATAAATGACACTGCAGAATGACGGCTCCGAGGGCCTGTCCCAGCCTGGCGCTCAGCACTCCCAGCCAGAAACAGAAACGAGGGCAGCGATTGGGGTGAGCAAACCTGGGGTTGCACCCGTCAGAATGAGGTACAGCTCACACCTGCAGAGCCTGGCGTCAACAGATGGAAGAGAATGCGTGTTGGGGACAGTGTGGAGACACTGACGCCCTGAGCATCGAGGGGAGGGCTGTGCGTAAAGCAGTGCAGTGCCTGTGCGTCACGCGAGGCAGCGCCTCCTGAGGGCAGTGCAGACGTACTCTCAGATCCAGAGGTCCCTGGGGGGCACTCCCCAGAGAATGCAAGGAGGGCCTTGCCGGGGCCAGCGCACAGCCACGTGTGGGGTGGCCTTGTTTGCAACAATGGACTGGTGGGGCAACCCACGTGTGCTCGGGCAGGAACAGATACGCCAGAGGGGCCAGCCAGCAACTGGAGTATTACTCAGCCCTGAAAAGGAGGGAATGGCTACTACCGCTACATGCACACCTGGAGGTTGCGCCTCTGAGTGAAGCATTCAGACAGCAGCAGGTGCGGTTGATCCCACCTGGACGGGGGGCCCCAGAGGGTCACATCATGGCAAGCGGACGGGGTGGAGGCGGGGGTGCCAGCTGGGCCAGGGCAGCGGGGACAGGGCTTAGTGAGGGGGCGATGTAGCAGTTCTGGGTGGGTGGTGGTGATGCTTGCACAACACTATAAATGCACTTAAAGCCAAGGAGCTGTACATGCAGCGGCAGCTGGAATGGCAAGAGGGTCGCAGATACATAGATTTGCCACCCTATTAAAAACCCGGTTCGGGGTGAGGTTGCAGGCGTGGCGCAATGTTGGGAGGCTCATGGTGCAGTCGAAGGTTCGCGGGTCCCCCCTGGGTTTGGCACCCCAGGCAGGTCCCTTGCTGCTGCTACTATCTGCCTCCTCACCCTTTCCAAGTGTCATGAAGGGTCGCGGCCCGCGTAAACAGCTTCGTCTCCCCTGGCCTTCGCACCGTCCAGCTGTGCAGTGACACTGAACTCTGGCCTCCCGCCCACGCTGAGCTCGGCCTGTGCCTGCACCCCAGCCCTGGAGGGGACCTGTGTGTCTAAGGAAGCTCGAGTGCCGTCTCTCCCAAGGGTGACCCCTGGATTCGCCAGCTGGAGGCAGGACTTCCTCAGCACTTCAGTCGGCGTCTGTCCAGTCCTCACTGCCAGCTCCTGGCTGGGCACTGGGCACATGGTGGCGAGGGAAGGACTCCAGTCCCTCCCTCCTGGACCCCTGTGTCATGACTGAAATAGACTTAAAGCCACCTGGCCCAGGGAAAGAGCAACGGGGCTGGAGGAGGCTGAGACAGCTTCTGAGCCGAGGAAGGCGGGGGAGGGATAGAGGAGGGAGAGAAGCGGAGGGTGTGGAAAAGAGGGAGGGGAGGGGAAGAGAGAGAGGAGGGGAGGCAGGGTGGCGGAAAGAGGAGGCAGACGAGGGGGGCGGGGAGGAGATGGAAAGGGAAGAGGAGAGGAGGCTTCCAGTTTAGAAACAGACGAGGAAACCGGGAAAGGAGCTTCCCTCGAGGGAGCGGCACGTGCAAAGGCCCTGGGGCAGCAAGAAGTGGGGCTCCTGGCAGGGCTCAGCGTGGGAGGCCGAGGCAGGCGGCCGCTAGGAAAGGGCCTCCACGGCCACCTAGTTACCACCTCGGGAGCCGCCCACGCCGCTCTCGCCGCCCTACCTCGCCAGGATCTCTGGCTGGCGGGACAGCTCCATCACCGTGAATGCCAAGTGGTTGGCAGAGGTCTCGTGGCCTGCGGGAGAGGAGGGTGGCAGCTGCGCATGGGGCTCCAGCCCTGGCACCTGCCCTGCTAACTGGGCGCCCAGCTGTGCCGCCTGTGCCCTCCCACCTCCCTGTGCCAGCCACGTTGCCGACACAGTGGCGCTGGCCCGTGCACCCGGCCTGCCCACGCTAAAAGCCCCTCCAACAGCCTCGAGGCTTCCTGCCGAGGGAGGCTTGTGTCACTGACAGAAGACAAAGCCGAAGGGGGAGGAAAGCGTCCCCCCAGGTGCCCAGTGGGCTGATGACTGGGGCCCGGCCGAGCAGGTGTCCTCCCCCGGGGCCTATGTTGTGCCTGCAGGTGGCTCCCCAGAGGACGGGTCACTCAGGACCTCGTCTGGCCAAAGGCAAGGGGCAGGTGGGCACAGGTGACAAGACCAGCTGGCCATGCCTGGGAGGTCGTCTGGAGGCGAAAGACGGGCCTTCACCTCCCAGCCAGCAGCTCCCAGGGTGGGGGCAGCAGGGACCCAGGAGAGGGGGGGAGGGGAGGAGAGAGGGTGTCCTGCCCCCCCCACCCCCAGTGCCCCACAGCGTCCGGGCGTCCGGCACAGGTCAGGGATGCGCTGGGAGGAGGAGCAGGGGCCTAGGCCACAGGGCTGGCCGGTGGGGAGCCACAGCTCACCCTGGTTCCCGGCTCCCGGCTCGCCGGGGCCCTGCCATCTCGTTCCAGCCCCACCAGACTCGGGACTGTCCCTCTGCTCCTCAGTCTCCCCTGCCCCGTTTCATTCCATCGTTATGGCTACCAACTGCACGGGGCTGCCCAAAATACACAGGTGAACAAAACCACACACCCCTGACTCACCAAGCTAGAGGCCACACCGCATCTAATACCACCAATAAAACAGAACTCTGAGATGTGTGGGCAGAAAGGAGCTCCAGGCCCCAGGGACAGCCGCCAATGGAGGTGAGGGCAATCCCTGAGGACTTCCTGGAGGAAGAAGCACTGTGGGATCCCTTAAGGGCGGCAGGAGTGTTTGGGCTGGGAACTCTTTGCAACACGCACACCATCTGGTGAGTGGACTTCCTCATCCTAGCCCCCCACAGAGGAACTCACTCAGACGGCCTGCAAAGGTCTGCATGTCGGGGCTTAAGGGACCCAGTTCCCATCACGTCCTCAGAGCTCTGAGCCCTGGGCCAGCGCTGGAGCTACGAACCGGCAATGAAGAAGGTGACGAAGTTGTCCAGCAGAATCTCGTCGTCCTGGGCCCCCTCTTCAGCTGAAAGATGAGGAGCAGGCACGTCCGCGACACGTCCCCCTCCCCACAGCCCACGGAAGGACCCACCCCTCTCTCCTCCAGACGGAGCCCACCCGGCACCCCCGCCCGCCAGCCCGAGGCCCCCCGCACCTTTGAGGATCTGCGTGAGGATGTCCGCGGGGACGTCCTCGCCCCGCTTCAGGGCCTCCCGGCGGCGCTGCACCCAGTCCTTGCCGACCTGGCGCAGAAAGCGCACGCTCTCCCGGATCTCACGGAGCTGCTTCCACTTCCCTGGCATGAACTGAAGGGAAGTGCGCTCAGGGAGGGCCCTGGACAGGGCCGTCTCCCCGCACCACTCCCCAACTCTGAGGTGACTAGAAATACTCAGCAGCACCAGCAAGCTGAAGTCAGAGGACTGGGAGAAAGTTCTAGAAAATATAAAGTAGCCAGGGAAGCCAGAACAGGAGGGCAGGCTGAGCCCAGCAACAGCTTCCCCTTCCTGCAGCCGCTCTAGACATGATGGGCAGACGCCCGAAGGTGCCCAGAGCACTGGGCAGTAAGAGCTGTCCCTGGGCCTCCCTGGTGGCACAGCGGGTTGAAGTGCAGCACCCTGAAGCTGGCTGCAGCCGCTTCACCGAGAGTTTGAGCCCGGCCCCGGAGCTGGCCCACAGGGCGCAGCAGACCTCTCCTGTCTCCCCACTGCTCCTCTCAGTAGTGTGCTTTGTCAATCAGCCTGTTCCGCTCCCCACTCTACCTCTGGGGAGTCCTCTCACTGCCTCTGCACCCTAGCCCTGTATGCATAAATAAATCAATCTTTGAAGAAGAAAAAAAAGAAAGACATGGAAACAGCCCAAATGCCCAAAAGTGGATCACCGGATTAAAAGATGTGGTACATATACACAATGGAATATTACTCAGCCATCAAAAAGATAAACTCATGCCTTTTGCAGCAACATGGGTGGAGCTGGAAGGGATCATGCTTAGTGACATAAGCCAGAAAGAAAAGGGAAAATACCAGATGGTTTCACTCTTAGCAGGAGCATAAAGGACAAGGTGAGAAAATAATGATAATAGAGATACTAGAGACATTTTGTGGGGGTGCAGTGCGGGATGGGGTGAAAAACAGTGGGGAGAGAAGTGCACTGGACTGTGGTGAGGGCACATAGGTAATTTGGTGATGGAAAACCCAAGGGGATTGCAACTGAGATGGAAAAATGCACAAAGCGATGTAAAAATAAACTATTATAAAATTTAAAAGAAAAGAATAAATTTATATACTTAAATAAAAAAAATGAGCAGTCCCTGAAGGACGGAGGCAGTGGGGTGAGGTCAACTGGAAGCTGGAGGAGAAGGCGGAGTGGCCTGGGGGCAGCAAGCTCAGAGCAGATGCCCCAGGGGACGGCCCACCTGAGCGTCCACCTCCCCCCTTCCTTCCTGGTGCCCAGGATGGGGGAGGGGAGCGGGGCAGCCATCTGACCACAAAGACGTGGCGAGAGAGAGGACCAGCCCCACGGGGCGTCCACGCGATGCGGCCTCACAGCGCCCTCCACGGGACGTGCTCCCGGCCTATACAAAGCCTCTTCTCCGGACGTCTACAAGCCCTGGCTGATTCACAGGCTGCCTGGCGCAGCCAGGACACAGTGAATTCTGCAAAAACACGGCTGAGGAGGCGCCAGCCAGCGAGCAGCAGCCTAAGGGGAGCAGCCGCGGTACCTTGGCCAGGGTGTTGCGGGACGCGGAGATGCCCTCCAGGATCAGCTTCACTTTCCGCGACAGAGGCTTCTGGGCGCCCAGCAGCATGCTGGTCTCCATCCCAAAAGCTGCCTGGGGGAGAGAGGGCCAGGTCAAACCCGAGGGCAGGAGGGCCAGGCCAGAGCCGGCACTGTGCTGCTGAGACCCAGGCTGGGCGCCGGGGCAAAGCTGTGCGCCAGCATCCTTTCCTCGCCGAGAACTCCAGCCCCATGGGAGGCGGTGACCAGGAAGCCCCAAGCAGTAGGGCTCCCTGGGGGTGCCGGGGTCAGTCTCAGCACTAGGAAGCTATCACCTGCAGCACGAGTTCAATCTCCAGCCAGAGAGTGACCCACAGGTTGCAGCAAGCCTCTCCCGTCTCCCCGCTGCGCCCCCTACTCTGTCTCTGGGGAGGCCTCTCAATCTCTGCACCTCTGGCCTGCACCCCAGTTCTTGTATGCATAAATAAATAAATCTTAAAAAAAAGTCCAAGTCGTAGGTACTCATTAACTCATGACTTTCTTCTCTGACGAGACGCACCCCCGAGCTGCAAACTTCCCTGCGCATCTGTCCAGCACAGCTCTCCTGCGCACTGTCAGCAGGGACTCTGTATGTGCTCCCTCTGCGTGCAGCTGCCTTCACCTGGGCTTGGGGTGACGTGGGCCGCTTCTGAGTCTGCAGGGCGAGAAGCTGAGCCACATCCCCAAAGGGGTGAAGGGCCGGGGGACACTTTGGACTGGGAGTCAGAAGTCAGGCAGGCCAGAGAGCCAGTCTCGCTCTTACCGCTGACTGGCCCTGGGCCAGTACCCACACCTCTGGGCTCCCATCTCTAGAGGCATTAGGAGCGCTAATCTCACACCAGATTGTTTTGAATGTTTAAGGTGATAAATTGTATGAAATCCCGGGCCAGAGAAGGAGTGGCCGTTACGTGGAACAGCCCAAGGAGGGAAGGAGGGCAAGGAAGGGGACAGCCCTTTGCCCCTGGGGCGCCCATGGGGCCCCGCCCTCCACCCATCACCTTGGCCAGGATGTCCATGGTGGTGCAGGTCAGCATGTCCTGCATGGACACTGGGGTCTGCCCATCCGCTTTGGCTTCCAGAATCTCCACCAGCTGCTCAGCCTTCTCGTTGAATGTTTCCATCAAGCTGATCAAGGAGCTGAGGAAACAGCATACACTCAGTGACCAGCAGGACCAGCTAGCCTGCAGCCATCCTGCACCCCCTTCCCGGAGGGGCCCCATGTGCAGACTGGAGGTGGTGTCCCAGCCCACTTGGGGTTGAAGTAAGCAAACTAAACCCTGCAGGCTCACCCACACACACACTCAGGATGGACACCGTCACATCGTCCTCATCTTAGTGATTCCATCAGTAGGGGCCTGACTGGGCCCCCCGACTCTGACAGGATGTGGGTATGCAGACACCCAGAGGACCGTGGGGTGAAGGGGAAGAAAGGCCTCAGAGTCCCCTAGAATCGGGGACCATCCTGACCCTCTCTGCTCCTCTGCTCACGGCGTCCACTCTCCTTACCTGCTCTGCCCAGGCCACCGTCAGCAACCTGTTGTTTTCCCATCTCACTCCCTGCCCTTGAGGCATCATAGAACCCAGCACAGCTTGGAAAAGAGTCCTCAGCTCAGACCACAGAGCTCCTTGCCCCAGGACAGTCACTCTTGGTCAATCCCCCAGGCACAGAGTTTGGAAAGAGGCATGGAAGGAGGCATGGAAGGATGCACTCCAGACTCACCAAATTAGCAACAGAGGACAGAAGGGAGGGGACTGCCATTTTGTATATTTCATTCATCGCTAAGTTTTTGTTAAGAGAAAGTACTGCTTTTGCAATTAAAATTAACTTGGAAAGTTAACAATAGGAGTAAAAGGTATATGGTGTACCTTATCCTTATTCCTTGAAATTACTTCCAAGTAAGAGTTTCTTAATATTAAAAAGAAAACATTGTTTTAATGAAAGGAAAGAGTAATTATTTCATGAATTCAAAAAGCCCAGCCTTACCTTGCCCATCAGCCTTCTCTGGCAGTCTGGTCCGAGCACAGGCCCCAGCTCGCCCGTGCTCATGGCTGCCCAGACCTCACCCTACACTGTAAGTAGCACTCTGCTCCAGTCTCTTACCTAGAAAGTTTTCAATCACCTGTCATTCCTAGGAGGACGGTAAAACACCTCTCCTGGGCCTGGGAGTCTGCCCCTTGCTGACTCCCACCTGCAGGTCACCTCCCTGTCACGATGGCCTTGTAGTTCTCCCAAAGCATGATGCTCCTTCTACCTCAGGCCTTTGCACATGCTGTCTCCTATGCCTAGAGCTCTCCCCCTCCATTACCTGACTATTACCTGACACTTTACCCCCTAAATAGTTTTCACTCTCCAGGCAAACACAAGAATGCCACACGTCAGGAACACCACTGACAGGCCTAGTGCAGTCACATACTGCACCAGGACAGTTGGTCAGACAAGCGCATACATGCAGCAGTGGTCTCAGTAGGCTTCCTCAGGACCCAGATTTGATTGGGTCTCTGCCACCTAGGTTTGCGTAATCACACGCGACGGTGTTCGTACCTCAAGGACATGGCCTCCTGACACGTTTCTCAAAGCATATCCCGGTCACTAAGTGAGGTGTGATTCCTAGCTCCCGTGGACTCTAGGTATATTCTTCACAACGTTTACATGGTTTACACGTATAGATTTATTCACAAGGTTGTTTGTAGTTGTCTTTTTAAATTCATATTTGAGTTGACTATTTGGAGAGCAGGTAGCTGGTTATCACATTAACAATCCTGCATCTCTTGCAGTTGTCATGGATACAAAAGGTTTGACTGGGGTGTTAGAGGTACAGTAAAATCCCTATCCCCTTGTCTTTGATGAAAATGACTGAGACTAAGGCGTTGCAATAAAAGTAATGTCTGGGAAAGCATAAATTTGTAATTTACTCTTGCAATTTTATTAAAAGTGTATAATGATATTCTATGCAGGTTAAACTCATCAGTGATTTCTAGCCTTTTCTCATTAGTGAGTGAAAATAGACCACATCTTGATAACATTTTCATCGACACAAGCAATTTCCAAAGCTTCTTTCATGAAACATTGTGAATTTTGCATCTCTGAGAAAATAGTCATCTTTTCAATGACCTTTTTGTAAGACCGAAAAATAAAGATGCCGACTGACGTTGCCTGACCCTGTCAATGCGTTCAGTGCTAGTGAACCGCACGCCTAAGATCGGTAAGATTGTTAGTGTCATGTTTTATATGTGTGACCACAATTTGAAAATTTTTACATGAAAATATTGGTGAAATGCTTAATAAATAAAGCACTGTTTAAGAAAAGGTCTTAGGTGCTAGAGAAATCTCATCAAGACAATGCCGCTGGTATTTATGACCAGTGGCTGTCACTTGCTCTGATAATCTCAGAACCTCCTGAGGTAGGGACCATGTCGGCTTGGTTAGCCTTTGGAAACCTGGTTCTTGGCACAATCATGACTTATTAAGCAAATGCCTCTTTCCAATCTATTCCTTCTCATTCTTAATTCTGCCCACTTTTCATGAGACCAAGTCTGTCCAAGTCATTTGACAGTCACTCACTCTCTGGCCATCCCCAGAGGGCTTGCAAAGTGCCTGGGACTATGCTGGGCACAGATGTTCAGGACAGGCTGTCTTTGGCCACTGAGGGCCTGTGGTTTGGTTAAGGACGTGGAAGTTACTGACTATCACTGCAGAGGAAATGACAGAGCCATGGCTTCAGCCTTACAGGGCTAGGGAACATGTCCCCAAAGCAGTGGCATCTTAGCTGGGTATAAAAGGGGCATAGGCGTTCCCTGGGGTGTACAGAAGTCAGTGAAAAGAGCAGGACCAAAGACCAAGATGCCAGAAGAAGCATAGTAGTTCCAGAAAGAGGCAAACCAGGAGTGAGAGGGCTGGTGGGGTCTAGAGATCAGACAGGAGGAGGGACGAGGATTGGCCTTCATTTCCTGATGACTGGGAGTCACTGGCGTCTTCAGGGAAGTGATATGGTCAGATCTGCATTTTGGCAAGCTCTCTCCAGGGCAGTGAGGTGGGTTCAGTGGGAGAGGGAGAAAAGAAGAACGGAGACCAGGGAAGAGATTGCAGCGAGAGATGTTTACGTACCCACAGATTTTGTCCTAAACATACCTTTATAGTGGAGAAACCTGAATGATGATGCCTTGACGACTGAGCAAATCAATTGCCCAGCAAGGGGACAAATGACAGCACATTCCGCCTGGCGTGAGGCCCTGAGCATCCACCAAAAAGCAAGACCTAGGCTACAAAACTGGCCTCTCCTCCAAAGTGTTGGGCCAAGAAAGTAAGAAGATCTTAGGCCTGTCCGGAAGGAAGGAGATGGAGGGAGGTGGTCACTGAGCGCAGCACACGAGCCTGGGCTGCATCCCAGACACGAAGAGATCACCTTAACTGTGCAGTGGAGGACTCAAAGCCCCACTGTGGGTGAGATGACAGAGTTGGGTTAATGCTAAATAGCAGCATTTTGATAACTGAGCTGTAGTCACGTAGGAGAGCATTCTGGTTCTCAGGAAATACACCAAAAGCGCTTAGGGGAAAGGATGACATTGTCTCCAGTCTCTCTCAAGTTTTTCAAAAAAGCACTACAGGCAGGGAGAAATTGTCAGCAAGGCCTGAGGTGGGAAAAGAAAGGAGAAGAAGAGGGCAGCCTCTCAAGGGAAAAGCAGAGAGAGATGCTGTTGAATTAACCAGGCACAAAGCTGAAAATAGTTCTACATTTGAAGTTCCCAAAGATTACAGCAGAACTGTAACTGGAGTTTGTTTTAAAATTAAAAAGTGAGAGAACATCTTTTCTTTTTTTAAAAAAAAGAACTTGATAAAACACCATATATATAATATATATACACACATATATATGTAATACAGAGAATAAAAATATATGTCCACAGACGAGAAATGATGAAGCAAATGGTGATTTAAACAGCTAGTAATTCTAGACAAAAGACATGCAGGACTCCCTCAGACTATTCTGCTTTTCCCATGAATTTGAAATCACGTCCAGTTCAAAGATGATCTTTCTCAAAGGGGACAGAGCGACTCTCCAGCCATCCCACTCCTGCATATACACCCCAGGGAAATAGAAGCCTCTGTTCACACAAAAACCTGTACTAAAATGTGCAGAGCAGAATTCTTCACTACAGTCAAGAAGTGGAAACCTCTGAAGCAGGGATTCAAAAATGTGGTTATGTCCGCGCCGGGAGAATGAAAAGGAAGCAACCCCGGGGCGAGCCTGGGAGAGCTGGTGCCGAGTGAAGAGCTGGCCCAGGCCCAGGGCCCATGGAGTCACGACACCGCTTCCATACGAAAATCCATAGGGACAGAAAGCGAACTCTACCTTTGAAAGGAGCTGACAGAAAATGGGGAGCGGCTGCCTTGAGGGTGATGAAAATGTCCTGAGGCTGAATGGCTCCATGGTGGCACAGGCTTGTGAATACATCAACGCCACTGAAGCGAACCTTTCAACGAGCGCTTGTATGGCGTAGTGGGTTATAGCTCAACCCGGAGGTTACTTACAAAACGAAGTGTTGCCTTGAAATGAAACTGAGCCCAGAGAGGGGTGATGGGGTCTGGTGCGGGGCAGCCCCGGGGGCTGGGTCCTGCACTCCAAGCACCTGATACTCGGCCCTTTGCACCGACGCCACCCGGGCCCTCCCTCAGCCTCATGCCTCTGGCCAGCTGGGCTCCCAGCGGCCTCTCCGTCCTCCCTTCCGCCTGGGTCACCTCGGGAGCAGCCTGCGGGTTCCCTGCGGCTCACCTGCGGCTGAAGGCCAGGTCCATGACCCTCCGCTGCTTGTGCCAACGCTCGTAGTCGCATTCAGACACCAAGCCTTGACCGAACAGCCTGCGGGGACAAAGGCCGCGTGACCTGGGTGACACAGGGGCTGGGAATAGCCAATGGAGGCAGCGGCACCGCCCTGTGCACACCAAACGCCACAGAATTGAAACCCCGGGGGTAAAGGTGGTGGAGGTTTGTCTGGGCATTTTACTATGACACAAAATAGAAGTGGGGTGACCGCATGCCTAAGCTCTGAGACCCCAGCACTCTGCCTGTCATTCAGGTGGGGACGAGGAGGGGGGCCTGGTAGCCAGGTCCTGGTGCCATCCCAGTTCTCTGCACCCCAGAGACCAGCCCGCTCAGCGCCCCCCGCCCCCACCTCTCAGAGCCCCCGAGCCCTCATCACCGCCCCCCAGCCCGCTTCTTACCGCTCCCCAAACACGGTCTGGATGGCGTGGTACATCTTGGAGTCCTTGTTGTATTTGGTGGACATCAGGAACTTCTGAAGGCCCAGAACATCCCATGAGCTCATGCACCGCCAGACACAGCCGAGCGCTTAGCGGTTTCCTTGATTCTTGCGGAACATGCCCCAGATAATCACCCCGAGCCAGAGGCGCGAACACCTCCTAGGTGTGATCTCAGCTAATCCTGGAGTCCTGCCCTCAAGTCATCCCCTCCTCTCTGTGCTGGGGCGCTGAGGGGCAGCGTGGCCGCTCTGGCTGGCCAGTGCAGCGAGCCCCCACGGCAGCCTTCAGATCAAGACAAGGCAGATGCTGCTCTCACACAGGGAGTGGGAGGGGAGGCACCAGGAGGGGGCATCTGGGCAGGGTCAGTGTTGCTTGTGCCAGCCCAGCACCCGGAAGTCAAGGAAGGCTTCCTGGAGAAAGGGTCACCTCGCCTGCCCAAGAGTGGAGGGCAGTGGCAGTCCCATCGGCAATGGCCCTTGAGGCCGTGCACCCCTTGGGGTAACGCTCGGGCTGTGGCTGGGCTGGCTTGAAACAGAATTCGGGCTCAGCAACCCCCCCAACTATTGCTCAATGACCTGGGCAAATGCCTCCTCTCTGCTGCCCCTCGGTTTCCTCCTCCCGCAGGACGGAGGTGCTCCCTCGGGGCGGCTGCACACCCCCATCCTGCAGCTCACTTCACACCCGTCAGCCTGAGGTGTGGGTGCCCTCTCTGCGCTCATCTATATATGCTTCTCATATAGATGACGAAACTGAGATTTAAAACTGGCCCAAGGTTACATATTTGCTAGTGGCTGGAAGCAGATTTGACAGTGGGTAATTTGCTTAGGGAAGGAGGGGGGGAAGATGGGTGGGGGAGGGAGCCTGTGACCCAAACAGTGGTATTTGGAGCAGGGACAGGCAGCAGATGGGGCTGGAGAGGCTTAGGGGAAAATTCCAGAGCACCACAGGATGCTAAGCTTCTTCCTGCAGGTGAGGGACTAGTTCTGCTGTCCAGTAACCCAAGGGCTGCTGGGGTCTGTGAATTTCCAGGCAAAACCCTAGAGAGGGGTGACTTTGGGGCACAAGCCACAGCTGGGGGGTCCCACCCCACGCAGTCATTTGTAAGCCAAGTTCCCTCACCACCCACCCACCTCCCAAGGGGAAGACTCGGCTTTGTCTCCTGCCCAAAGACCGTGACCGCTCAGGCCACCTCCCAGGACCCTTTCAGAAGACCCTGAGCGCCCCGAGGTCAGAGTCCGCCCCTCCCCTGCTGAACTGAGGCACCCTGGCTTGAGACAGCTGTACAGTTCTGACATGCATGCCCCACTCCCAGGTTCCTCACAACCTATTCTCCCCAGCCAGGAGATGCTCTGAGGGCCCAGTAAGGGGGCTCTGGGACATGAGTGCTGCAAGGGGCCCCCGCACCCTGCTGCCTTGTCCAGTTGCCCACTCTGAGGTGGTGCTCCTGCACACCAAATAGTTAAAGATTTGCTCTCTGTCCTTAAATAACCAGAAAAATGAAAACAAACAAAAACAGATCACGGGCCCTACCTGGTGGTACAAGGGGTTAAAGTGCAGCTCTCTGAATCTATCACAGCCGCTGCAGCACAAACTCGATCTCCAGCCAAGGAGTGACCCACAGGGCACGGCAGCCCTCTCCTGACCTGTCTGCTGCTCCCCTCAGCAGTGTGCTTTGTCTATCTGCCTGTTCTGCTCCCCACTCTGTCTCTGGTGAATCGTCACCCCCCCCCACCCCTCTGGCCTGTACCCCAGTTTTGTATGCATAAATAAATAAATGTTAAAAGAAAACAGATCAATTACAAAATGGCTGCTTTCAGGCACTGGGGTGACAGGCAGTGCAGGACTGTGACTCTCAGGAGAAGGAAAGAAGAGAAAGCTAATCTAAATGAGGTCTAGAAGCCCTAGAGATCTGACTATCGAACAGACGCTACCAGAGGGGGACTGTTGGGTGGGGCATCATGGAGGTGGGTAAGGGGGACTCAGTGGTCTACGCTCAGCACTCTTGGTGCTTTGGTGGTGCATGGTGGTGTGGTGTGATAACATAATCTGAAGAGCTGTGAGCCTATTCCTTTAAACCACATACAGTGTTATAAACCAACATGACCTCAATAAAGAAGAAGAAGAAAAAAAGATGTGAGGTCCACAGCCTAGAGTTACTCCAGCTTTCTGCTCAGAGGCAGTTTCAGGACAAAGACACTAAAAGAAAAATTCCAGTCTCTGACATTTCTGAACTAATGAGACAGAACAGTCCAGGCACATCAGAGACGGCAAGGACGGCAAGGCAGAGTTTTTCTACATAGAAAAACTCCCTAGGCAGAAATATGCATAGGGAACTCTCGTATCTTTGGGTGATGACCAGTCTGTGCGTGTACAGGGTGAAACTCCAAGAATCAGGTCAAAAACAACTTTTAGGAAAAGAAGAATTGCTAAGTGATTCTTTTGTTTGGGAAACAAACTCTCAAGACTTAACACAGAATTACTCAGTTCTCACAGGCCAGAGGTGATAAACCTCAGATGTGACTTTAATTAGAGTACTGAAAAAGGACACTACATAGTAGCTAAGTCAAAAGTAAAGTCCAATACTAGATCAACCTACAAAAATCTTAAAACAAACCAAGAGGAGATCAGATTGACCTGCAAGCAACTTCACCATCCGCAAATAACATTTCCCAACTCACCTTCAAAGGAATAAAATAAAGCTGAGTACCCAAAAGTGTATAGTTGGCAATATTCGGTGCCTAGCATAAAATCACTGCTTATACCAAAAAGCAGGGGACTCTTAACCTTTAACAGGTCCAGAAATAACAGATGATGGAATCCACCGACAAAAACTTCAAGACTTTTTTGAAAACTAATATTATAAGTATGGTCAAAGAACCCATACAGCCAAGAAATTTTAAAATCCTACATAGAAATAATATAAAGAGAAGCAAAGCAGAGCATAATCTAATGTCTGAAACTAGAGAGTCTTACAAGTTGACAGATGAAATGATATAATATCATTTGATTTGACTGATGTAAGTTAAATATTATACTACAAATTGTGGGATAACCACTAAGACAAAGAGAAAGCAGAGCTAATAAGCCAAGGGGAGATAAAATAGAATACTAAAACATACCCAATCTGACAGAGGCCAGGAAGGAGGAAAAGGGAACAAGAAACAGAAAACCACTAGCAGTGTAGTAGCATTAAATTTAGTCATATCAGTAATTACATTAAATATAAATGGCCTCAGCACTGCAATTAAAAAGCAGAGATTGTCAGATTTTATGAGACAACTCAATTTTACCCGTAACATAGAATTGTAAATGGATAAAACAGTGATATGGCATGCAACAGTAAGCGTATGTGGGAGCAGATATATTAATACTCGACCAAAATATACTTTAGGAAATGGAATGTTACCGAGAATGAAAGGGGAAGTTGCGAAAAATAAAGGGCCAATCCATCACAAAGATATAGCAAATCTAAATGTGTACACACCAAACAATAGAACTTCAAAATATACAAAGCCAGACTGATAAAACTGAAAGTAGAAAGACAAATCCATAATTGTGGTTGAAGAGTTCAACACTCCTCTCTTGGTAGTTACCAAAATAAGTAAATCTATTTCAATGACATTATCAACCACCCTGACTTAACTGACATTTCTAATTACAGAATATATAGTCTTTTAAACATCCATGAATATACATTCAAATGACCACGAACATTTGCACATGACTATATGCCAGGTCATAACGAAAGCTTTAATTTAAAGGGATTGCAATCACGAAGAGTGCTTTCTCTGACTTTAAATTAGAAACCAGTATCAGGAAAATCTTAGGAAAAATATTATAATATTTAGGATTTGAACAAAACAGTTCTAAATAATCCACAATTCAAAGGAGAACTAACAAGTAAGAAAATATTTTGAGCTAAATGAAAATAAAATAACAACAGTTATCTAGGTTGAAGTTTGTGGTACACCTGTGCTAATGTAGTGTTTACAGAAAAATATATTGTCTTTAATAGTTACATTAGAAAATAAACAAGATATAAAATCAGTTATCTAAACTCTCACCCTTAAAGTCAAAACAAGAATAAATTCAGCCCAAAGAGAGTAGAGGAAGGAAATAATAAAGAACAGAAATTGATAAAATATAAAACAAAGAATGGGGAAAACCAATAGAACAAAAACTGGTTCTTTGAAAAGGTCAATAAAATTAATAAAGCTCTTGTTAGCCTGAGGAAGAAAATAAAAGAAAGCTCAAATTGCTATTCTCAGAAATGAAGGAGGTGATATTGTTACAGATCCTATAAATACTATGAACAACTGTCTACCCATAATTTCAACACGTTAGCTGACATGGACAAATTCCATGGAAAAATGCCATTCCCAACCTGAAACAAAAATAGAGAATCTGAATGGCCATATGTGAATTAGAGAAGTTGAAGGTGTAATGAAAATAAAACTGAAAACACTTCCTTCACCAAACTCCCATACAGTAGCAGAAGAAACCACTCCTATATAAACACTTTCAGAAATCAGAGGAGAAAAGTATTTCTCAACCTATCTTAAGAGGCCTATTAACCTGATGCCCAAACCAGACAAGTACATTATAAGAATGAACATATAAACAAATCCATAAAGATGAACAAATTGTGTCTACATATCCTTGTGCACATCAGCAAACGATCATGACAGGAATGCAAGGCTGGTTTAATACTTGAATACTACTGAACGTAATTCATCATCTAGGTATCTTCAAATTCTTTTGTCATCTAGTATCATGGAGGTCTTTGGGCATAGCTTTTGGTGGTATGCTTTTATTTTATTTGCTTGTTTGCTTACTTATTGGAGAGCAGGAAAGTTGGGTTTATCGAAATATACTGCGAAGAGTATACACTGCAGGAAAGACAGGTGAGCCCTGCTGCCCCGGTAGTGTGCTTTTCAAAGTGTTAAACTGTGTCTATGTCTGAAATAAAACGTTTTAATGCACTGACTTTTGATCGCCTGTCAGATGACTGTCCCACTTGCCTCCTCATGAGGGCCTGCGCTGTATGTGTTCCTCACTGTGTCACCACGCTCTCCAGGCAGAGAACCATTGCCACACATCTTCAAGTACCCACTATGAGAATAACAGACCATCATTTTTGGGCATCTGCTGTGTGCCAGGTACAGGTGAGATAACTCACATGCATCTCACACTCTAAGAGCCGATTTGTTCCTGTTTTAAGGAGAAGGAAACTGAGGCAGAGAAGGACGAAGTGGCTTGTGCTAGGGTCTCGTTGGTGGCAGAAGCTGTGTGAAGCCACGCCCTCTGACACCCACACTGCTGGCCACGCCCAGCTCCCTGGCAGGTCCCATCTGCTGGCAGTGACACCGCCTCATCTCTTAAATGAGGACCAGCGAGTAGATGACTCATAGGAGTGTTCAACAGGGAAATGATTTGGGAGAACACAGAAAATGGCATGTAAGTGACTTTGGACACTATTTATTCAATCAATCAATATTTAATTCTCATCATATCCCTGACAGACGATTCAAAACCCACTTTGAAGATGAAGAGCCCGAGGCTGCGAGAGCTAAGCTAATTCAAGGTGGGTGCTCCAGCTGGGCCCGACTCCTACCAAGCCGGGCCAGAGAGCAAAGACGCGCTCACTGTCCACTTGCAAAGTCCTGCTGGGAGGCGCCCCTACACACAGGCGGTTACAGAAAGACGCCATCCCCTTGGGGCCCCTGAGAAGCCAGCCCAGTGGTAGGACTCTGGGACATGCCTCCCACAGGCTCCAACCCAGGGAAACCACTCCGCTTCCTACCTTGACTGACTCGGGGCTGGTGACGATGACGGAGGTTTTGTGGAAGACGTTGACCCGCACGACGGGACCGTATTTCTTAGCCCTGGAAACCAAGGAGCCCGAGGTGGCTGTCACCCGTGGGCCCGGCAGGCGGTCAGCCCGGCCCCGCAGGCAGGACGCCGCACCCCTTCCAGGAGGCGGCTCAGCGCAGGCCAGCAGAGTGCCGGCCACTGCCTCCGCCTCCCTGCGGAGTGCTGTGCCGTGGGGCCTCCATCCCCACGTCCACGGAGTAGGTTGCTAACTCATCCTTTACCCCAAAAGGTGGGACTGAGAATACAGCACCCCTCAACAGGACAGGGCCCAGTCTTGTAGCTTTCCTCCACCCACTGCAGATGAGGAAGCAGGCCCGAGCGCCGCTGGGGGCGGCTTTAACTCTGGCAGCGGGCGACGGCTCTCCGGCCTTCGGGACGCATCTGTCCCCCTCCACTCAGGTGGGGGCTGCTGGGCTGGGGTGGCCTGGCCAGGTGGGAGGGGGGACAGCTGGGCCGAGGAGCCTACTCCAGACTAAGGGCAACAAATGCCAAGTTAGGACCCACCAATCCAAAAACACATCCTGGAGCACGCGGCCACAGACCTCGTCCTTTTTCCAAAAGCAGGGGAGATGTCCTAGGAGGAAACTAGAAGAAACGGAGACATTCAGGTCACCGGACGGCACCCCTGGGGGCTCCCGCCCCGCAGAGCCCCGTGAGGTCAGGGTAACTGGGCACACTTTGCGGATGGGGGCTGGGGCTCGGGGAGGCGCGTCGCCGGCCGGCACCCCCGGGGGGAAGGCTTTGCTCCTCTGCATCTTCCTGGCTCACCACTGCGAGCGTCACCCCGACACTGCCTGCCACAGGCTGAGCGCCCAGCGAGCGTCTGCCCGCCCCACACTGCAGAGGCCGCTCTATCACCAACCCATTCTACAGGTAAGACGACGGAGTCTGGAGGGGACGTCACCTGCCCACAGCGGCGGGGCTGGGACCAGGGTGTCCCCACGCCCTGCTGAATCGGAGTGTGGCCCAGGAGGCAGAGACGCCTGCAGGAGGGCACCCTGGCGCGGGTCCCCAGGTGCTCGGGGACACTCAGCAAGCTCACCTCGCTCACTACAGCACTCAGGTGAGGGAGGACAGCATTGCAGTGGGAGTTTCCTGGGTCATGGGGCTCACATGTCCAGGAAGGGGGGGGGTAGGCCAGAGAGTAAGTAAATAAGCAGGTAATAGGAAGCCAGCGAGCGAGAGCAGAAAAGTCCTTTGGGGGGGGGGGTGCTGTGCTGCACGATGGCCTTTCCATACAGGAAGCTCCGGGGCCTTCTCTCTGAGAAAGTGACGTGTGGGCTGCAGGAAGTGAGGGCCAGGGGGCAGCAGGAGCAGCAGCTGCCAAGGTCCTGAGCTGGGCGTTGCTTGATCGGATCAAAGAGGAGCAAGAAGGCCATGTGACTGAAGGGGGGGGTAGTGGGGGGAGGGACCAGGCCAGTCGGGTCACCTGCGCCCTCTGGGCGTGTCTGCGCTCTGCCTGAGCTCACAGCCCTGGGGGCAACCTGGGCTTTTGCTGCGGAGCCGCAGGTCTGACTTGAGTTTCAAATGGACAGTTTTCACACTGCCCGGTGAGAGGCCATTGGGGGCAGCAGTGAGGGCAGCTGCGGGGTGAGGAGCCAGCGGGGGGACTGGAGGCAGCCGGAAGGCGCGCATCCCGCACACAGAGCAACAGGACCCGCGACAGCTCGGACGTGGGGCCCGAGCGAGGTGCCCAGGGTGAGCCAGGGCACGGGGGGGGGTGGGGGTGGGCTGCTGCTCCTCAGGGTGCAGGAAGGAGAGGGGCTTGTGCGGGCAGAGAGCGGGTCACCCCAGGGCAGCTCTGCACCTGCGCCTGCCTGCTGAGTTCCCAGGGGCTGTGCCTCGGTCGCCCCAGAGACAACGAGCCGTGGTGGCCTTCGTCCTCCCTCAGCCAACCCCCAAGCATGTGCTACTTTCACTCAACTGGCTCAGAATGGACTTTGGGGACCACCCTGAGACAAGGGGCTCAGTGAAGCGCCTGGCTGTGGGCCTGCGGGGGAGGGGGTGTGCCATTACGTGGACCGCTCGGCAGCAGACCCTGTATTTGAGGTGGCCTTGGGGAGGGCTCAGGCTGGAGGTTGGACAGTCCCCAGCAGAGAGCTGGCGCTCACAGCCCATTGGGGCCAGTGACCCCCTGGGCCCGAGCGGGACAGACCAGGGCCAGGGACCGAGCCGCCGCGGAGGGTGCAGGCAGAGAGGTACAAGAGCCGGGAAGGCTGAGCAGGAGGAAGCGGGGGGCTCAGAGGAGAGCTGGAGCCGGAGGCCAGCGAAGAGGCAGGATGAGGAGGGGCGGGGGTGCCCCGGCCAGGTGGATGCGGGGCCAGACCACAGGGGAACCCCGCACCTGTGGGGTCTCATCCCACAATGGCGCGATGCACCTTGACCAAAGTGGCCAGCGGGGGTGGTGGGTTCAAGACAGAACAAGAGGGCACTGAAGGCAGGCGGGCTCCCGGGGTGCCAATTGGAGAGGAGCGAGAGGGCGAAGAAGTCTTCTTTAATGACATCTTACATAAAATGAGAAGAGGAGGAACGCTCACACCGCAGGCAAGGGCTGCCGGCCGCTGAGCAGCTTGCCCTTGGCCAGGAGCAGGGCCGCCCGCGGGGAGGGGGACGGGTGTGTGGGCTGTCGGGGAAGGGGCAGCTGTGGCAGCTGCACCCTGGCTTTCGCTGGGGAAGTAGGAGGTGAGAATAAAGGGAAGGAGGGTAGGGGAGGGGTGGAAGACAAGGGGAGCAGGCTGTGGGGTGGGGCGCAGACACAGGCTGGGAAGTGCAGAGTGGCCCCGGGCGGCTGAGGCCACCCCGGGCAGTGACCTCGAACTCACACAGCTCCGCCCGCAGAAAGGAGGGCCTGGACCACGCACAAGACTGGCCGGGTGGACTTCCAGAAAAAGCTAGCATGGCGGCCACTCCCCAAAGCTGCACATTTTGGGAGGGAGTGCTGAGTGTTGACTAACCTGGGAAGGAACAGAGTATGAACCCAGAGCCTCCAGAGCATGCGCTCCTAACCACTGGGCTCCAGTGCCACCTGGAAGGGTCAGTGAGGGACTCCGAGGTCCCATGGGCAGGCAAGAGGAAACAAGCTGTCCCGTCCGGTTCCTGCAGGGGGCGCTAAGAGGCAAAGGCAGAACCAGAGACCTGATTTTAGCAGTAAATGGGTAAGAGATGATGGAATGAGGACATGGTAGAACACTGGGGTGGAGGGCAGACAGAAGGGACATGCCCTGGCATGCCCTCGAGACTGGACGAGGCAGAGCAGCCTGCCATGAGAGGGGACAGTCCAAACCTGCCTCTCCCACCAGCCCCTATTACACTGTGATGGGCACTGTGGGAATCCCGGTTTCCTGGGGCAGGGGGAGCCTTGGACAGTCACTGCAGCAGAGTCCTCTGGGGCGCCTTCTGTGAGGCCACCCAGAGGGATGAAGGGGAGTCTTCATGTGTGGGGGCGGGCCCCTTGGCCGTGTCCCACGCCAGGAGAGGTGGTGGGTGCTCATCTGGCACCCAAAGTCCATGGGCAAGGTGGCCCCCAAAGCCAGAGGTGGGTCTCCCCATCACCGGGAGCCACTGGGCTCCCTGAGGAATGCTTCCAGCCCTGGCAGCTTGGCAAGGAGGAGTGGGAGGAGTGCCAGGCGCTGCCCGGGAGCGGAAGGTGAAACGCTTCCTCGAAATAAACAAAAGCTGGAGAGACTTTTCATTGTCAAAACTACAGTCAGCCCGCACTACCAGGAGAGTGGGAGCTGATGAGGACGCTTAGGGCAGTGTCAGAGAAATAAAGGAGTCACAAGTGTCTGCGCAGGGCCTGGGTCTGAGTTTTCAGCAGTTACATGGATCATTGCAGTAGGATGTGGTTTGGAATAAGTGGGGCACTCAGGGGAGCGTCCTGGAGGAGAGAGCATCTGGTGACCCCTCCAAAACAAGGAGGGTGAAGGGTGGGCTTGGGGGGCACAGTAGCTGCCTCCTCCGGGGCAGAGGGCTCCTTGCCTGCCAGCTGGCAAAGCCCCAAGCCCAGGCGGCAGATGCCAGCAGTGGAGACACAATACACAGACTTCTTGTCAACCACGGTGCTGTCAATCATGCCCAGGGCTCCAGGCTTTGAATGCCAAAGCAGCTGATTTGTGCTAGAAGAGGTTCCAGAACTTTCATTTGGTGTGTTTTTCTATTTGACCACCCACCAATGTTTAATCCAAAATCTTTTTGCATATGCATCAGTCAGTTCACTTCCTTAGCATAAAGAGCACTCATAATTCTATTCAGCCTCCTCCCATGCCTCCATCCACCCACGCACACCTGTAGGTCACATGCAGACTCCGGTGTGAGATGTGGGGGAGGATGCAGGCATCCAAAGGAAAGCAGGCCAGAGCGGGTCACTCCATGGGGGGCCCTTGAAACCCCAGGCTGGTGGAGCAAGCCAGGCACAAAGGCTGCAGGTTCTGTGGTCCCAGCTCTGAGATGTCCAGAACAGGCGCATCCAGACAGACAGAGCAGGTTTTTCTAGGACTGCGGGGGCTGTAAGGGAAATGAGGAGCGAGGCCTTCATGGGGAGGGGGTTCCTTGGAGGGTGATGACAATGTTCTGGAACTATCACACAACCAGTGCACCACTCTGTCACGGTACAAAAAACACAGAATCGCACACTTTACGGGGGGACATTTGATGGCATGCATAATTTTATTTTTAAAACGTTGTGTAAAAAAAGATAGGGGGAGAGGAGTTGACTCCGAGGTTCTGCCTTCCCAAGATAGAGGGGCTTAGTTCTGGGGTGCTTGAAGCACTCGGGTTTCCGAGAAGATCAAGTCCTGAGACCTATCGAAACCAAGGCAAAGCTCATCTGCAAGCAGTGGATGGCTGCTCTGGAAACCTGAAAGGGCCATCGTGGGCCCAAAGGAGCTCGTAGGTGGGTTCCACCATCCAGCGTGAATGCCTGCTTAGCGAGCACCGGCTACAAGTGCCAGATGCTGCTTGCACACGGCAGTGAACAAGACAGACACAGCCCTATGGAGAGACAGACATTCAGCATGAGGGTGCACAAATCAGTATGCAGCTGCCGGGACGGGGAGTCTGTACAATGAACACAGGGGGGCGGTGCTCCCTGGGGAGTTAGCACTGAAGCCAGGTCTGGAAGGCTGAGGGGAGAATGGCCTATGTGAAGGACCACTCAGCTGCCAGGCAAGGGAGAGGAAGACCCCGAGGTGGGCAGGGCCACCTGGGAGCACACAGAACCCGCAGGGAGAAGGGGCTTCTCTGCCCCCAGCCACGGAGATCTTTTCCTGAACCCACCGAGCAAGATTCAGGCTTCTAACACCAGGGCATCTGGCCTGTGCGGGAGGTGGGTGCCTTCCAGAATGTTTACGTCCTGAGGTTTTAAGAAGTATGTCTAATACCACCGTTCATTCATTCATCAAACACGTATTTATTGAGCATCTGCAACGTGCCAGGCGCAAGGGGTACACAAGCAAACACAAAGCAGCCCTGCCCTCCGGGGGCTCACATTCTAAAGGGGAGACAGACAGCCAACAGGTGAAAAGAAGGTGACTGGTGACTGGTGGGGGGGGGCAGGGGAGTTTGGGGCCAGGGTGTTAGAGGCAGCAAGATCCAGGGAGGTGAGGGGTGAGGCTAAGGGCACGAGAGACGGGGTAGCAGCAAGCAAGGAGGGAGAGAACAGCACAGAGCGGGCTCTGAGACCTCAGCAGGGGCCTTGCTGGCCACGGAGTGGACTTACTGGAGAATCAGATTCGGTTCTAAAGGGGCGGGAAGCCGTGGGGCAGAGAAAAGACACATCTGATTTAAGCTTCAGAGAGGGGAGCTTCTAGTGCGGAGGGGCAAGCCGGCTGGGGGCGGGGGCCAAGGGTGGAATGGAAGCGCTAAGGAGAAGACAAAAAGGACCTGCCTGGACAGAAACACAAACGGGAATGTGGCCAAGGTCCAGTGTGTTCCGATCCCGGTTGAGTGACCCCGTCAAAGTCCCGAAGTTAAGAGCACCCACTTTAGAGACAGGCTGACCCAGGTTTAAATCTAGGCTTACCAACTGTGTGACCTTGGGCAGGTGACTTTGCCTCTGCGCGCCTCAGTCTCCTCGTCTGAACGATGGGGTAACAATCGCGCCTACCTAATAGGGTTGTCGCTGCCATCACGTTTGTGGGGCGCAGCAGAGCGCGGTGGGCGCCGAGCAGCTGCGGCGGCTGTGAGTAATTTGTTACTAAGAATAGTTAGCGCCCCTCTCCTGGCCGCCGTCTCCAAGCGGCCGCGCGCTAAAGGCGAGGCTGACCCCCGGTCCCCACGCCGGCTTGGACGCGGCCCCCCCGACCCCCCATCCGAGCGCCCCATCCAGGCCCCCGCCCCCACCCTCCGCTCACCTGGGCCGCGGCGGCCCGGGGATGTGCTCGTAGCGGCTGCGAGCGCGGTGCACGAAGGTGCAGCAGAGGCCGAAGGCGACCAGGACGGCGCTGCCGAGCAGCAGCAGCAGCCCGGGGCTCATGGCTCCGGGGCAGGCCAGGCCGGGTCGGGGCCGGGCACCCGGGGGGGCGGGAGGCCGCGAGCCACCAAAGCTGTCAGCGCCGCGCGCCGCCTCGGCCCCAGGCCCGGCGCGACCCAGCGCCGCCCCCGCCCGCTCGGCTCCGCCCCCGCCGGCTCCGACCCCTCCCAGGGCGCTCGGTCCCCGCCAACCACGTCTCCGCCTCCGGCTCCAGCTCTCAGGGCCCGCCCCCGCCTCTCCCCGCTCCTCCGAAGGCTCCGCCCCCACGCCAACACCGCCCCCACCCAGGCCCCGCCCAGAGCAAGCGGCCTCCGCCAATCACAACTCCGCTTCTGGCTCAGACCCCCTAGGCCCCGCCCCCATCCCGCAAACTCCACCCCAACAACAGCTCCGCCCAGAACGCGTTGTCCATGGCAACCCTGATTCCCCGGTGCACGCGGCCCCAGTGCCGGTGCTAAGCCCTGAAGGCTGGTGCGCCCTCTTTGGCACCTTCCAAAAACTGCGCGTCTCTGCGCGCAGTCCTAGGTCCCTCCCTTTTCCCTACCTGAAACCCCTACCAGCCTCCAAATGCCCGTATTAGGCTGACTGCCCTAAACCTCTTCCTGGCAGCCCAAACCTCCAAGGCCGTTTACCCTGCCCAGCCTGTCCAGGCAGGGCTCCTACGGCCCCCCAACGGGACACCCGGGACAAGGGGAGAAGGCTGGCGGCAGCAGCCGTCCTATGTCTGCGGATGAAGAGGGCAAGGCTGCCCTCCCGAGTGTCGATGCTGCAGCACCTTCCAGACCCAGTAGAAGCCACATCAGAGGGAGCTGGAATGGGAGTGGGTGAAATCTGGATACAATAGGCCCTCAAGGAAATGTGCCCGACGTGGGCAAAGAGTGTTTAAAAAATAATCCAGTCTTCCCTCCTTGTTAAAACCTGCTTCTCCTCACCCTTTGGTACAGTATGACAGAAGAGGCCCTTCTGGACTTTTTAGTCCCCAGTTCCTGCACCCAGATTGCAAGCAGTGGGTGGGATGGGTCAGAGGCGCACAATCCCAGAAGTACAGGGGCAGGGATTCTGGGAAGAGGGCATGCGTCTGCCTCACTCATGGGACAGTTCCCGGGAACTTTGGGAAATGGAAAACAGAGAAGGCTCCCGATTCTCACCACGGGTATGTCAGCGTCAGTCCCCACCAGGGACACGACTGTTAGAGGTGTGTGGCTGCAGGGTGACGGAAAGGGCCAGGTGTGAAGAGCTGGGTCCGCAGGGAGAAGACAGGGTGTCTGCCCCAGGGCCATTGTCACACGTTCCGTGGGCCCAGGGGCTCCGGCTCCCCTCTGTGTAGGACTGGGGGCCCTTAGTTTGCAATTGCGCCCCCGTGTGGCGGCGAGAAGCCACCGCAGGCGCGAGCACCGAGGGGCCCTCTCGCAGGCCCCGCGGGGTGCGGAGTGGGGGTGGGGCAAATAGGAAGGCCAGTCCTGTGAAAGCCCAGGGTTTGGGGGCAGTCTCGAGGGAAAACACAGAAAAATGTTCTTTGAGTGTCGGCCAGGTCCTGAACTGTGCTGCACAATCTAGGGTCCCATGTGAGCTGGGCACTAGGAGCCCCAGGGTACAATCGTGACTTAGAGCCTGCGCAGCTAGGGTTAAGGGAAGCGTGCATGTGGCTCTCAGTGGGTGACTAGGGCCCAATCCCGCATTGCTGTCAGCAAAGCGCCCCTGCCCTGGCTGAAAGGTGACCAGTCCTCTTCCCACTGGCGCCAGCTTCGCTGCTGCTCCTAGGCCACCCCACCCGGCGCTCTCCAGCGATCAGGTGGGGAATGCGGAGCCAGCACCTGCGGCCCATCAGGGGCTCGGCCTCGGACGGCAGTGCTGGGAGCCGCCGGCAGAGGGCGCAGCCGGGAAGCACGTGTCTCAGCACCTGGTCAGCGCTGGGCCGGTCCCCGCAGCAGCGCCGGCCGCACGTGGCTCTCCAGTCTGGAAATGTGACCGGCCAAGCGGAGGTGCGCTGGGCGTGTGAAGCATACACGGAGCACAGCGACCCGATACCCCCCGGAAGAATGCAGAATATATACAAATGAACTGTGCAACTGGTCATTTTTGAATATGTAAGCTAGATTACATGGTTAAAATGTAATTTCACCTGCTTACTTTTTTCAAAATATTTATTCTTATTTATTTATGCATATAAGAACTGGGGTGTAGGCCAGAGGTTGGGGGGAATGAAAGGACTCACCAGAGACAGAATGGGGAGCAGAGCAGGCAGACCCACCCAACCCGCTGCTGAGGGGAGCGACACAGAGACAGGAGCGGTCACTCCCTGGCCAGGGATTGGACTCGTGCAGCAGTGGCTGATCTCTTGATCGTGCTGGGACTGACCCCTGCGCCACCAGGGAGGCCCCTGCTTACTCTTGAACACGACACTGCGAAGAGTTAGAGTACTCGTGTGACTGCATTGTCCTTGCACAGGGCAGCACTCTGTAGACTGGTCCTCAAGCTGGTTTGCAGACCTCAGGCAGCATCCGTCAGTGCGCAGATTCTCAGCCCCATTGAGACTCGCGGGGTCAACGCTCTGCCAGGCAGTTCACAGCTTAACCAGCCTGTGGGTCACCCCACTCACGTCTTAGTGACGCTGGTGCAGACACCATCCCCGTCGGAATGATGGAGGGAGGTGTGGGTAGAAGATATGGGCATATCTGGCCCCTCCATGAGCTGATGGCAGGGTACTAGGCAGTGGGAGGGTGGGTGGGGTGCGGGGCAGAGTTCTGTGGGGTGGGGCTGAGTCAAAGCTGCTGTCTTCCTGACCCAGGGACCCAAGGCCCGTTACAGTCACCTGGAGGATGCGGTGAAGAAGGAGCAAGCGAGGCCCAGTCAGGGACCTGAGGGGGACCCCGCAGGCACAGTCCTGAGCCCTGGGCCACCCTGGGACATCCCTGCAGCATCGGGCCCTGTGGGCTTCAGAACTGGGCTGTGTGACACTGGTCAGAGGCAGCCCCTCTCTGGGCCAGGTCCGGAGAGGTTAGTCCCGCTGCCACCTGGAGGGAGGGGGTGGGGGCTGGCAGGGTGCAGCGTGGGGGCTGGCAGGGTGCAGCAGAGCCTCCGTCCAGACCAGCCCTGGCTCCAGAGACCCCAAAGGCATCGGAATCCTGGGGTCCCAGTCACCGTGGATGTTTCAGGGCAGCTGGGTGAGGGAGCACTGCACAGTCTGCACCTGCCTCTGCGCTCCCCAAACTCGCGCCCCCTCTGCACGCTGATGAGACCCACTGTGGGGGGGGCACTGAACTCAGTGCTCTTGAGACAGGCCAGCATAGAAGCCCACAGAGCCACAGCCAGACTGCCTGGTTTCAAATACTGGCTGTGTGACCTTTGCCACATAGCTAAATCTCTCTGGGCTTCAGTTTCCGCCTCTGTAAAATGGGGGGTAGCCATCGCATCTGGATGCGGGCGTTAAATGAGTAAGCTGTGAAACCACTCGGACAGGGCCTCGTGTGATAGGAGCTCAGCTGACATCAGCGTGTGCGTCATCACTGCTCTTGAAGGAGCCGGGGCCAGTCTCTCGGGAGTCCGGCTGCAGCCCACGCCTTGTTTGGACCCTGAGTCAGGCACTGGGGTGGGGTGGGGGCCTGCCCAGAGGTCTGGAGGCTCAGACCAGCGCTGCCTGCAGGGTGAAGGGCTGGGACTTCCCTCCCCAGCACCTCAACAAACCGCAGTGCTGAGCGGGGCCCAGCCCAGGGCTGGGTGCCCCACACTGGGGAAAGGGGGCAGGTGCCCCAGAGGGTGGTCCCGGACTTTTGGCTGCAGTCTACTGGGAAGTGCCCTGTCACTTCTGCCCCACCTCCAAGGCCCCGTCTGTGGCATCATGGCCTCAAGGCCTTGAAATAAGGAGGGGAGCTCTGCGGGGTGGGGAGACACAGAAGAGAGGGCAGGAAAGGAGGCAGCAGAGGCAGTGCCACCCATGCCCCACTGCGGCCAGAGGGGCCCCCTGTATCATTCCCCCCACCCCCAGGCTCTGAGCACACAGGCTGCCCCTCCCCTGGTCCAGCTCATGCCAGGACTCCGCCCCCTGGCACCTGCGCACTGAGGAGCGTCACCTGGATGGTCACTGCGGCCTCCTAGCCCAGGCTTCCAACTTTCCCTGCATCCTGAGTGGGCGCCTCCCCCAAGTGGTGGCCACATGGGTGGAGCCCTGGCACCCCCAGATCCTGCTGTGGACACACAGGCACCTAGGCCGGGAGGCACAGCAGTCGGGCGGCTGGCGAGACCGGACCGCCCTGGGGCTAAATTGCCCTCCTGCCTGGTTGGGTGCCCTCCACTGAGACACTGACCTTCTGCATGCCTCAGTCTCCCCGTCTGTCAGAGGGGGAGTGCTGCATTAGGACAGGGTGCCCAGCATGTACCCAGACTCAAGGGCAGGGCGCCAGGGGGCCAGAGGAGCCACCGGGACCCTCGCAGTCCCATGAGGGCGGAGATCTGAGGCGTCCCGAGGGTGACCCGGACGCTGTCTTCAAAGGCCCACACTCCTCGCCCAGCTTCAGGGAGCAGCTGGGCGTCCCTCAGCTCACAGGCCCCCTTGTCCCTGCAGGCATGTGCCCTGGCACCCGCCCCACCACCCTTCCCTCCCCCCGCCCCCCGCAGCCCCCAGGCAGTACAAACCAGAGAAGAGGCAGGAGGGGGCTGTGAGCAGTCACGCTGGAGCCAGAGCCTTAGTAGTCCTGGGGGACCCTCAGTTGGCTGCCCAGGTGGGGCAGCCAGAGCAGAGGGCCCCTGGGATTTCACTGGGGCTGGGGGTTGGAGATGACAGCGGGGCCTAGTGGTGTCCACACTGCCTGAGCGTGGAGAAGCCCGACCACTGCCTGGGCTGGAGGTTCCGATGCGGCCCAGAGTCCTGGGGTGTCTTCCACTGGTCAGCCATGCCCCAGCCGGCCTGAGCCAGCGGCTGCTTCCTTCCAGGCAGCCTGACCCTTGCTGGGCACCAGGGGCCACAGGCTGCCCTGGGCCCGCCTGCCAGACAGCCTGCTTTGCCGCTCGCCCAGCTGAGGGGCCTGCACTCCAGTGAGGGCAGGACATCCCGCCTCTCCCTCTGTCCACTGACTGTCTCTGAGGATGTAGCCAGGGCCGGTCTGCCGGGGAAGGGGGCTGCCCTCGGTGTTCAGGGCCCCACCTATTCCTACTCCTGGAGATGCTGGGAGGTGAGGAGAGCACACCTGGGGTCCTGAACCCCGGGGCCACCAGCTCCCAACACCGCCACAGCTCCTGACCCATCAGCCG
>NW_004567114.1:2860813-2866435 GCF_000260355.1 Condylura cristata
GGGCGGCTGCGACGGGGAGCCTTGGTGGGTGCTCGTGCCGTGGGGCGCGGGGTGCTCTCGGGCCTCCAGATGAATTCTACACCGTGGGAAAACGTGCTGTCAGGGGGACCCTGGGCCCCTCAGCCCCCAGCTCCCCACCTGCAGTGGGGTCCAGGGGCAGATGTCCCCCCCCAGGCCCTGAGGTCGGGGTGCCAGCCTGGAGCTGGAAGCTCCAAGCTGCTTCAGCCTCCCCACCAGCTGTGCCAGCCTGCTGCTGGGTGTCCCCCCACTCTTTGGCTGAGGAAGGTGAGGCCCACTGGTGGGAAAAATCACACAGGCCTCCAGCAGCCTGGCAGCCTGCCTAGGGCCTGGCAGCAGGGAGCACCCTCCCCTCCAGACTCAGGGCAGGCAACTAAGAAAAGGCCCAAAATGAAAATGAAAAATAAATATATATGCTTCAAAAGGCTCCCAGTGCGACTAAGGAAAACTTCCTCAAACACTGGCTTCCCAGCCCACAGCTGGGTGCCCGGCTTCACCTTCTTCCTGTCCCCCACCCTGGGATCCGGCCGCCGATGACCTGGGGGTGCCCTGGGCCCCTGAACATTTCTCTTGACCCTTGGGTGGGTTTCGAATTAGGAGACTACAAACAAACCAAGACTCAGGAGCTCCTCCAAGACTTGGTCAGTGTCCACCTTGGTCCACCAAATGAGCACACACTGTGGTCAGCGGGGGAGGGTAACTGACCGGTGGGTGGATTTCCCACTCCCCTTGCAAAATGGAGGGTCTTGAGCCCCTGGGCCTTTGTGCCCAGCTGGCTTGGCCCCGGGACAGTGCCCTCCTTGGCTACACCCCTTTCAGTGCCCCTGATGCCACAGGTGGTCTTGCCTGGTGCCCCCCCCCCAGGGGGAGGTGCTAGGGAGGTGGGGCTGAAGGCCTCCCCAAGGGGCCCTGGCGCCTGGACTGACTGTCCAGCTGGGCGCCACGCTCTCCCTGTCCCTCCCATGGACTCTACCATGCCTCGCCTGGAGCCGGCTGTTCTCCCTTTGCTGTGTCCCCTCTGAGGCCTGCAGCCCCTCGGGCCCCTGCACCTGGCACGCAGCACCCAAGTGATGGGGTCAAGGAGTTGGTGCCTGATGGGTGCCAGGCCGCAGGGTGCCCCGCAGGGTGGAGGAGGGCGTCCAGGCCCAGCTGAGGGCTCCCACGTTGGTTGCAGGGGCACGGCTGTGGGAGCGTCCCTCCCCCGCCCACTTACTTTCTTTGGGCACGAAGCGGACAAGGCGGCTCTTCACCTTCACCGTGGCCGGCTGGATCTGACACTTGCCGGGGGGCGCCCGCCTGCGACACACGGGTGGGTCAGGGGCCAGCCTCACGCTGTGTCAGGCCCTCGCCCCCGCAGCAGGGTGGGGAGGGGCTGGGCCAGTGTGCCTTGGGCTGGGCCGGTGTGGACAGTTACAGGGGACATGCGTGGAGCCACTGCTGTGTGGGCTGCGGCCTCCTGGCCACTGCGGGCCCAGCCCAGGAAACAGCCTCAGCCCGGGGCCCCCAGGGCTGGAGAGCACTAAGTCAGAGTGTGCGTGTCCTGCCTGCTGACCAAGGTCACCAGCTGCCCCCACCTGACCAGCCCGCTGCCCTGCTCGGCCCCCACCCGACCCTGCGGTCTCCCTGCCCCTCAGGGTCCTGGGCTCCTGACCATACAGCGCCTGAGAGAGCGTCTGTCCCTGCAGCAGAGACAGGGCAGCGCAAGCTAGATGCCCGGGGCCAGGGCGGCCTCAGTGCATGCAGGGGCCGGGCCTTGGGGCGGGTGACGCCCGCAGGGAGAGGAGAGACTGCGCCGGACTCTGTAGACATGAGGGACAGAGCCCCATTGGAGGCCGCTGCAGGCTGTGGGGCCGGCGTCTCTGAACAGGACTGGCCCTGCTCGGGGACGGCTCCGTGGAGGTCCAAGGTGCCTGCAGGTCGCCTGCACCAGAGGAAGGTCCACACATCCGGGAGTCCAGTGGCTCCCAGACAGATGTGGTCAAAGGGCAGCCGGCGACAGGGCCTTGGCCAGAGGTGACAGTCAGCACCTCTCACAGCTGGAGAAGGACGGGTTCCTGGCGCCCCCAACCCCAGAGAACACGCACTCGGCCTCCACAGGCTGGCTGGGCTCCGAGTCCCTACGGGAACTGGCTTCGCATTTCCTAGGCCGCATCTTCGTTGTGCAGAAAGGTAGAAGATAAACCCCAGAGCGCCGGGGGACAGGGTCCTGGCGCCTCAGCTTCCAGCTCCCAACCACCTGGCTTGGGGGTCCCATGCAACATGTGTGGGTGCACTGACTGTAGGCTAGGAAACTGGGGCGCAGGGACCGGTCATGGGCTGCTGCTGGTTCCTGGGGCCCACAAAATCACGAGTGGGAGACTCCCCCTTCTGGCCAGTCCCCTTGCCCGGAGATAAGCCAGCAGACCACCGTGCGCGCTAGAGCGCCGGTCAAAGGCAGCATCTGGCATGAATTAGGTGACATTTCCTTGGAGAAGCAGCCTCGAAAAGCAAATGGAAACCCCCGCGTCCGGGCGGCAGGACGGCCAGGCTGATGGAAATTCGCCCAGCCGGCCAAAGGGCCTTCTGGCAGTGATGCTGCAATGCAGAGATGTTCACGCCACGTGGGGAGAACAGGAGGAGGAAGAGACACAGCCGGCAAGTTCTCCCCTCACGGATGCAGCGTCCCTCCCTCGAGGGTGTTGGAGACCCTGGGGTACGACGGGGTGCGGCGGGGGGCTGCGCGTGTCTCCAGACATAGTCCCCTCGATCATGAGTGGGTCTGGGCTTTGGGAAAACACACATGTGGTCAACAGGGCCACCGAGAGGCCGTCAGAGACCAGAGGAAACGCCGGAGACAGGTGACTGACAAAAAGCGGGTTCTGGACGGGGCCCGGGAGCCCGGAGAGGACTCCTGGAAGCCAGAGAGGTGCCTGCGGCGCTTGGATGGAGCTGCAGGGGCGAAGCTGGAGAAATACGTCAGCAGGAGACCACACTCCTGAGGGGACCGTAACAAAACTAACAGACAAAACCAAGCCAAGGCCAAGCCCAGAAATCTGACTGCAGAAGTGAGGGTGGGGTGGGGGTGGGCGTGGGGGCGGGGCTGGTGGCCGTGGGGCTCACACACAACCGAATAGCTGCATCACACCGCGTCTCATCAAGTCTCATCTCTCAATAAAAATGTCTCACTGGTAAAAAGAAAAGCGTTGCGTTTGGTAGACAGCCCGGCGTGGGCCCACGGCCCGATGATGTGAGCCGCTGTTGACAGCCAGGGCGAGGGGCCTATCAAAGTCAGGGTTGTCCGGGCACCCCGCTACAGCGTAAGGCCGCTGCCCCAAGCCTTGAGCGCCCTGACCTTCGGCCCCTCGGGCAGGATTGCTCCGGCCTTGGAAGACAGGGACTTGGGCCCCATGGCCCCCGGCCATGGCATCTGGAAGTGGGGGCTGGGGTCACGGAGCCGGGCTGTGGGCAGGCACTCACCTGGACGGGTCGATCACTTTGTAGATGACCCCGCGTGCGGCTGTGGCGCTGGGCATGCCTGTCGACAGGAAGTACAGCTCCCCTGGGGTGAGACACAGGCAGGGGTGAGCGGCCCCGCCCCTGCCCCCTCCCCCGGGCTCTGAGTGTACCCCACTGAAGTAAGCCAGCCAGTAAGGGACCCCGGGTCTGGGTCACTGTCCGGTCCCCAGACCTGGAAACTAAGCCTGGGAAAGGTGTCCAGACAAGCCCAGAGGCTCTGCTCCAGGGCCGCCCAGGCCTGACCTCTGCTCTGCCCCCTTCCCGGATCCAGCTTCACACAGCACTCGGCATGGCCAGGGGCACTGCCCCCTGGCCCACCCCGGCCTTGGAGTGATCGCAGACACACACCGTCCCCCTGTGCCTTCCCAGAATGGTGGCATTCACAGGGCTCCAGGCTGGGCACTATTGCTGTCACTGCTTTGCCCCGGGAGTGCTTGAACCCAGCTCCCTCCACTGGCCACAGCACCTCTGGCAGGCCCAGAGAGGACGCTGGCCATGTGAGGGTCAGCCGCGCTGGGCCAGCCCCACCCCAGCCTCGGTGCCCCCAACGCTCAGGGTTGCTGAGCGCTGGCCACGGATGCTCTGGGGGAGGCGTGGATGCACCTCTCTCCTCATCTGCTTCCCGCTCCTGGGAAACTGTCAAAGGCCTCTGGAACCAGAAAGAGGCTCCCGCTCCTCTCACAGATGGAAAAAGCAGAGGCTCTGAGAAGGCAAGTGACCAACTCGCTCAGCTGGTGAGTGGCCACACCCGGTCTGCGCTCCAGCCCACCCACACCAGCAGGGGACCCTCGGTAGCTGGAGGCCCGACAGCAGCCAGGGCGACTCCGTGGGACCGCTCAGCCATGCTAATACCCTCGATCCTTGGAAGAGGGGGCAGAGAGCCCTCCCAGGGTGGGTGGGGGTGAATGGGGGTCCCCAAGGAGAGGTGAAGTCAGACAGTAAGCCAGGTGGGCACTGGAGGAAGACATGTCCCTGGAGCAGTCAGGGAGGGCTGTATAAGGGTGGGGGTGAGCCTGGAGACGCCTGGGGTGACGGGGCGGTCCAGCTATGGGGGGAGCTGAGGGCTGGGCAGGGCAGCACACTGGGCGGCCAGCTCCTAGCCCCTCCAGGAGCAACAGCCCCTCTTTGAGTGTGGGAGCGGGCATGGTGGTGATGCACCTGGAGGAGGAAGTGGGGTGCCCTGGCAATTGGTTCCCCTGGAGACCCATCGGCACAGCCACCAATATGCTGTCCTCCTGGACCTTCGCGTCCCTCCCTAGGCCTCTTTCTGGAAGGACTCGAGGCTCCCGCACACCCTGCTAACCTCAGCCTGGATGTCCTTCCCAGGGGCTTCCTTTGGCAAGTCAAGCTCAAGCTTAGGGCCCAGCTCTAGGGCCTGCAGGGCCAGGATGGGGCCAGTGACCCCTCCCATGACTGGGCAGGGTAACCAGCCTCAGCTTCCCTTCCTGCAGGAGTCGGACCAGGCAGGTGCCAAGCCTTGACCTAGATGCCGTAGTCCCCAGCCAGGCGCCAGCTCGGAGCCCCACCAGCCCGTGAGCTCTGCCGAGAGACACTGCCCTCTTAGACTCTCCGGCGTGGACTGTCCCTGGAGGACACCTGGCCAGCAGAGGTCCGAGTTCTGCAATCTACAAATGTCAGAAGAACAAGTGGAGCTGGGAACTGGGGGAGGTTTGTGTGCAGTGGTTCTGCCTTCTAGGGGCTGCCTGCTCGGGCGCAGCCTGCTGACCTGGGCTGGTCTGTTCCACAGGGGCCTGCTCTGGCTGCCTGTGATTTGGTGCCACTCAGAGGGCTGAGGCAAGACACTGGGAACCCTACCTCCAGGCCCTGCTTCGGTAAGGGGGGGTGGGGGAGGGCAGAGAGAAGCACCCCTCCTTCCAAAGCTTGTTAACCCCCTACTGAGGGAAATAAAAGGTTTTCAAGGGCTCTGTGGGCTTGAAGATGACTGTGGGGGCTGCGGCTGCCCCTTTGGAAATTTAGATTCTGATGGGTGTCGGTTCAACAAAGGTTCCCAGACTGGGGCCTGGGGTGCTGGGCTCTGGGCCCAGCAGGGCAAACCCCTCCAAAGGCCCCCTGGGTGGGCGTTGCCTAGCAACCCTGCCAAGCATCCAG
>NW_004567114.1:2866625-2870994 GCF_000260355.1 Condylura cristata
CCCCCACCCCCGCCCCCTGGGCGCTTTGCATTAAAGCACAAGAGCCTGAAGGCGCCCACTCACAGGCAAGAAGGTGGTGACCAGCCCACGTCTGGAGGACAATGCACCTTCCCTGGAGGCCAAAGTACACTGGCCACAAGGAGCCCAGGGCAGGAGCCTGGGGTATCCTGCTCACCCCACGTTACTGGGGCTTCCTGGTGCCCTGGTGCCTGCTCTCCACCCCGCCCTTCCCACCCCAGTCATCCTGCCCAAGGAGACCAGGGAGCCCAGGCCAGGGAGGATGGATGCCCAAGCAGCTCTCTGCGTGGAGCACCTCCCCCTCCCCTCACCCCCCAGCCCCTGGCTGGAAAGGATGGGGTGCTGGCCCCGGTCTGGGCGCCAGAGTGGCAGGCTTGGGCTGCTCACCGGCCTCATCTTCCCCGAAGGAGATGATGTGCGGATGGTAGTTGTTGATCAGGCCGGGGAATGCACACGTCTGGCCACGGCCCATGCAGATCTCACTGTACCGCCACTGGCCTGTCTCCGGGTCCTCTCGGAGGGACATCAGACGCCTGCAGAGGAGGATGAGTTGTAGGGCCCTGCCTGGCACAGTAGCCAGGGAAGCCCACCTGCCACTTCACCCTCCCGGCCAACCAGTCGGCCACTCCATTCTCCGGGCCACCCGCACCAGACAGAGCAGGCCAGTGCAGGAGCATGCAGGGTCGAGCGTGCAAAAGGCAGTCAGTATTCCAGCCCAGAGCAGCGGGCAAGCGTGAGCCGTGCACCGCAGGGGGTGCAGCAGGAAGCGGGGGTCCGTGCCCCTGCACTGGCGCCTAGTGTGCAGCGGGGACGCCCAGAGCCGGGGCAGAGGCAGGAATCAGCAGAGCAGAGAGAAGAGCGGCAGGCGGGCTGCAGCCAGATTGTCCACCACACGGAGCCTCAGCAGCACCGGATGCAGGCGCCTCAGACCCCAGAGGGCACCCCTAGAATGAGGGCTGTGGGACTGTCTTGGCACACGAGCCCTTGGGCCACTTACCCGCTCATGAAATCCCCAAAAATGTAGAGGCCATTCAAATTGGGGTACTCGCAGCCCCGGTACACGTAGCCCCCTGTGACGGACTTTCCCAGCTTGTGCGGGTAGGCGAAAATAGGCAGCACGTCATCTGCAGGGGGACAAGTCGGGGTGAGCCTGCAGCGGCAGTTCAGTTGCTGGGACCAGCCCTTCCCCGGAAGCTTCCTGGGTGGCCGTGAAAACTGGAAGCCAGGGGCTGGAGGGGGGCCAGGAGGAGGAAGCGGCTCGCAGCCTTCAGACTGGGGCCAGTGGGAAGAGGGCGGCGCTCCCAGGGACCGGGGGGGCCAGGAGGTCCAGGAGGGAGACAGAGCCGGGATCAGGGGTCCCCACGGGGCTGACACACAGCCTCCGGGCGCTGCAGAGCAAGCCCGGGGCGCAGCGAGCGAGCGGCCGCCGCGGTCACCTAGGGAGGCGTTGGCGCACAGCTTGCGGTCATAGCACTCGAAGCCCTCCCGGGCGCGCCAGCCGTAGTTGCGGCCGCGCTCCACCAAGTCCACCTCCTCGAACTTGTTCTGGCCCACATCGCCACAGAAGAGGCGGCCGCGGCCCGCGCCGGAAGCGGGGTCCCCGCGGTCGAAGGAGCAGCGCCACATGTTGCGCACGCCCAGGGCGTAGACCTCCGGCCGCGCGGCGCGCTCGCCCACGAAGGGGTTGTCGGGCGGGATGCGGTAGGGCGGGCCGCGCTCGTTGCCGGTCACGTCCAGGCGCAGCACCTTGCCCAGCAGCGCCGACCTGCGGGGTGAGGACGCCGGCTGGGGACACGGGCTGCGGCAGGCGCGGGACCCGCCGCCCACGCGTGAGCCAGGTGCGGGGCGAGGCCTGGCTCGGGGCTGGGCCCCTGGGATCTGCCCCTCTCTCAGCTACTTCCCAGCCCGCACCCTCGTTCCTCCGTATGGGCACCGGACTGGGGCCCCGCCCTGGGCAAGCAGAGGAGCTCAGCCTCTAGCGCCTCACTTTCATCCTCACAGCCTGATACCGTCCTTGGGCACTGGTGCGACCCCCGCCTACGGATGGGCAGCTGAGCTTGAGCAGTAACTACATGCTGGGTGCCCATTGGGACTGTAAGTTTGGGCTGGCAGGGTCAGGTCCAGGGAGCCGGCCAGGGACAAACCCTGCAGGAAGTCGCACCTCTGACCCACCCAGCCCTGAGCTCTCCGCTGTGGCGCTGGGGACCCCTCCTTCCCGCCTGCTTCGGGGCCTGCAGATGTCTTGTAGCTAGGGTTCTCTGCCAGCATCCTCACAGCGCCGCTGGGCAAAGCCAATGTGCCACTGAGTCCCGGTCAGGCCAGGAGAAGAGGGGGGTGGACCCAGAAGACCCGGACAGGGAGGGGGCCGGTGGCCTTGCTTCTCTCTCCCACATGGGGGAACCACGTCATATCAGGCAAAGGCCAGGCCTCAGTGGCCACTCAGGCCACCCTGCATTCCACACTCACCACCTCTGCTTTCAAGAGGAGGCCACCTGGGCAGAGGCCACCTGCCCACACACTGGCGACATTCACACCAGGGCCCCTGGAGCAAGACCCAGGATGTACCCTGCAGAGCCACACAGAACGGGGTGTGGCCCCAGCTTCCATAAGCCACCGGGGAGCGGCTTTGGGGTCTCATGCATCACGTGGCAGAAGTGGCACTCCTGGGGAACCCCACATGGGCCCGAGGCACACGCCTTGATCCGGTCGCACGGTTGTGCCGGGGTAGCCTGGTCTGCTCTGCACCCCCGATGTGCCATGTACCCCTCACTCCCAGCGGCAGCACCCCAACTCTTCCCTCATCATTGGAGACCGGCCGCGGTGTCCTCGCTAGCTGTGACAAGACCCGCCCTGCCTGACGCTGCCCGCCCCCTTGGCCCGAGCCAGAGCCCACCCGCGCACGTCACAGGGCAAAGCTCATCCCCGCAAAATAATGTTTTAAGTTCCGTCCAATTACCCACAAATCCTTAATTTCTATTTTCTCAGCTCCATCTCCAAACACATCCCGAACGGGGCGGCGAGGATCCCCGCGCGTCACCCATGAACAGAGTCCCGAGCCGGGGACGCTGTAATCACTGTAATCAACATCGCTGTCGCTATTTTTACTTTCCAGGCCGAGGGCGCTTTTGTCATTTCTCCTAAGAGGCTGGAGGAGGCTGCCTGTGATGGCTGAGGGGCCTGTCCACACTGGCGTGGCCTGTGGGTGTGTGTGTACGCACGGGGTGGGTGGAATACGGGCAGGCGTCCGCTCAGGCCAGCCAGTGAGGAACCAGGAGGTTTCCATTTCTGGGGGACGCTGGGGGCAGAGGGCCCAGTGGTTCGTGTGTACCTGCTCCAGCCAGCTCACCCTCACCAGTGGCTCTGGAAAGCTCCCTTTCCTTCCTGCCACTCCTATGGGGCTGGGCGGACTTCCTTTAAAGTCCCAGGGGTGAGGGGGGTCGTTCCCAGGGGCCCAGGACAGGTGGGCTCTGTGCCTGGGCCTGGCCGAGCAGGGAGCCCTTCCTCCTCACGATCACGCGCCCCATGGAACTGTTCTTAGTCCCACTAACTGACCAGAGGCAGGGGCTTGTGGGGGCCCAGCTAGAGGCTGTGGGCTGAGCAGGGGCCCAGAGCGCTCTCTGCTGCCTGACCTCCGTGGCAAGGGAGTTACCGCCCCCTCGACATGAGTGTGCAGACCCACCCAGCAGCCAACCCAAGCAGAACATACTTGTTTTGGGCATTTCCAAACGTTCCAAAGGGGTCTCCAGCCATCCCGCCGTCCCCCGTAAAGATGTAGAGGTACCCATCATTCCCGAAGAGCAACTGACCCCCATTGTGGTTTGAGGCTGGTTCTTCAATCTCCAGGATTATCCTAAAAGAAGAAAAGCAACAGCCCCCCCCCCCAAAAAAAAAACCCAACTCAGCCAAAACCACAAAACCAGACCACCACAATAAAATCACCTCTGTCTTGGATGACATTTCAGTCCTTTCCAGCAGTGAAATTTTATGAGGATCTGGTAGGCTGGGCAGGGATGATTCATACTATTCGGCCCATGAGGAACTGGAGGCTCAGAGAGGTCGAGTAACTTGCCCAAGGTCACACAGCTCGTAGACAGCAGAGCCGGGACCAGAAGCCTGACGTCCTCATTCTGAAGTCCTACACAGACAAAAGCATCCCTCTGCTAGCGTCTAGCGCCTCACTTTCATCCTCACAGCCTGATACCGTCCTTGGGCACTGGTGCGACCCCCGACTACGGATGGGCAGCTGAGCTTGAGCGGTACCTACATGCTGGGTGCCCATTGGGACTGTAAGTTTGGGCTGGCAGGGTCAGGTCCAGGGAGCCGGCCAGGGACAAACCCTGCAGGAAGTCGC
>NW_004567114.1:2871113-2877167 GCF_000260355.1 Condylura cristata
GGCTTGGCCTGGGTGGCAGAGGAGGGGGAGAAGGGAGGGAGGGGAGGACGAGGAGGGGAGTGGCCTGGCTAAGGCTTGCTGATGAAGAGTGAGCGCAAGAGGGGGAAGCATTTCCTTGGCTTCTGGTGCCGCCAGAGCGGGTGCTGGAGCTGGCGATGGAGACTGACGGGGGGCCTCTGCCCAGCATGGCAGGAGCGGGGAGTCACACAAAACAACACCTCACTTTGTCCATCTGGCTTTTGGCAGTCCCCTTCTCCTGCCTTCATGACACCCAGATGCCTGCCCCGCCAGCGCCCTGCATTTCCCTCCGGGATTGGTCACTGACGCCATCCCTTAGCCATGCAAAGAAGAAGAAAAGTTCAAGTTTAAATTCAGGACTCGGGGACTTTGGAGCGAGATCAGAAGCCTTGCCCCCAGGAACCAGCACACAGGACTCGAGGAGCGCGGTGAGAGATGAGGCTCCTGCTGAACCCACACTGATGACCCTCACGCCAGGCAGGCTCAAGTCTGTTTTCCAAACAGTTGGGGCATAAGTAGTATATGGAAAGCAGAAAACAAAGGAACTAAGGCCCGGAGGTAGGGGGTGGAGAAATCTGCTGGGGGTGCCATTTGATGGGGAGCATTTGCCTGGGGCAGAGGGGTGGAAGGTGGGGCCTGAAGGGGCGTGGGGCTTGAGACCAGCAGGGCCCCAGCTGAGGCGGCAGCTGTGCGACCCCGCACGTCACTTCACCTGTCTAGCCTCCTCTCTGAGCTCTAAAGAAGGGGAGGTCACACTGCTCACTGGCCTCACCATGACCAGAAGGAATGAACCGTGTGAGGTGACTGACCAGGAGTCGGGCATGACTCTGCCCGACTGTTGGCGATTTTCCTGCCCTGATCCCAGACACAGGTTCAGCCCCTCACCTGGTGCAATATTCTAAATGGTAGCAACTGCCACACTAGGTGTAAGGGTGGGTGCTGCTGTGTATCTGTGCTCACCAGTATGGGTGCAGGCCAGTGCACACGGGTGCTTGCTGGTGCACACAGGTGCAGGCCAGTGCACATGGGTGCATGCAGGTGCATATGGCTGCATGCTGGTGCTTATGGGTGCAGGCCACTGCACATGGGTGCATGCAGGTGTATATGGGTGCATGCAGGTGCTTATGGGTGCAGGCTGGTGCATATAGGTGCAGGCCACTGCACATGGGTGCATGCCAGAGGGTTTCAGCCCTACCCCCTATCAGCAGGGCTCCCGGGGAAACCACCTCTCAGAGCTGTGGTCCACAGTGTTTATGTCGTCCTCAGAGACCTTGAACTCGCTGATGCGGATCCACTCGCTGAAGCCCACCCCCACCGAGTAGTAGACATAGAGCTTGCCATTGTGCCGGAAGCTGGGGTGGAAGGCCAGGCCCAGGAAGCCCCGCTCGTCGCCTTCCCAGGGGGAGGTGAGCACGGCCTGGCTGATGTTCAGGAAGGGCTTCTCCAGCCGCGAGCGGTCAGGCAGGTAGGCCCACACCAGTCCCACCTGCTCGGCCACGAAGAAGCGGTGGGTGCCGTCATAGGCATGCACCATGGCCACCGGGTTGCGCAGCCCGTTGGCCACCTCCTCCAGGCACAGCTGCAGGCAGCCCTTGGCGTCGGCCACCACGCGGCCGAGGTTGGAGTTGAGGTTCTGGTTGACCAGCAGGTGCGGGAAGCAGTAGTCCACGTCGTCCAGCGACAGGTAGCGGCAGAGCTTGGCCCGGTGGCCCTCCAGGGCCTGGAGCTCAGGGTCAGGGGACAGGTGTCGGAACAGGCCCCGACACGTCTGCCACATGTCCAGGCAGTAGTCCTGGCAGAGCCCGGGCACCGTGCGCAGCGGCGTGGCGGGGTCTTCCGCGTCGTACAGGTGGGCTGCGTAAGGGGAGCACTCCTGCAGAGACAGGGGTCAGGGCCTTGGGGTGCCTCGCCAGTCATGTGCCGCGGCCCCCACTCACCGCCGGTCCCAACGTGGAGGCGGCCGTCGGCCACCACCACAGGCCCAAGGAGGCGGCAGCCCTTGGCTGGCGTCTGTCTGCCTCCTCCTCTTCCTCTCACCCGCCAGAACGGCCCGCCCCGCCGAGGACAGCAGCTCCCAAGCCTAAGGGCCGCACTCACCTGCGTCCTGTGAAGCTGCTTCCTCGGCCGCGTGACCCACCCTGTGAATGTTGAGGTCCGAGGTCCCCTGGGGAAGCGCGGGGGCAGACCACAAGCCCCACATGCCTCCCACAAGAGGGGGCCCTTCTCCCCTCCCGGGGAACTCCAGGGGCTGCGGCTGTGGCTGGTAGCCCCAGATCCCGGGAAGGGCCAGGTGGTCTCCCCACTGTACCCTCTTGCTGCTTTGTTCCTGAATAAACCCCCTTTCAGTTAGAACTGATTGCTTTGTTCTGGGTCACTGTACTTAGAGCCCCACTCCAGGGACACCTCCTCGGAGAAGCCTTCCCTGACCGCCCCATGCCCATTTCCTTCTGACCTCTGACCTGGCTTATAAAATAAAAGCAGGGCCCCTCCCTGGTGGCACATGAGTTAGGACGCAGCACTGCACAGAGCCGCAGCCCTTTCAGTGCGAGTTCGATCCCCGCCAGGGAGTGACCCACATGGCGCAGCAGACCGCTCCTGGCCCGCCCGCTGCTCCCCTCAGCAGTGTGCTTCGTCTGTCGGCCTGTTCTGCTCCCTGCTCTGTCTCTGGTGAATCCTCTCGCTGTCCTTGCACCTCTGGCCTGTACCCCAGTTCTGTGTGCATAACTAAATAAATCTTGAAAAAATAAAAGCAGAAAATGGAACATTCCCTAATACCGTAACAAAAACGAACCCGTTTCATGTCTGCTGTCCATGTCACAACATGGAGCCCTTGGGGGCAGGAATTCTGCCTGTCTCGGGCACGGCCCGCCCAGAGCCTCCCACGCTGGTCCAGAGCAGGCCCGCAGCCAGCCTAGGGGAGAGTGTGAGTCCCTGCTCCCAGCCCTTACTGGTGAGCCAGGGCCCCCTTCACTACCCAGCTCGCCTTTACAGGCCCCCAGAGCACCGCAGATGGGGAGCCCGAGCTGCAGGCCTCATGTGAGGAGACTGGGTTGGTGTCCCTGCTGTCCCGGCCCGGGGCGGGCTGGAGGGCAGACGGGCCCAGAAGGCCTGGGGGCGAGTGGCTCAAAACCCTGGGGAGCCGGCTGTGGCTCAAAACCCTGGGGAGCCGGCTGTGTCTCATGCCCGGTGCCCAGTGGCCGGGAGCAGAGAGCCCACTCACTCCACTGCCCTGGTACTGCTGGTGCCCATGACTCACGTCCTGACTCCAGCAGCTTCTGGGCCCACCACGATCTTCAGGAAGCACAAGTCTTCGCACACAGTGTTCCCGGGCAGGGCGTTCCCGCCTCATCCTGTCCACGTCTGGCCAACTCCTATCCATGACTCAAGGCCCGGCTGGGAATCGCCTCCACTTCCCCATCTCCCGGGGTGCGGACGGCCCTGGCCTTCGCAGACACTTCCACCACCTCCTGTTCATTTCACAACAGTCACCGAACTGTAACTCTGCGGTTTAGGGGGGAGTTCTCTACACCTCCTGTTCCCTCACCATTGCCAGAAAGGGCGCAGCTGGCCTGCTTGGTGGGGACATGGCTGTGTACCCCCAGGCTGGGGGTCCTCCCAGGCTTGGGCCTCTGGACCCAGCACACCATGAAACTTCAAGGCAGGCAAGATGGCTTGGAGCCAGAGCACTGGGGACCCGGCAATATCCCTACCCCGGGGCCCTGTCCTCATCTGTCAAGGGAAACTCCAACTTCACACAGCTGCTGGGAGGAAACAGAGACGATGCACCTAATTGTCCGGTTAATGCTCAAATCATATGTGCTCTTGAGGGGAGACATTCCCTCTTCCAGGAAGCCTTCCCTGATTTTTACAGGCAGATTATGGTCTTTCTTCCCATGATCCCACAGTGTTCAACCATCTTTGGAAAGATTTTTGCACATTCTGGTAAATACCTGTGTGTCCAGCTCCTAAAATGAGCAAGAGGACCTACGTGGCAGGGCCTGTGACATGCCAACTTGCGCTGGGCCCAGCACCTGGCCGGGGCCCTGTCCTAACAGGGACCGGGGAGGCAGCTGCCCCATGCGGGAGCCTGCAGTGTGTGCACAGATACTGTCCACAGGTGCCAGTAACGGAAGCGGCCTTGGCCACACGGAAAGTCCTTCCTGTGGGCCAGCTCCACTGACCAGCTGGGCTCTAGGATGCCCTGGGTCCCCAGCGTTTCTCCTTAGCTGGACAATGGCAAACCCCAGGGGAGAGTGGAAGGGGCCAGGAGGGACAACTGGCTTCCAGCTGCGGGCACCCTGGCATCTGGAGGAGTTGCAGGTGCCAGCCGGCGCAGGCTCTGGAAGGGACAGTGTGGAGGGCATGTTCTCCCTGCCTCTGGCATCTGTGAGCGCTGAACAGTGGCATTGGCTGAAACCTGTAAATAAAACCCCTTGGCCACCTCCCCGGTGGAAATCCGGAGGTGCTGAATCTGGACACTGCTTGGGTTTGCGGAGTCCTCCTCCGTCCAGTGGTCATGCCCTCCCCCCCCCCCCCAGGGAAGCCGTGACCCAGCCTCAGCTGCCGCTCCAAGCTCACTCCAGACATGAGGTCACCCCTGACGCCAGAATAAGGGGCTGGGCACTCCATGGCCAGTGGCTCAGGAACAGGCCCTCCTGGGGAGGTTCCCAAGGAAAGAGGGGACCCTTCCCTTCCTCGCCCCCCACTGGTCCCCCATCTCCAACCCCCCACCGAGCCTGGCACCTAGTAAGCGCTCAGTAAACAAATGCGGAGTGGAGTGGACACGTGGCCCGCTTGGGACTGGGGAGGGCGAGCACAAGCCCGCGTCCAGAGCAGCCCCCAGCTGGTGGGGGCCACGCCTGGCCAGGCCATCTGGCACAGCACCAGCTCTGCACAGTCGTGGCGGGCCAGCACGACTGCACTGTGCTCCCAGGACCCTTCCTCCGACCGCAGCCCCGCTTCCTTTCCATCTGGGTGGTCTGTTCACTGGGCAAGTGTGGTCCAGTGCCCACCACGGCCACCACAGGGCCTGACCCCCCAGACAAGTCGCTGCCACACTGGCCTTCTCTGCACTGGCCTCTGCCAGCCCCCCTTCCCCACACTCCCTTCTAGGACTGTGCCACTGGGTGCCACGGAGGCACTAGAGAAATCCGGCCAGAATCGTCCACTGAGTCCCTCGCACGTGGTTTTGTCTGCGTGGTAACCCTGGGGGTGTCTAAAGTTGCCCCCTGGTCACTGCACGTGACCAGGAAGTGCAGCGTCAAATCCCCATAGACTGGCTGGCTCCAGGCAGCCGCTGGGCCCTCACAGCCCAGGCCCTGCTGGGTGAGGCCAGGGCACTGCGCTCAGAACGCCCCTTACTGCCCAGGGGCCGGACCAGGGCCAGCCTGAGAAGCTGGCTTCTGCCCCCAGAGGACAGATGGAGGCACAAAGGTGTCACCAAAGGGCTGTCGCTGGACATCCCTGTCCCTGGCCTCAAAGGGTGAGGATGGCTTAGCCCTGTGGGGGTGCCATCCCAGGCAGAGGGCACAGCTCAGAGAGGTGGGGGCTGCAGAACCTCCTCCCCTAGGGTCCGAGTGCCCTTGCTTGGCAGGGTGCTGAGGTCCCCCAGTACCCTGGACCACCCAAGCACAGTGTTGCCAGGCAGGTGGTGCAGCTCCCCCTACACCCCCCTCCTCAGGAGAGCCCTGAGCCTACAAACCCAGCCCTGACAGCCCTGAGGATCAGTCCAGGAGGTGCCGGCTGGCAGAAGAACCCTGGGCTATGCCAAGGTGTGATACCATCTGTCCCTCCTCTTCCTTCAGGAGGGGAAACTGAGGCCAGAGAAGGCCTAGGCACAAAGCCAACGCAGGCAAAGCGGGCGCCCCAGGTGCCAAGAACGGGCGGGTGCCCAATCCCTCCGGCAGGGACGCAGGGGTCCAGAGCCCCCGTCCACTCACGAGCCTCACGAGCCTCGCCCCAGCGGGAGTGGCCTCCCCGCTCGGCCCGCGGTGTGGGTGTCTGTGTGGAGCCCCGCGCCGCCCTCCCGCCGCCCGC
>NW_004567114.1:2877740-2885724 GCF_000260355.1 Condylura cristata
GGTCCTCTGGGCCCCAGCCTTTGCTCCTCGGAGCTGGGCGCCTGTCCACGATGTTTCAGCCTGGGACCTGCCTTCCTCCGCAGAATCCCAATGAGACCTGGCCCCTGGGTTCCAGTGCGCCTGCCTCTGGGCCAGGGGAGGAATGCGATGTGACTGAGAATGCTGGGGGAGGGGTCTCGGGAGAGTGAACGAAGGCCATGGGGGGCACAGGGAGAAGTGAAACCTGGAGAGTGGGTTGGGGCAGTCGCCAGCTGCCACTGCCAGTGTCCACCCTTGGCCACCACCCAGTCTTCCCTTCCCCTCCTGGGCCAGCAGACTCCCCGAAGCTGGAATGCCTCGCCTGCTCCCTTCTGCACTCCTGCAGGTCTCCTGGAGGGGGGAAGGGGAGTGGTCAGCAGCTCCCAGCTTGTAGCCACCGCCCCAGCTGCTGCCCTGTGTCACTCACCTGGGTGACAGGTCCCATTGTACAGAATAGGGTCACGGGCTAGGGAGGATGGGGGGCTTGGCCAGGCCCACCTGCAGGTGTCTCCTGTACCCAGGTATCTCCCCTCGCACTCTGACAGGCAAGGAGCTTGGAAGCCCGCACCCCATCTGCCCTTAAGAAAAAAGGCGAACAGACCGAAGAGCATCAGCTTTGCTTAGACCCAGGAGAGAAGCGGGCCAACCCCACCCGCCAGACCGCACGCCTGGGGCCAGGGGTGGACTCGCTGGCCGCTGCAGGTGCGTGGATGTGGTCCCGCTGGTTACCTGCTGCAGCAAGTGAGAATGAGCTCCATCCTAAGAAGCGAGGTGGGGTGGGGTCTAAGACAGGAAGGCATCCTCTGAACTTACCTGCAGAAGCCCTCCAGGCCCCTCTTGGCTCTCACAGGGGAGGGGTTGGAGAGGGGGCTGTCACCCTTAGGCTCTCCATTACAAAGGCTGACTGGGTGGGGGAGACTGCCTGGGCCTCACCCACCCTGGAGGAGCCCTCCCTGACTCCCACCCCTTCAGGGGACAAAGCCAGGAAGCATAGTGCGCCTAGGGATGAGGTTCGAACATTTTGCTCCCCAGGAAGCCTGAGCTGTAACAGTGGCTGGAGGAGCCAGACACCAGCCGCCAAGGAGCAGTTCCCAGGGGATGAGTGCCACGGACAGCAGAGAGGCGAGCAGGTGTGGGCACTTGGGGCCACTCTCTCCTACTGCTGCAGCGGGTATGAACTAGGGAACCCTCCCTCCGCCCTGTCCAGATTAGCACGTGGCCTCACACCCGTCTGTTACCCAGGACGTCATGTCTGGCTGTCAAGGGGAAAAAAAGCAAGGCATGATTAATAATAAGACCCAATCTGGAGAGAAAAGCAACCAAGCCGGAAGCATAAGACACAGAATTTGGAATGATCAGACCTGGACTATGATCGCCAGCTGAGGGGCAAACTTGAAGAAAAACAACGTTAATGAGAGTAAAGATCACTGTAACTTATGTAGGATGACTTGGGTGAGCTCCAGTATGGTGCACGCCTGCCAGGAGCCCGAAAGCATCGGAGCCAGGTGAATAGGAGCTCCTCAAGCTAATGCAGAAAGGGGGAGAAGCAAATAGAATAGCGCACCCAGGGGCCCCGGCACAAATTCACAAGGTGTAATGTGCACAATTGGAAGGCCAGGAAGAAAAAGAATGTAGCAGAAGAAATATTTGAAGTTGTAATGGCTGAGAACTTTCTAATCCATGCCAAATGCCAAACAATAGATCAGAATCTAAGAAAATGTAAAGCAGGATACTTCAGTCTCTAAGTAGGTCTTATCCAAACTGCAGAAAAACAAAGACGAGGAGAACACCATGAAAGAAGCCAGAGGAGAAAAGACCCTCGCTGGGGAGAAACACAGAAACACGGGGAAAAGGACAGTGGACTTTCCCTAGAAAAATGCAAGCAAGAACACGGGAAAGCGAGATAGTTAAGGGGTGACAGGAAAAAAAAAAAAACTCCTCCTAGAAGTCTATATTTGGCAAAATTATCCTTCGAGGGTGTAGGAGAAAGAAACTTTCTCAGGAAGACAAAAACGGAGGGAATTCATTACCGGCAGCCTGCCCTACAGAAATTCTTTAGGGAGAAGAAAATGATATCGTTGCTTTTTATGGCAAAATAATAATAAAGCGATCATGGCGGAGTCGGGCTGGTGTCTGCCACGTTGCTGTGCTCGTGGATTATGCGTGTGCAGGGTGGTCGCGCCCAGGGAGGAGGGGGCAAGGAGGGGCGCAGCCCTGTCAAAGCCCCTGTGCTACATGGAAGATGTAAGTGATGTTGGAAAGTGAACTTAAATTAGCTAAAAGAAACTGTATATTTTCCCTCTACTCTGCTCAGATTTTCCTGTTCATCTAAAACTGTTCTCAAAGAGTCTATTAATAAAGACTTGCAGCATATGCGAAATGTATATTGCACACTCTGGAGCAATCACCGAAACAATTTAAAAGATGCTATTGACACACTTCAGCAAGAGATGAAATGCAAGCGTAATAATAAAGGCTGCCAGAAGCCAGAGGAAGCAGGAAAAGGAGGGTGGCGCAGAGAACACGCAGAATCCACAGAGAGCAGTCAGACACGTGGCAGACACCAGCCCAGCTCTGTCACGATCGCTCTATTATTTTTCTCATAATAGCATTCCCTGGGAATGATTGAAACGCATCAGTGAAGAGACAAAGAATGTCAGAGTGGATAGAAACAAGGCCTCATCCAGGTTGTCTGCAGGAGAGCCACTTTAGCTGGAAAGACTTCAGGAGATGAACTAAAGCAGTGAGAAAGACAAATACCGTTAGTCACATCTGGGGCGACATTAACGTGGGACGAGCAAACAAGTAAAGGCCAGAATCAGGACCTCTGAGCCCTCATAGACAGTCGGGGCCAGGGTCCTGGCTGCTGATTCTGCTACAGGCTGGGCATTCTGTTACGTGTATGAACAAGTAAGTACATGAATGAAGAAAGGATGAGTGAGTGAGTGGACACATGTCCAGCCTTTGCTGTTTCCAGCAGCCCTGAGCTCCCACCATAGCCAGTGGCTGTGGGCTGGACGGCCTGGACAACTCAGTTAGGGGAGTGGGGGGCACACAGTGGGGCCATCACTGAGGTTGACAGAAATGGGCATGGGAGCCAGCCCTCTGACCCAGGAAGCCTCGGGAGTTTCCGCTCCAAATACTAGACTGTGCTGTCAGCCACGATCCAAGACCCATGCAACTGCCTTGGAGCCTGGCCGACTGGAAGCCCCCAGGACCCAGGCAGGGTACCCCGCCAGCCCCGGCTTCAGCGTCCCACCTGCTGAGTGAGGGCGGAATAGAGGTGAGGCCAGACCCTGCTGGCTGCCCGGGGCCCAGCCACTGGGCCTGAGGGGTGCCTGAGGGTCCGGGCACATCACCCGTGCTTCTGGGAGACCTGTGGGCCTGGCTGGCTGCCAGAACAGGGACACCGGGCCAGCAGAACACCCAGAGCTGCTCCTGGCCAGACCAGACCAGTGTGGGCGGTGGCAGTCACTATCAGCTCCTGCATCAGACGCCTGCTAATGACATGGTGGGCCATTCGGTGGCTCCTCCCCAGAGCCCCGGGCAGCCTGCTCGCTCCCCAGGCCTGCCCGCCCTGCCCTCCTCCCTGGGGCTCAGGCGCCTCAGGCTGCCCTGCCACAGCAGCAAAATGTCCTGAGTCTTCTGTGAGCGCTGGGGAGTGAGGCGGTCACTGCTCCATCCCTGTAGCCTGACCACCAGTAGGATGTAGGTCCTGGCTGGGCAAGGGACTGGGGTCAGCTGAGGCCGCAGACCAGAGCCCAGAGCTTTGGCGAATGCCTCACACCCACAGAAAAGTGCAGAGAGGGAAGAACTCCCAGCACACAGCCCGTCTTCCCTAAGCAAGCACGCTGCTGCTTCAGCTGCAGGTGTCTTAAATTTTCTTTAAAACACAAGGAATTCAGGGCTCCCCCGGTGGCGCAAGGGGTTGAGACTCAGCACTGTGCAGCTATCTGCAGCCACTGCAGCAGAGTTTGATCCTCGGCCAGGGAAGGACCCACAGGGCGCAGCAGGTCAACTGTTCTGTCCCCACTCTGGCTCTGGTGAGTCCTCTAACCCCGGCACCCCAGTTCTTGTATGCATAAATAAGCCTTAAAAAACAAAACAAGGAATTCAGCCACAGTGTGAGAGGTGACAGGCACTAGTAAGCAAGAAGGCTGGGGCCGAAACCTGGCCGTGAGACTCACCGGCGAGCTGGCGTAGGCAGGCCACGTAACCTCTCGGCACCTCGGCTTACTCACCCTTTAAGTGGGTGATAGTGAGGCTGTCGGAAGAGCGCCCAGCACCAGGTATGTGCTTGATAAACAGGAGTGGTCCCAGGCTGTGGGCACCCACGCCCAGTGCCTCACATCGGCTGCGGAAAGTTCTGGAAACGGGCCTGTGCCAAACACCTCCTGGCCAGGGCTAACGTTGCCTCCGTGTCTCTCGGGGTGCTTCTCCCGTGGGCTGCCTTCCTCTCGGGGCTCAGGCTCAAGAGCCACCACGAGGCTGCGCTCTCTGCCTGGGCTGGGTAGGCTGAATGAGTGGAAAATCAGGCTTTTCCCACCCTCCCACTGCCAGTGTGGATGCCCGGCGCTGAGAGGTGTGGGTAGGGCATGGGCACCTTTGATGATGGATACCTGAGCCCAGAGAGCGTTGGGTGGGGGTGGCGTGCAGATGCCAGGGATAAAATGGCAGTGTCACCCCAGCCCTGAATGACCACAGGTGACACGAGGTTGAGAACGCCAGAGGCCACAGGAGCACAGAGGCTCGGGGGCAGCTCAGGAGCCTTCTCCAGCCCCCGCCCGGCCACGCCTGCCTCCTTCCCTGCCAGGCCCTGCCTGTGCGCCTGGTTCCCTGCAAAACCCATGGAGGACTCCGGATCCTCATCAGCCCTCTGCCCATCCGCAGTGACCTCCCTGGGCCTGCTGGCACCAGCGGCCCAGAGAACGTCCCTCGGGCAGGCGAGCCGCCCTGCAGACCCGCCTGCTTGCCGCCTGCTGGTCTGTCTCCAAGCGTTTAAGATGTTAAACTGGGCCCCTCCGTGATGGCACATCGGGTTAGACTCAGCACTGCAAGCTGGCTGCAGCCACGTCAGTGCGAGTGCTATCCCCGCCCTGGAGGTGTCCACCTGGCGCAGCAGACCTCTCCTGACCCGCCCGCTGCCCCCCTCAGCAGTGGACTTCATCAGTCGGCCTGTTCTGTTCCCCGCTCTGTCTCTGGTAAAGCCTCTCACCGCCCCTGCACCTCTGGCCTGTACCCCAGTTCTGTATGAATGAAAGAAAGAAAGAAAGAATGAATGAATGAATGAATGAATGAATGAATGAAATATTAGAGAAGGGCAGACAGGCGACAGCGGCAGGCTCTGTGGCAGGCCTGAGGAGGGGCTGGGGCTCTGTCGTGGCCCCTGGGATGACCTCAGGGGGAGGGAGCTGGAGGGCACCAGGTCCAACCCTCGGGCACTGGAACAGGCGGTCATTTCCCCCACCCCCACCTGCAGGTCTCCACGGGCAAGCCCGCTGGTCTTTGCACCCCGCGGTCTCCCCCCGCTGCCTGCACCAGTGGCCCACATCGCCAGCGCTTCCCCACCAGGTACAGATGGAGAAACTGAGGCACAGTTCGCTGATGATAAGGAATCTGAATGGGTCAGAAATGGAGGGGTCAGGGTTTGAATCCCGGGTCCACAGTGGGAGGGTCACCTCCCTGAGACCGTGGTGGCGTGGGCGTGGGTGGGGCCAGCAGCCGCAGCCTCAAACGGGGGCTCCTGACTGCCCCCCAGCCTCCTTCCTCCCGTGCCACCAGCATGTGGTCTGGGCCGCCCTCCTACATCCCACACATACTCCGGGCTGAGCCACAGCGATGCCTGAGTGGTCCGGAGCCCACTGACCTGTGAGCACACAGTGGCCAGCCCAGCTGCCTTCAAACCCCCTCCTGGGACCAGGCACCCCGGCCACTCCCCAGGGCCCAGGCCCCATTGGGGCGCCTCAGCCACAGGCCTGGGCGTGGGCCTGAAGAGCAGCAGGAGCCAGCAGCCTCATCACACCAGTGGTGGCCAGAGCCTTGCCTGGGGGCTCTGGGGAGGGGGGAGTACAGAACAGACCCAGACCCTGGACAGCTGGGCTTGCTGGGTCAAGAAAATAACAAGCTTTTAATCTGAGGGGCCCAAGAACCCCAAGAAGGCCACGAGTGCCAGGACTCCATCAGTCGGCACAGCCTGCACAAGCCTTCAGCCTCAGGGCCCCGTTCTGTGGGTGCCATGGCTCCTGGGAGTGCTTCCTGCGGCGCCGAACCCCACTCCCCCCTACCCGGTCCCCCAGCCCATGCCTTCTCTGTGGGGAGGGCGTCTCCCCAGGCTGGGCTGGGACTGTGGGGCAAAGCGCCCTCTTCAGGCCCAGGTTCCTCCTCCAGGACAGCCTGGCTGGGGCAGTGGGCCTGCCGGGTCCAGGGCTGGCCAGAGCAGGGGTGGGGCTGGGAGCAGACATGGGGCAGGGCAGCGACGTCACCAGCACCCCCCTACCTACCAGGCCCACCGGCGCTGCCTGACCAACCTTCCGGTTCCTTTACCTCTCCATCCACATGGGGCACATGTCAGGGTGGAAGAGGGGAAGGGAGGGGAAGGAGGTGTGCACAGGTGCATCTCTGATCCTTGCCCAGGCTGACCTCAGGGCCTGCTTAGATTCCCCATGAGATGCATCTGTGCAGCTCAGGCCGCCTGACCTCTGAGGACAGGACGCACCTGCTTCTAGAACAGGGCTGATGTGCACGCCATCCTGCTGGCCCAGCTCCCCACTCTGGGCTTCTCAGAGCCTCCTACCTGTGGACCCTAAATCTTCCCTCCAGTCTATAGCCCAGCACACTGCACCCACTCCCCAGATGAGGGGTCAAGGCCAAGAGCACAAGTGACCCACCCCACAGTCCCACATCTGTCTGTGGCTAGACCCGGACAGTAAGGGGGCCTGTGTCTGCCCCGGAGTCCCCACCCCCATGACCTCTGGATGTGACCTTCCAGAGATGATCAGTGAAAACGGGGCCCTTAGGGTGGGTCCTCCATCTGCCTTCACTGGCCCCAGCCCTTAGCTGCTGTATCCTGAGCATGGGAATCTGACGCAGACAAGCTCGCAGGAGAACATGGCGTGACAACCAGGGCAGACAGCTGGCTGAGGCGTCTATCCGCCAGGGGATACTTTAGATCACCAGCCCACCCTCTAGAGCTAGCAGAGGGTCTGGAATGGAGAAGGGGAGACTCTCGCAGCCCCCAGAGAACCCAGCGTGCTGACATTCACTGTGACTTTGTGGCCTCCAGAACAGGGGCAGCCGTGCTGGTTAAGCCCCTCTGAAACACTTTGTTCAGGCAGGCACGCCCCCAGGCCTGCGTCCTCCTGATCCCACCCAGCCTGCCTGCCTGCGTCCTTGGGCCCCCCCACCTCCCTGGATCTCCTGTCTCCACAGACCACAGCTCACCGCAGACACGCAGCTCGCCACAGACACACGGCTCGCCACACTCAGCTCACCGCAGACACACAGCTTGCCACAGACACACGGCTCGCCACAGACACACGGCTCGCCACAGACACTCAGCTCACCACAGACCACAGCTCGTCACAGACACACAGCTCGCCACAGAGACGCAGCTCGCCACAGACCACAGTTCACCACAGACACAGCTCACCACAGACACGCAGCTCACCACAGACCACAGCTCACCACAGACACTTGGCTCACCACAGTCCACAGCTCGCCACAGACACGTGGCTTGTCACAGACCACGGTTCGCCACAGACACTCAGCTTGCCACAGACCACAGCTCGCCACACTCTGCTCACCACAGGCACACAGCTCGCCACAGACACATGGCTCACCACAGACCATGGCTTACCACAGTCATGCGGCTTGCCACAGACACTCAGCTCGCCACAGACCACAAGCTCACCATAGACACAGCTCGCCACAGACACTCAGCTCGCCACAGACCACAAGCTCACCATAG
>NW_004567114.1:2885824-2889852 GCF_000260355.1 Condylura cristata
AGACACTCAGCTCGCCACAGACCACAAGCTCACCATAGACACAGCTCGCCACAGACACTCAGCTCGCCACAGACCACAAGCTCACCATAGACACACAGCTCGCCACAGACACTCAGCTCACCACAAACCACAACTCACTACAGACACCCGTCTCGCCACAGACACACAGCTGCCACAGACACGCAGCTCGCCACAGACACGCAGCTTGCCACAGACCACAGCTCACCACAGACAGTCAGCTCACCACAGACCACAGCTCACCACAGACACTTGGCTCGCCACAGACCACAGCTCGTCACAGACATGCAGCTTGCCACAGAGACACAGCTCACCACATACCACAGCTCGCCACAGACACTCAGCTCACCACAGACCACAACTCACTACAGACACTCGGCTCGCCACAGACACACAGCTCGCCACAGACACGCAGCTCGCCGCAGACCACAGCTCACCACAAACACGTGGCTCGCCACCGACACGCGGCTCGCCACAGACACTCGGCTCGCCACACACCGCCACTCAACACAGACACTCAGCTCCCATCAGGAGAGGAGCTATGCTGCAGCCCAGGCGGAGTTGGCCGCAGAGAGCTGAGCACCCCACCCGCTGGAGGCTGCAATGACGACTCAGCAGTCTCCCCAGCACTGCTGGAACTGGGGGAGTCCTATCACTTCCAAGTTCCGGGTGTCACCACTGTGAGTCGGTGAGAGCTTAAACCTTTCAGGCATTTTACGTATAGGCAGCACTTCTCTATAGTTTGAAAGTCCAACAGTAAAATCTCCACTCCTTCACCAGCCCCCAGCTCCCTCCCGGAAGTCGCAGGAGATGCCAGGTTCTGGTGCTGACTTCAGAGTGTGCATGTACCAGCCCGTGGCTCTGGATTTTAAAAATAAATACATGTGCTGTTATTTTTATTTATGTCTTGCCTCTGGCTGGTTTCCCTGACGATGGGTCTCGGCACAGCCGGAGGATGGGGGCAGTCCCTCCAGGAGTCTACGTCTATAAAACAGGGTAACACCCACCACAGGCTGTCTCCCCAGGCGCCCCTAGCAGAGCGCCCAGCACGGTGTTGGGGCCCCACGGAAGAAGGTGGGGGCCTCAGGATGCCCCCAGTGAGGTGCCCATCCGCGTGGCTGCCGCCCCTCCTCTGACCACCAGGGGGCTCCTTGAGCTGCCTGGTCCTGGGTGTCTGCACCACATCAGTGAACAGGAGGTAACAGGGAAGCTCCTCCGAGAGGGCGGTGGCCCTGCGCTAGCCCTGAGCTGGGGCTTGGCCTCCTGAATTTCCAGAAGCACTGCCTTGCCCTCCACCTCCGCCCACGAATATGGGGATAAGAAGTTGGGGTCACCTGCACTTATACCATCCACCTGCCCTCCCTGGGTCCCCACTACGAAGGACCCACGGCCTTCATGCCCCCACCCGCCTTGGCAACATGCCTCTGCGACCCTCTCTCTGGCCACTTACCCACCCGCCTGGTGCTGGTGCCTGCCTGGGGGCCTGTCCTGCCTGGACCCTTCGAGGACACTGATGCCTCTGGGCTGACACAGCCTTAGAGCCTGCAAGAGAGCGTGCCCAGCTGCAGAGTTGGCCTCCAGCCAGAGCTGGGGAGCCGGCGGGCTGTGGCAGGCTGGGGTCTGGGGCAGTTTTACCCTCTTCCTTGGTCCCAGGGCCAGACCAGAGTAGGGTGGCACTGGGATCCGGACTGCAGCAGGGAAGCCGGGAACCTGTTTGGCAGGCTCTCAGCCGCGTGGGAACCAAGAGGCTCTGGGATCTCAAGCCCCTGTGGCGGTCCCCACGGCCAGCAAATCCTCTGGCCTTGCCTGCCCACAGCCATGCTGCTGGGGCAACAGACTGTCACAGAGTCGTCCGTTACGCATTGGTACACGCGAGGCCAGCCAGGCGCAGAGCCAGGGTCACACAGCGTCCAGCGTCCAGGGCCAGGCCGAGGTCACGTCTCTCCAGCATCAGGACGGCACCTCCCTGGAGGGATGACTGCGAGAGCCCACCGGGCCAGGCCAGAGCAGGTGGCCCCTCAGCAATTGAGTTTGCTCCGGGGCAGAGGAGGAGACTAGCACAGGTCAGATGGGGCACGAGCAGGAGCTCCAGGACTGGGTCCTGGCGGCGGGGCCCTTGCTTTGAAGTGTCAGGACATGCTGCCATTTGGAGGAGGCACCTCAGCACTTCTGGAGAAAGGAGGCTCCCACCACAGCCAGGCGTCCTGGCAGGGGGAACACCCGGGAATCCAGCCACTGGGGATCCAGTGTCTGCTGGTGACATACTGGAGTAGAGATAACAGTCCGAGGCCTGCTGGAACAGTGGAGCCCCCAGGCCGTGGCCCCTGGTCATCCCCTCCCCCCAGCCCCTCACCCCAGCACACACTCAGCAGCCAGCCCACATGCCCAGGAGGGGGTGATCCACCCCATCCCCTCCCCCCAGCCCCTGGCCCCTCCCCCACGGTGCACTCCCTGCGTGCTTGCCCCACCCTGACCCCTAGCAGAGCCAGGACTGCCTTGGGAGGGCTGACCACTTCCCAGGCAGCCTCTGGGCTTCTCACTGCTCCACCTGGGCTTTGAGTGATCCTGTCCTTCCGCCCCAGGAGGCCACAGGTGGGGCCCCAAGGCTGAGCCAGGCCCCCAGGGGCTCATGTCTTCTGCAGGATCCTGGGGTGGCTGGGACAGGACACTCCCTGATTGCACACCAGCCAGGTCCCTGGGTGTTGCGGCCCCAGACCTGCTCCCAGCACCGCCCTCGGTGACCACACTAGTCACGAGCAGTCCTACCAAGCTGGTGTGTAGACAGTGACTGTGGGACACAGTCTGGTCGTGGTCGGACCAGACTGTCAGGTATACCCAGCACACCTGGACGTTGAGGCCTTAGGCCGGGGCGTGACCTCCCGGCACCTCAATTTCCTCCTCAGCAAGGTAGGAAAAGGTTGCCAAAAGAGTCAGCTCCCATGGGAGGCCCAGGGCACAGTCCCCCCAGCATGGCAGGGCTGGAGTTGCAGCCACAGAAGGGCCCCTCAGTGCCCAGAGACCCTCAGGCACCCACAGAACCTCCCCCCAGAGCACCTGCGGCTGCCCCTGCCAGTGACAGCAGATGGTGCTTTCAGACCCCTCGAGGGCAGTGAGCAAAGCAATGCCCCTCCAGGTCAGGAGCTGGGACCCTGCCTGGTCAGGAGCTGGGTCCCTCCTGGGCACACAGGAGGCCAGGGCTGACCTCAGGCCAGCCAGAGGCCAGTGGCCACAGGCCTCCAGGGATTCTGAAATTGGCCTCTCCATGTCACCCCTGAATGCGGCTCCTTCCGGGAATGGGAACGTGGGTACAGGTGATCCTGGGCGGACAAGGGAGCCAGTGACTCAGGCCTCCCGTCCCCTGAACAAGCTCCCACTCCCAGGCCAGCTGCTCCAGCCACCTCCGCCCTCTCCCTCAACCCAGCATGGGACACAGGGGAGGAGGCACCCACTGGGGCCGGACAAGGGCCAAGACACCCACACCTCCGGGAGCTGATGCGATGCCAGATCAGCCTCTGTTGCGCTCCGGCCACGGTGTCACCGGCTTTTCCTTCTCCCTCTGTCCCCACAACAACGCTGCCGGTGTGGTGGGCCCTACGGCCACCCACCCACAGGGGGAGGACCCCAGCTTCGCTGTGATGGCTCATGAGGCTTGTTGGAGGCACAGCTGCTGGGCACCTAGGCTGGCCACCCCAGAACCTGCTTCATCCCAAATCACACCCCAGGGGGGATGGGTGCGGGGGGGACGGGACAGGGGGGGGAGCCCAAGGGTGGAGACAGTGCGCTTGGGTCTGAATCCCACTCTGCCAAGGGCCTGGACCGGCTGCCTGCAGTTCCACCCTCCCATCTGCAGGGGCGCTAACACCGGCCTTGACTGCACCCTGGGGCTTCCAGGACCTGAGCAGGGTGCCCCTGGTAGGCAGGCTCTGGGTAAAAGCGAGTTTGCATCTTCCTTTCCTGCAGCATGGAGCCAAGTGTTCCTCCTCCCAGCCAAAACATTTACATTTTTTTTT
>NW_004567114.1:2890056-2892155 GCF_000260355.1 Condylura cristata
ACCTCCGGGGCAGGCGGATATCGAACTTATGCTGAAGTGGCTTTAGCTTCTCAGTGCTGTGCTTTAACCCGCTGAGCCACCAGGGAGGACCCAAACATTTACATTTTAATGATGGCCCTGGCCTTAAGTAGGAGAGGGAGGGAGTTTGAAGCTGTGTCCTGCCAGGCGGCAGGTAGGGCAACATCTTCCAGGCCCTGTGGTGGACCAAGGTGCCCGGCTGCCCCCCACCCCACATGTGGTGGTTGTCATCTCCTGCACACCACTTGCGAGGATCTCCCAGATTCTCCAGGGCTGAGGGGGGGTGCATTCTCGAGCTAATGGAGGAGTCCTCTGGCCTGGCCTTAGAGAACCGCGGTTTTCAGAGCAGCGTTAGGGGTATCGACGGAAGGCAGGGCAAGGCTGCTGGCGCCATGACCCCAGTAAGTCATCACACGCACACGCGCACAAACACACAGGCACACGCACGCCATGAACACGGTAAAAGCCCCTGCGCAGGGAACCCGCTCCCCTGTGGGGCTCCCCTGTTCCCAGGTATTCTAGAACATGCTTCCCCAACTCCGCTGCCTGTGGACATGGAGACCCCGTTAGACTCAGCACACCGTCTCCCCCGGGGAGGCTTCCCATTCCAGGTCAGATGCCCAGAAGCTCCCACATAGCCGTCCTGTACGGCTCTTCTCTCTGCTCGTCCACCCTCAGACAATGGACCGGAGACAGGCCACAGCTCGCCCTTGGGGCCCTCGAGCTGGTCCTTTGGTGGGGCGCAGAGTGGGCTGGAGAGGGCCCCTGGGGAGGCCAGGGCTCCCCAGGCAGCGCCGCCAGAGGCAGTGCTTCGTGGTGGGCTCAGCCCTCAGCCTGCCTGTATCAGCCCCAGCAGGATGGCACCCTGGCCAGTCGGATGTGCCAAAGGCGGGGCTGGACACGTCTCTGGCAGCCTGGGCAGCTGGAGCAAGGAAGCAGCTGGAACTGGCAGCCCAGAGAACCCACATCCAGGTGTGAAGGGCCAAGGGCTCAAGAGGCTTTTTCCCTCCCAAATTGCCACTCAAATGCACACGTCCTGGGCCCAGGGTGCTTCGGAGGCCTGCTTCCTGGGTGACTCCCACTGGGGTGACCATCTCAAAGGACCCAGACGGCAGACTCCTGCCCTCAGTCCACTGGGGGGCGGGGGAGGGCCTTGAGCACCCTCCCCTGCCAGGATGGACCGTGGGGGCCCGGAGGGGCTGTGCTGACCCGGGGAGGCAGCGGAGGGGGTCCCAGTCAGAGGCCCCGGTTGGTGCAGGGCTCCTGGCCCTCGGCCGCTGCCCTCGCCTCTGGACCCAGCCAGCCCGTGCAGCAGGCCCCTTCAACAGGCACAAGTTTTTGTTGTCTGAAAGGAGTGGGGTCACCCGCCTCTGGCTTCTGGACCCCTCTGGCCTTCCCCAAGGCTGCTCAGACCTGGCTTCCTGACTGCTGAGGGGTGATCTCCTCACTTCCTGTGACCTCGGAGGAGAAGCCGTCACAGCGGCCAGTGCAGCAGGCGGGGCCGGGAGGTGGCACTGAGTCACCTGGTCCCCACCGGAAAGGGCCAAGCGCCCGTCTCCTGCGGACATGCCAGGCGGGGATTGCCAGAGGGAGGCTGGACCCTGCCGCAGGGCTGGTTCTGCCAGGGGTGGCGAGCAGGAGCTGCGGTCACCTGCCCTTCCACTCGGAACCCCACTCTGGGCACCTGTCCCAAGGACACATGCAGACAGGAAAGCCGCGCTGGCCATCAGCACGTGCCCAGGGGCTGCTTTTGGCGGACAGCCAGGACAGCCAGGGGGAGCGCCTGTGCGTAGCCAGCTGGGGGAGGGCCCCCCAGCTGGTTCTGAGGAAGGGTGAGAATAGAAGAGCTGGAAAGGGCGGAACAGGAGCCTCCTCATACCAGGAGATGGACCCGGCCATTACTCAGCCATCAGACGCTGTAGGGAGTGTCAGGAGCACGGACCTGAGGTGAGGCCTTGGGATTAAGGCAGAAACATCCTCTCTGGAGCTGAGCCCTCCCTGCCGAGAGAAGATGCTGAAACCCGCACAGGGGCCATGTCCTCTGCCCACCTGGGCCTACGCAGGGCTTCTGCCTCCCTCCC